>NW_026517030.1:600000-1141467 GCF_026229845.1 Diaporthe amygdali
GTTGGGCTTGTACCAGGCGGAGCTGATGATGAGTAGAGTCTGATCGCACCGGCTGTTGAGGCTGTGGCGGGATGTGTAGGGGTAGATCGAGTCGGCCAGAGAGCTGTCGACGTAGAGGACCGTCCGAGTCGTCTCGGAAGCGCGGAGCTCGATGAGGCTTGGCGAGTCGCGCGCTGTGGCAGCCCGGCGAGGCGAGTGCCGCGCAGAATGGCGGCGCACCTCTGGCAGAGCATACTCGTTGGATGTATACGCCTAGAGGGCTGATTCGAAGACGTCTGCAACTGCGAAAAGCTCGGTGGAGAGGGTTCGGAGCTGCTAGAGATCGGAGTTGCACTCCCGCAATGCCCTGGTCTCCAGCTCATAGCCTGCAGATTTTGACGTCATAGCATTGACCAATCAGCACGCTGTATTATATCAGCAGATGCTGGAAGTGGAGTGACTCAGTTCTGCGCTTTTAGCTCTCCTTACACAGAAATGTGTGCAAAAATTGCAAGCAGGAAAGATGTTGCCTTGTTATCGGACTCAGTGTATGAGTGAAGCACTAGAGATCCTGATGATTCATAGGTGTTTCTACCTGCCAACGAATCCTGTTGTTCCCATGATGTAACACCAATTTCCTCTACATTGTCACTGTATTTTTTTTTGTAAGATAGAAAACAAGGAAAAAGAAGGGACAATTTTCAAACTCTGTCCTTGCTCGTGACTGATATTTCTAACTTTTCAGCCCGCCTCAACCTTTGCAGGGAATGCGAGTGATGGCATCCTGGAGACATGTTCCATGTTTTCGCCCTGTTTGTGTCATGAATTGTTGCCTGTCATGCTTTCGAACGGCTGCAAATTCTCCAACAGGCTGTGTTCACTTCAAAAGCAAATGGATAGTTTTCATTGTATAAAAGCTGGTCTAGAGGCTCGAAACATATTGTCCGTTTTAAAATTTCCCGTCCTCATTGCCATTATTCACGATCAAGTGTGAGAGGTCGACTGTTTTCTAGACTCAAGTACGTGATCACTGAATATTATTGGCGTGGCAACCTTTGGAGATCAAAACGGCATTTGCCAACCAGTTCATGCTAACAAATCTTTATTTTCTTCTGTACAATTGTGAGCAGATCTCGAAGAACGATGGATTCCAGAAGCATGATCGAAGTTCGCGCGGCACACAGTGGCATGGGCAGAGGTCTGTTCGCGACTGTTGATATACCCATGGGAGCATACATTCTCGCTGAAAGTCCTGTGATACTGTTGTTTCGATCTGCAACTCCATTCCAAGACTTTTGCGATGCCATTAGCTCGATAGGTACCAAGATAACCGAGTTTGAAGACCTCTACTGCAACGTCCGGCTCCTCAATGAAAACCTACCCGGTAATATTGTGACTCAAATCCGTAGCGAAGATCCTCAAACCCCACTTGATGTCCAGAATGAGGATTTCAGAAAGTTTCTCAAGCTGTACGCTATTTACCACACCAACGCGTCGATAATTACAAAAGACAACAAAGATGCTGGCTCAGCTGTTTTTCTCACTTGCAGCCGCATCAACCATTCCTGTGTACCAAATTCCTACAGCATTTGGAACGACAAGACTAACCGACAAACCATTCAGACTGGTCGCGATATCAAGGCAGGGCAGCAAATCTTCGTCAATTACCTTGGTGACCGTGGCGATTTCATGACCCATGAGCAGAGGCTGAGACAAACACAAACGCACTGGGGTTTCACGTGCAATTGCAGAGCCTGCACTAAGCCAGAGATCGCAGACCGTGTGCGCAAAGACATGACAAGTCTGAGAAGGTCTCTAGATCAGTCACACCAGAAGTGGCCTCTTGTTGATTCAGAAACACGCAAAGCCATAGCGTTGAAGGCTGTCCAATATGCAGAAGAGCTGCTACGGTTGATGGAGGAGTCCGAGCTGGGAGGCTGGAAGGTCTGTCAGACGTAAGTCTGGCCCCTCTAGCTTACATTTGATTGGCAGCGCACGATATCGTCGCACAGCAACACTTACAGATCGGCCTGATCAGATAGGCTAACACATCAGCATTTGTAGCTATCAGGACTGTGCACGATACAACATGTATCTAGGCAATGAAGCGGAGGCGGTCAGCTATGCCAGGAGGTTCCTCGACACTCAAGAGATCTTTGTTGGTGAAGATGGTATCGACCGAGAATGGATCGAGGCGATTGGGTTGCGGATTGCCTAACGGTAGCTCAAATGTCCGCACCGAAGCAGATGACCTGGTATCGAGACTTCAAGAGACTCGACAGCCTGTCAATTTTATGGCTGGTATGAAGGTCTAAGCAGTGATATATGCAGTCTGGATGGTCCGCGCGAGTGCCTTGCAGCAATTGGATCCGGAACCCAAATTGTAGACCAGACTCAGCTCTGATTCAACTATGCGGAAACTCATTGGGCTGGAGGCTTGCGTGAAATGGCCTCAAAGTTTGCGGGGTCCTTCAGTTTCGTCTTGATAGTGTCTTTTGTCTGTGTCCGGCATCATAAAGAAGTGCGAACCACATGACAAAAGTCCTGAGTGCGACGAGTCAAGAAAAGCCTCATATTTCTACTTTCGTTTGTGTGGTATGATTTCACCTGCGCAATACCCATTCAACAGACCTTGATCCCGAGGTCTCAATGGTAGAGATGCTCGTCGTAGTCCTAGTACGCGTCAAAATCCTCATGCAGAATTTTCTGCGTCCAGTCATTATCTTTCTTGGCAACCTCCTCAGGTGGGTACACATTGGCGAGGTCGATGAGGAAGACCTTGCCGTTGTCAATGAGATAATTGCCTTTGTGGCTGGCCTTGGGCCTGCGCTGCCATCCAGTCATTGCCTGGAAATTGTGCAGAGCTGTGCGGCACAGCTCCTTCTCCTCATCATTCTCCGGCTTGTGCGCGACTTCAAGGTACTTAGTCAACATTCCGATGACTCTGCCCTGCTCTGTGACATAGCCGACAAACTCGGGCGTAATGTCCCAGCCATCACAAGCTTTGTATGCCATCATCTCATTCTCTAGTCCGAGCTTACTACTCATGGGCGATGGCCAAATCTTCCTACACGAATTCCAATCAGCGAAATGTACAACTTGCAAGCTAGAGAGCATAATCCGGACGCATGAAAACTCCAAAATTGCTTCTCAGGACCAGCTAAACCTTCGAAAACTGAACAAGTGACAGACCCGAAGCGCAGGGAATACTCACATGACCATTTCCAAGTCGCTATCTTCAAATGCTTCATGCGTGACAACACGTAATCTGCCACGGTGAGAATTTTGACCGACTCCAAAAGTTCCGTTTAAAATAGTGTCGCAGAACTCCAAACCGACCCATTCGACACTCGGTTTCTCTGTCCAGATCGCCTTTCCACTTAATGTGGGGAGTTTTATGCTCTCGTACCCAGACACCGTGTGCAATATCTCCCACTCATCATCTTGGTAGCTTTTAAAGAAGCAGATGGTTGCGTGATTCCAGTCGCCAGCTTTGAGCAACAGAGGTTCGGATTGATCGTAGTCGTCCTCGCTGAAGAAGTCGCCTGTGGTACGGGGCCCGAGGCCTTCGCCACCCGACTGATCCCAGGTCAAGTATTTGACCCGGGTTGTTTCATCAGGCTCCACAACTACATACCGAAGCATGGGTTTGAGATCCCGCCTCCAGGTCTTCGGTGCCCAGGCGAGGGCCTGTAACACCTGATATTAGCTATGGCTAAAAAGCAGTATACAAACGAATCTGGATGAGGGAGAGCAAGGCAATGGCGTTGTAGTCCTGTTTTGCGCTCCCAGGTATACATGCATCAGTTGTAGGTGCTTCGAAAAGGTTCAGCAGAACAAGCAGGTAGCACTATTTAAGGGAAAGTGATGATCATCTGTAGTCTAACTTACTGCTTTTGCTGATTCTGAAAAGACATTGCTAGATTTTAATGGAGGCAGTACCGAGCCTTTGCTCGTCGGGGCTTTGAAAGGACAAACAGAACTCTTGGATGGTTCCTGAGGAGCTACTGTAAATGCGACCTCTGAAGTGTCTGCATCGTCATCAGGGTCGCCAAATGGCCAGTCAGACAGGCTGGAATCTTCTGATGAAGTCGGAGAGATGTCGACGGCCGAATCCATGCGTTCTGGAGATGCAGCCGGCATTTCCAAAGAGTCGAGATGCGATTGTTAAAAGACGACAGTAAAGTTGTTGGTGCGCGTGTTGTACGAATGTATTTAACGCAGAGGCTCCGTGTTGACTTGGTCCTCGACAGTTCAGACCCAAGAGTTGGGCATAGCTTGCTGGAAAGGCATCATGAAGTGGGAGCCCCGAAGGTTTCTTCCTTCCCAATGCCAGCAAGGTGAAGAAATTGGCAGGAGACATCATTTGATTCAAGCAGAGCACCGAGGTCTATTACCTGCTCAGTCAGGGGCCGAGATTGCAACGACGACATCGCTGCTGCCGCTTTGCTCCGAGCAAAGGCGTTGATCGAGTCGATCCGTACCTCGTTGCTGCCAACATTGAGGAGCACGTACAAGGCCAAATGGTTTCCATGCTGGTGTCAGATTATGGGAGGTAGACACCATTGCTCGAGCATATGAATTTGCAAACTTGGGACTTTCGATACATATACCCACAGCCCTTCGTCCCGTTCACCCCTGCGTGCTCGGGAGACAGGGTTGTTGGCTTCGGTCTGCAACATTGAATCGCGTGTCGTGACAGCAATTGAGAATTTGAGCTTCAATTATTTTCCGAGCGCAGGTCTCTTCGATCGCCACGTGCTAGCCAGTCCGTGCCCATCGGACTGATGGTCTGATGGTTTTGTCCGAGACGTTGCACATGCGATTCCCCTTTTCCCATGTTGACCCACCTGCCAAACTTTGAGGAAACCCTGCCCTGGCGCGCATATGGCGTGCGACCCCTATTGACATGCAGGTGAGATTGCCGATGGAACCTCTGAGCTTGTTAGTGGCAAATCAAAAGGAGTCGAAGACTCCCCAGAAATGATAAGACTCCATTTTACTTTGCCCATAATCCTACGAAGACGCAAAACCTTGATGCCGGAGCATATAGTAAAACTTTGTAGATCTCGACGGAAATGCGAGAGTGGACTTAGATCCGGGCCGCAGAAGTGCCGCTCGGCTACGAATTGCTTTCCTGTTCAAGGCCAGACCGAGGATGAAATCCACTTCCCACGTGTTCATTAGACGACAACTCCTCTCCGGAGATCATGGACTATTTCCAGGGGGCTACGAATGCGGCTTTCGGTGGGGCATTGTTTTGAAGCATCGGGGGTCCGCTTCTAGGCTCGCGCCGAAAAAAAAAAAAGGCTTTAGATAAAACAAATGCTCTCGATCTTTGAGGCCTCATTGTCTCTGAGCTCAACGTCCCAACCTTTCCTCTCGTTCCGTTCACCCCAAAGACAACATGGGCTTCAAAGTAATCATTGTTGGCGGCGGCCTGTCCGGTCTTGGCCTGGCCCACTGCCTGACCAAGGCGGAAATTGATTTTATCGTTCTGGAGCGGAGTGACCTGCTTGTTCCGAAAGGTGGAGCCTCAATGGCTCTCTGGCCAAACAACGTGAGGCTCCTGGACCAGCTCGGATTGCTGAAGGGAGCCGAGGAGATCGACTGCGGAATTAAGTTCAAACAGAACGTGCGAAGAGATGGGTCTGTACTGCAGAAGAGCAACATGATGGAGAGAGTCGGCGTCGCGTAAGTTTACCCAAGCCCCGAAGAAGGCTTCTGGGACTGATAGCAGGATTTCATTAGGCTCGGGCACCCATGGATGTGCTTTCACAGGCCGAAGCTGCATGAGTATCTCTACAACACCCTCCCAGAGCACGAATCTCGCATCTTGAGCAATGTCGAGGTGACTGGGATCGAAACCACTGCAGATGGTGTCAAAGTCAGCTGCAAGGACGGCAGCGTCCATGAAGGCTCCATCGTTGTCGGCACAGATGGCGTCAACAGCTCGGTCAGGAAACATATGGCCAAGAGTCAAGGGGATGCAGAGCCATTCACGACGTCTTACCGAGCGCTGTATGGCTGCTCAAGTTGGACAAAAGGTCTCGATTCTCAGACGTTGTACGAGATGCACGGAGACAAGACCTCAATTCAGGTCATCCCTGGTCCCGAAATGGCCATGTTTGTTGTTTACGAGCGTCTGCCAACAACGATCAAGGGCAGCAAACGCTACTCAGAGGACGAAAAAGCTGAATTTGCAAAATCAGTGGAGGATATAAGTGTTTCCGAGAATGTCAAGTTCGGCGACATCTGGTCTCAGACTTCATGGTCTTACTTTTCCGGACTTGAGGAAGGCGTCGCGCCAAGTTGGTACGGCGAACGCACCGTGCTGATTGGAGACACGGTGCACAAGATGACACCCAACGTCGGTCTAGGACTCAACAGTGGATGGCAGTCTGCTGCAGTTCTAACAAACGGCCTGCATGAGCTGCTGACGAAAACCGCCGAACCGAGCAATGATGCGCTCACCCAGGTCTTCAAGGACTACCAGGGAATAAGGAAGAAGAATGCTTCAGATATGAATGGGATCTCAGGACTTTATACGCGAGTAGTGGCGTGGGACAACCCGCTGTGGAAACTCGCGGACCAATACATCACCCCCTACATTGGAGGTGACTGCGCTTTGCTCGACCTCCTCCTTATTCCCCTGGTGGCCAAGCAAGGCAACACCCTTTCATTTGCAGACGAGAACCACTACAAGGTTGGGAAGACGCCTTGGAAGAACGGTCAGACAATAGCTCTGAAAGATGTCAAGGTGGCAGCATAAATGCGATTGTCGAACCTGGACGTTGGCCGGCAGAGCAGTTGATCTCAGCGGAATCGAGCATCAGAGACATTTTCAAGAATTAGCGGATATTTAATAAGGCGGCAGCCCCTCCTGATCGGCGTTTGTTATTTGGCAGCACATAGATACCTATACCCTTATATCATGGCTTTCTACTCATTTATCTCCCAGACTTGGGCTTTGAGTTTCTCGTGTTGCCAGGAGGGACTGCCAGCTTCAGGCAGGTCAGCACCTTTGGTGGTTCAGCTGTGGCAACTAGGAGACTAAATGTTGCTGAAACGAGCACCTTGGAGGTGATGTCACGTTGTGAATTTGAGATGCAAGCATTGTGTCTCGGCTCGAGCCGTATAAGATGTACTTGGCACTCTTGGGAGGGCTTCTTTCTAGGCGCGATGCGGCACTCCAAACAATGAACCTACCCATTGCTGAAAAGGATGTGGGTGGCCCTGCTGCTAATTGTCAGACGATGGTCATCACAAGAGTCTGGCTATTTAGAAGAGTACCTGGACTAATGACGACAATCTTGTGGGAAGGCAATGTTGGCTGGGGATGACGAATGGGGCTGGGTACTCATCCACATCCCGGCATCGATCCTCTTCTTTATTCCACCATCGTTGGCTTCCGAAAGTCAAAAGTTTGGATCGCCCAGCAATTGAGTTTCCGGGGAAAGAAAGAAGCTCCAGCTTGGGACGAACCGCTGGCCCGTGCGCCCCGCAGATGGCTCCTCCAGGCCCCAAGTCCACTGGTCCACCGGGCGACGGCCTGCATGTGACGACTCGTGGACCGACGGGCAGCGGGTGACATTGCCTATTTCCACCTCACCAACTGACATGTCGCATGTCACCATTCAATGTCGAGCAGTCCATCAGAGGCTTTATATGCGGGTCCCCGTTACACTGACTTGCCGCTGACCGCGTTCCTCGTCCCCAATTCTCCTGTCATTTCTCCATATCCTGGTTCCACCCTGCCCGGTTTGCTCTGTTTGCCCTGTTCGCCCAGACTTTTGCTTCCACCACACCTCGTCAGTCGACCCCGCAGAATGGCCGACTACTCCTCGACTGGCCACTTTCTGCCCCTGGCCTGTCTCCAAATCCTCACCAGGTCGATAGTCTACGATGGCACCCGGCTGACAATTTCCCTCCAATCATGGCTGCAACCCGTGGCCGTCGCTGGGAGCTGCGCCGGTGACGTGGATGATGAGCCAGTATAATAAGATGGCAGAAGAGCGTGTCTCGGCGTCTGCTGTCTCAATGGGCGGACCAGGGGTCAAAGTCTGAACGATTCTCTCTTTGGAAACAGACTGTCGCCTGCCATGAGGCCCATCTCGCTTGCTGTGGCATCTTTGTTGCTTCAGCCCGGCAGCAGTGTGACGATATTCAATGGCAGCGACACCGCGCCTGTCGCGACTACGAGAAATGGGACCTACCAAGGGCGTTATCTCCCTACTTACGACCAAGATGTCTTCCTCGGTCTGCCCTATGCGCAACCTCCCCTGGGAGACTTGCGCTTCAGGTGGCCACGCAGCCTGAATAGCTCCTTCGACGGAGTCCGAGATGCATCCAATTATGGGTACAGCTGCATGCAGTACCGCTCGACCTTCAACCTTTCCGAAGACTGTCTCAGCTTGAACGTCATCCGCCCAGCCGGCAACCATACCAACTTACCAGTCCTGGTTTGGATTTATGGGGGTGGTCTCTACGCGGGCTCGACGGCAGACCCCCAGTACAACCTAAGCGGCATCGTTAGAGTCAGCCAGGATATGGGACAGCCCATGATCGCCGTAGACATGAACTACCGTCTTGGGATGTGGGGATTTCTGCAGACACCCGCGCTTGTGGCTGAGGGCTCGAGCAATGCAGGCTTGATCGACCAAAGGCTGGCATTACAGTGGATCCAGGAGAACATCGCCGCCTTTGGAGGTGACCCCGAGCGCGTGGTCGTTTGGGGCGAGAGCGCTGGGGCTCAAAGCATCGCATACCACTTGCTTAGTTACGACGGTCGTGACGATGGATTATACCGCGGTGCCATACTTGAAAGCGGCGGTCCAACAGGATGTCAAGTGCAGGACCTAGCTTACTACTCTGTTCCTGTGGAAAACCTCACACGAACCGTCGGTTGCTACACCGCGAGTGACCAACTTGCGTGCCTGCGTGGACTTGACCAGGACAAGCTATTCGCCGCCTCGCCCGCACAGGTCTGGAACCCTCTCATCGATGGGAACTTCCTCACTGGCTACCCAAGCACCCTTATCCGCGACGGGAAGTACAACGCCATCCCCCTCCTGACTGGCACGAACACCGATGAAGGCGCCTCCTTTGGTCCAGCGGGGCCCAACACTGAGACTGATCTCTTCAATGCATTCTTATGGTGGCGCAGCTATGCGCTATCACCCCCAACCATTCGGAAGTTCCTGGAGCTATATCCCGACGACCCTTGCGTCGAGCCGCCACTCTACATCAACAACTGTTCCGTGTTCCCGTCGAAAGGCCTAGCTTGGCGCCGTGGCGCCGCTATAGGTGGTGACATGGTTATGCATTCCGGCCGCCGCAAGATGTGCGAGGTGTTCGCCGGAACAGCAGGGCAGGACGTCTATTCGTACAGGTTTGACACGCGCCTGTGGAACAAGACGGAACTCGCCGGGATCCAGCATTTTGATAACGTCGCCTTCAGCTTTCAGAACATCACCGGGCTTCTCGGCCCAAGCCCGGCATTCGACAACGACTTGAGAATTGCACGGTCTGTCGCTGTGGCTTATGTTAGCTTTGTACATAACCTTGATCCGAATCCGCCCAGTGCGTGGGAAGTGGGAGAAAACGTGGATCTGCTGCCCCTACCCGCATGGCCGAAGTACAGCATTGAGGACCCGACAAATATGGTCCTGAATGCCACGGCTGGCCCTTGGGTTGAAGCGGATACATGGAGGAAAGAGGGCATTGCCTACATGAACACGTACGATGTCGCAAGGGAGTTGCTGGCATAGTGACGCTACCAGTGTCACCGCCAAAAGTCCTCGGCTATGGAGGCTGGCTTGTAGGCGATGGGATACAGTAGCTGCAGAAACAAGTCATTACCACCCATGCATCCCGACAGTCAGGAAGGTGGCTTCTGCAGTGATTCCCACCGACGGTTGCATGGGCGAAGCAGCTCGCGCGGCTGGCAGTCCAATGGACAGCCACAGGCAAGGTGCAGGCACCTCCAAACATGTGATGCCCTGAATTTGCTAAACACGATTTGAAGATCTGCCGTTGTGATATATATGCTGGGTTTCAACCAAAGCCCAATTCAATTAAACACCATTCATCGAAGATTCCTTGTCAGCTCAATACCCCCGCCCGGACCCTTACACGACCTCACATGTGCGAGCTTCTACGCATGTTTGTACTAGGTGGGGTTTCTGCTGATCGGGTGACTGCAGGTACGAAACACTGCCTTGCATTCGGGTTGAAAGGGACAGCTCCGAACAGATATTGCTCAATGTCTCAGCCCATCCCCCGCCACCGACACAGAGAGAGGTGTGCTGCTTCTTCCAAGATATTCGACGCATGTTCAAGCAGGAACCCGGACTCCCGGACTGCACCCTTCCGCGGCACAATGGATTCCGAATGCTTTTCCGGTGATCTACGGCACGCGTGTCTCCCTGTCGATCTTCTAATCTTCTAGTCGCTGCCTCGGGCCAGATTCCAGTCCAGAAGCCTGGGCGAACTACGTCCTAATTTCCGGCTGCCATCGCCACACCAGAAAGGGGCGAGCAGCCAGGCGCCAGGCTGCCAATATCGAGCAGCTGCATCTTTTTCTTCTGGCGTTCATCTCCATTTAGCGTTCGTATTCGACCACAACCTTCGAACCACAGCCCATCAACAAAGTCAATGACTCAAATCGTGAGCCCAGTGCGCTTGACCGGAACGGGGAGGTCGAAGTGGCGGCTGCGCCATATAGCCGCCGTTCAATCTCCGCTGGCTGCCCCCTCTTCTCCGGGCCATCATTGACGGGATGGAGCAAGCTAAATCTGAGTCTAATCCAACTACCCATGTGCGATTCTTTACCATCACCGACCATTTGAAGAACCAGACAAGACGTTGACAGCCGTGGTGTCGACACCTCTGTTGTATCCCAGCCCGGCGGGGGTACCACTGACACTACCATGCACTACGCGCTGCTTTCACCCTATTCTTGGAGCTTATGTTCTCCTGGGTGGACGACCAGGACGGGGCCCATCATCAAGCGTCCCGGTGTCGTCGAGGGGACTGAACCAACAATGACCTTCCTGATTGTCTGGTTGTGTTAAATTAGGCCCTCATTTATGAATCCTTGTCCCCACTTTCTCGACAGCTTTCCGCAGCTTGGCGATTGTGCTGCACACCGGCCTGCCTGCCTAGGCAAGGACAGTGGAAAGGCCAAGCTTTGCCCAGCGCCGCCGTCGAAAACTGCTCCAGGCGTGTCTATATTGCACCTGACCCTGCACCTTGCATATCTTCCAATTGCTGTCCAATGGATCTTCATGCCCTCGAACAAGCCATGGTGATAAAGGAGGCCGGTTAAACTACCCGCAATTCCACAACGCGACTGGCCCACACCGTGGCGAGTCCCTGGTCTCGTGTATCTTTGGCGGCTGGGCGAGTCGAGTTGACTGAGCCGGCCCTTGTGGAGCTACTAATACTGATGTCTTCAAGGTGCAGAATAGATGATGCGATGGCCATGCATATGAACTGCCAATGCGGCACAAGCGTGCGAGCTACGCTATTCACCCTTGGCTTGTCCTTGGCTTGTACCTGCTGTGCAGCACATGGTGAATATGAGCCTGCAGAGCAAGTGCTCTATCCCTTCATATAAGTTGGTGCCCCAGCATTCACTTGTTCGGAATTCACCTCTCCACGATGTTGTGCCCCAGCTTCTGCATGTCACTCTTTCCCGCAGTTGCAGTTTGGCGGCCCCCAACTTCGTCCTTCTCTTTCTGTCTACCCTGAACTCTTCTTGTCGATTTTCTTCTCCAGACTCCTGGTCCAAAGCTGTCTCTCCTAAGCGCCATGGTTGGACTCCGAATCATAAGCGGCCTCCTGGCTGCCATTGGCCTCGTCCAGGCCAGCAACATCGTCCCAGGCGCCTTCATTGTTGAATATGAAGATGGGGTTAACATTGACGCGGAGTTGTCGTCGGTCCAGGATGTGGCCTCGACCCGCATGAAGCTCGACTACAAGCTGTTCAAGGGAGCGTCTATTCGCTTCCACGACACCGACACGGCTGATGACCAGGCCAATCTTATGGGCACCAAGCCTGCCGTCAAGAAGATGTGGCCCGTCAGGCTGTACAATGTGCCAAAGCACACAGTCCACTGGGTGGCAGGGGACGATGCTGGCAGGGAGGACGCGTCGGAAACGCGTCAGGCCCCTGAGGACACGTTCTCGCCTCACGTCATGACCCAGGTGAACAAGCTGAGGGACGAGGGCGTTGTGGGCGAGGGAATCAAAGTGGCCATTGTCGATACTGGTGTAAGTTCATGAATTTCTCCCTAGCATCTTGTGTGTCTGGGCATCCTCTGCTTGGCATCCCTTGTCAAAACGCGGGATGGCCTTATGATCGACAGCACAAGCTTCACCAAGTCAGTGTAAATGCTGTTATGGCCGGTGGAGGATGATATTGTCAAGAGGGAAAAGCAATATTCGATATAATAACCATGGCCACTCGTAGCTAACACTGTGATATAGCTCGATTACCGTCATCCGGCCCTCGGAGGTTGCTTCGGCCCTGGATGCTTGGTTTCCTTCGGCTACGATCTTGTTGGAGATGCATTCAACGGATCGAACACTCCCGTTCCAGACCCAGATCCCTTCGACTGTGGCGGTCACGGCACCCACGTCGCTGGTATTGTCGCTGCTCAGACGAACAACCCATACGGCATCATTGGTGCTGCCACAGGAGTGACGCTGGGCTCTTATCGTGTGTTTGGTTGTGATGGATCTTCCCCTGATGGTACGCTACCTTATTCTTCCTCCTCTCTATCGAACTTGAGTGCGCTCTGCACTCATGCGCGTTCGGTCTTAAGAGTGCTTTTCACCAGTCTTGTTTGATGGCTAATACCATGTTTGCGAATAGATGTTCTCATTGCTGCGTTCAACATGGCCTACGAAGCAGGCGCTGATCTCATCACTGCCTCCATAGGAGGAGCATCAGGGTGGGGCGAGGAACCTTGGTCCGTCGCGGTGTCGCGAATTGTCGAAAACGGAGTACCATGTACCGTCTCTGCCGGTAACGATGGCGCCGAAGGCCTGTTCTACGCTAGTACCGCAGCAAACGGGAAGGGAGTCACTGCCATTGCATCTATTGACAACACGATTACACCAGCACTGCTCACCGTTGCCAGCTACACTGTCGACGGTGGTTCTGAGGAGTCTTTCGGTTACACGCCAGGGCAGCCCTCAGCCTGGGCTGGTGTCACTTTGCCCCTGTGGTCTGTCAATTACGACACCGCAGACCCTGCGAACGCCTGTACTGCTCTGCCAGACGATACTCCCGACTTGTCTGGGTACATCGTCTTAGTACGTAGGGGCTCATGCACCTTCGTTCAAAAGCTACAGAACGTGGTGGCAAAGGGCGCACGATACGTAATCGTCTACAACAATGTTCCGGCTGGCGCCACTGCTGTTAGCGGCACTACTGTCTCTGGACTCGAGGCTGTTGCTATGGTCACAGCGGATCAGGGAGCGAAGTGGATTGCTGCGCTTTCAGCCGGGCAGAACGTGACGGTCGCGATGACTGACCCAACAACCGCCGACAAGTCTTTGACTTTGACACCTAATAACCTGACCGGTGGCTTCCTAAGCACCTACACATCTTGGGGCCCAACATGGGAGGTTGACTTCAAGCCCCAGCTTGCATCTCCTGGTGGCCTCATCCTGTCCACGTATCCTACGGCTTTGGGCTCTTACGCCGTGCTCTCGGGAACGTCCATGGCTTGCCCCCTTGTTGCTGGTATCTACGCTCTCTTGATGGAAGTCAGGGGAACCAAGGACCCCAAGACCTTGGAGAACGCCCTTTCCGCGACATCGAACCCAAATCTCTTCAACGATGGCGCCACAACTTACCCCGTTCTAGCACCGGCTGCGCAACAAGGCTCGGGCTTGGTTCAGGCTTACGATGCAGCATACACGACATCTCTTCTTAGCGTCAGCAGTCTCTCGTTTAACGACACAGACAACATCCTTCCAGTGCAGAACTTCACCGTGTCGAACACCGGAAAGACATCTGTCATTTATACGCTGAGCCACGTGGGTGCGGCTACCGGCTATACTCTCTCGGGCAATGGCAGCATTTTCCCTGCGCCATTCCCCAACGAGCTCCTCGATGACTATGCTACCTTGGAATTCCTCAGCGGTACAACTTTTACATTACCGGCTGGTCAACGCAAGATCGTGTCAGTGAAGGCCACGCCGCCCGCTGGACTCGATGCTGAGAGACTGCCCGTTTACTCGGGCTACATTGCAATCAACGGTTCCGACTCGTCCAGCTTGTCTCTCCCATATTTGGGTGTGGCTGGGTCTCTGCACTCCGCCACGGTCTTGGACAGCGACCAGACATATCTGAGCAGCTCTCTCAACTTAAACGATGCCCCCGTATCTTCGAACCACACATTCTTGCTCCCCCCACCCGGCCACTCCAATGACACGCAATACAACGTAAATAGCACAGACTACCCACGGTTGTTCATCAACCTCGCCCTTGGCTCGGCACTGATTCGCGTCGATGTCGTCCCGGTGTCGTCGGACGCCAACGCCACCGAGTCGCTCGGCCTTGCCACTATCGGCGATCTGTACATGACGCCGCTGGAGTATCAGCCTCGCGGACCGCAATCGACAACCTGGGACGGACGGCTCGCTACCGGGGAGTACGTGCCTGCTGGCGTGTATAAGCTGGCAGTTAGAGCGATGAAGATCTTTGGTGACCGGAACTCGGCTGATGACTATGAGCTGGTCGAAACGATTGAGTTCGGAATACAGTACATTGGGGCCTCCTCGTACAAGAGGACTAACAGGGTGCGAAAGGAGTGGACCGGCTAAGTGCACGTCATACGACCTGCACGCAGCAGATATAGATGATAGGAAATACAAGATCATCTGAAAGACAATTGCAACATACGTATTGGTGATTTCATGTCTAAGCAATTGACCAGCCAGTATCGGCAATATCGAGGCACATGTATTAGGACCTGTTTTGGTACATAAACACTAATCTTCTTATACTATGAAAGACAGCACAAACTCTAGTCCGATCCATGGTACAGCTTTGTTGTAGTGGCTAATTAGCCTACCAGATCTGGCGTAGTTGGTGAACATAGTGTAGAAGCAGATCTGCATGATTGGCCGCGCAGCGGTCATCTTTCGATCGCAAGTGTGCTTTCCATCGGGCTTATTTAAACATTTGTCTCCTTCTTCTCAGAATCAACCCTCTCGTTCTCATGGATAGACGCGGCCTCTGCCTCGATGTCCTTGGCCTTGAGGCTGCTTTCCGTTTCCATGTTCATGCCGGCTGGCTTCGCAGAGAACTCGCGTCCCCTCTTCTCCGGTCCCAGCGCAGTCGTGACTGCGATTCCGATGGCGATGATAGCCGTCGCAATACCCATCACGGGTCCGTAAGCCTCGACCCTCTTGCCAGCTTTGTTAGTGATGAAGTTGCTCTCAGCGAGCGCATTCACTATCTGGGCCGACGGGCTGCTGATCATGTTTCCGAGCTGGTAGGTAATACCAGGGAAACTGCTCCTGAATGCTGGGGGCGAAAGCTCGTTCAGGTGGATTGGGATCACACCCCACGCGCCCTGGACGAAGAACTGCATAAAGAAGCCAGAGGCAGACAGCGAGCGCTCGGTGGTGGGAAGGATCCAGGCTGGGATCAGAGCCGCAGAGATAATAGCTGCGAGGACGATTGTGCGACGACGGCCGAACCACTGGCTCACATAACCCAGGATTGTTCCGCCGACGCAGGCACCTGCCTTCATCAGAATGGAAGCTCGGCTGGCGCCAGAGTTGTCGAGGCCCTTCTCCGTGATCATGAAGGTAGTGTAGCTGTCCTGAGAGGTGTGGCTGTAATCTAGTGTCGAATGTCAACTTCTAATCCTCCTGCGAATGATAACTCAGGAATAGGGCTTTGAATACTCACAGTTGAACCAGGTCATAAGAATAATGCAGTATATGCACATCTTCCACTCCTGGGCCAGCATAATCTTGGTCTCCTGCCAAAAGTGTGTGGCATGGCCACCAGTCTTGCCAGCCTTGCGGGCTTCGATGAACTGCTGTGATTCTGGAAAGCACATGCGGACAAGGCCGACTCCGATGGAAAGCCCCGCGGCGATCCAGAAGACAGTCTTCCATGTTTCAACGCCGCCGCCCACTCCGAGGTTGGCGCAAGCCGCGCAGACATAACCGAAGGAGTAGCCTTGTTGGAGAATACCAGACATGAGACCCCTGGCATCCACGGGACTATTTTCCAATGCCATAGCTATGGCATTACCATAAACGCCACCCATGAACAGGCCGAATAAAGACCGAACAGCAAGGAACTGCTGAAACGTCGCGCAGTAGATGGTAGCGATCTGTAACAGCCCGAGGACAATCATGTTGACTACCATGGGCCATTTTCTTCCCCATCTGTCTCCAGCCAGCCCAAACATGGCCGCGCCGATTGAACGCAGCAGCAAAGTGAGGGTGATAGCCTCGGTGATGCTAGTCTTGGAGACATCATAGTATTTGGCCCTATGAAGCTTGGCGCATTAATATGGGTTACACGACATTTCCAGCTCTAATCACTCCACGGGAGTAGGCCCCAAAATGGGACTAGTTTGAAGCCACACAATATGTGCATGAGGGTACTCACAGCTTTACAGTCTGGATAGATAGGGCGTGGAAGTCGAAGGCATCAGCAGTCCAGGCTGTGAAACCAACGATAAAAAATATCCAGTCCTTCGCGGAAAGCTGGGCCATCAGGCTGACGGGGTTCTTGAGCGGGATGGGCTTCGCCCACTCGCAAGATGATTCGCCATCTGGGTTGGTGACGACCACGCGCTGCTTCCAGGTGAACAGGTCACGAATGGACTGGCTGGCCGTTGGAATTACGCCCTTGGCAACGGGGTCAGCCGGCTCGTGAGTCGTTTCCATAGCGGCAACGGTTTCTTAGTGCTGTTGAACAAGGAGGCTTGGAAGAAGCTTGACAAGTCTCTATTCAGCTTGGCCTTGAGAGGAACACTCCCGACTGCACAATTGAACGGGGCTAAGGTCGAAAGAAAGCTGGATTCCAAAAGAAACAAGACAACTTGGTGGTCTAGGCACGGGAAGTAGCGCCTCTATATACGAATGCCAGGCCTTCTCCTCTTCGCATTCCAGCTGACTAGCGCGACGCCATCTCAGATAGACTTACGAAACGAAAGACGACCGGAAGGCATGGAGGAATACGGAAGACTGTCCGCGCAGGCTGTCCGCGTGCGCTTGTGCTGATGGCTTCGGCACATCGTGACACAGCCAATATGCAGAGAGACAACGGCTGACGAGGGGAGTACTTCGTCTATGGCTTCGCCAAGTGTCTTAGCTTTCTGCCAAGTGCTGGCCAAGATGAGGGGGCATATCGTTGGCTGCTTTGCGGTCAGCAAGGGATGGATCTCGCGCGTGCTGTGATTGGGCCGTCACCGGCGAGGCGTTCGTGGCTCGACCATTCTTCCCCATGGGGTCGGTTCTTTATCTAGTTGCAGTTATGTCTAGGATCCACAAGGGGCTGCTGGACCCAGCAGATTGGATCAATGTTAACGTTTCAATGATATTTGGGATCCACTCCGGGGTTAGTGACCAGGATTAGTGGCGCCATTGTTGGATTCTCAGAGTCAGTCGCCTCTAGAAAAATCCACGATTCTATTGATGGCTGCCAAGGTAGGATGCAAAATTTGGTTGACAGTCTACCAACTATCCCAAACACTAGACAAAATCTCGGATGAACGTCAACTTGCATGCCCGAAAGCATCCCGCCGAGAGATCTTCAAATCCTTCACAAGCCAAATCAGGGAAAACCAGATGCGGCTTTTTTGACTCGAGATGCATCTCAGATGCATTAGAATCAGGAGACATGACAACTGCCTTGCATCACGACATTCAGGAATGAGCCTCTCAGTGGAAGAAGATGGTGATAAGCAGCGGTACGCTATGCAGGCGGTGTGTTCCTCACTGTCAACCAAGACGGGTGGCTGGTGCCCGTAGTTCTTGGGAAAGTCTTGTTGACGCCATCTCACCTTGGGGGAAACTCGTGTCGAGCCAGGATTTGGGCCGACGCGTATCGCTTCCCCGGAAGTTTTCCAACTTGGGGAGCTTGGCGGCCATGGAAGCCGCCTGCTGAGGAAGAGCCGGTTGGTTGACTCTAGACCTTTCGGCGCCTTTGGTCGGCTATGGAGCTGAATCCCGGCACTGATGAGCGATTTTTTCGGCATACCTAGATAGGCCAATTGTGACAGGACTTGGCCTTATATGCTTCCCGCTCTGCAAGGAAGAGCACTCGAAACGCGATAACGACATGTGGTCTGTGGTTCTTGTGTCCTGAGCGCCCATCGTACGATGAGATTGCAAATTTAGATTTGGCAGAAACGGGCTCGGACTTTCTCTACACGTATAGTGAGAGTCGTGCCTTTTTACATTTGTGGATGTGAGGACACCCCTACACAAGCTCTGAGCTGCGTCGACTTCACAAACATTAGTCTTTAATTCAGCTGATTAGAAGACAACACCCCAGAGCCTACCACGGGTGAGGCCGTTGTACATTTGTTCTAGGCTCGGCCGTCAAAATTTTTAGGAGAGGTCTTTCTGGAATCTACCTCGAAATCTAAGCGTCAAGTCTGTAATCCTAGGTAGTTCATGTGGAGCCCTGACAATACTTCTCGACGTCGGCAACATACATCTGTTTTATCCCACTCAAGACAACTGGAACAACTAAATAAAGATTTCGTCACGCAAAAAGGGTATTATTCAGATGTTCTTTCAGCATCGCTGAGATAGCGGTATGCCAAGATATACAAGTCAGCGGCTGTTTCCTCCAGGGGTGCCGTGCAAACGTTTGTTTTGAGGCATATCTAGGCATGTCACATCTCCTAGAATACCAAGAAACCCACTCAACCTGTCTGTTTCCTGTGCAGAAGAACAATCGCCGTTTTCACCCGCGCCAAGTACGTCCTCCACGAATAATTATCGCGGTTGTCGGTCTACCCTCCCTACCATGTCATGTTGCTAGATATGTAGGGCTAACCGGGTCGTTAGTTCTTGCGAATCCAGCACCCTGCAAAACGAGAACGACGATACCCGAAAGCTATTTAAACATTGGCTTAAGCTCGTATTCCTTCTTGACGTGCTGAGGCGCTACCTACATCCGCTAGGTTACTTCTAGAAAGGCGAGCCGAATGATCTACGCCGCCGGAACCTTAGGAGGTGTGAAGGGTGTAGACCAACTAGAGGCAGATCTAGGCCTTTTGATGGAAATCTGGGTCCTCTTTTCACACTTCCTATCGCTACTAGCCTTGAATACATTAAATTATGGACTGCCGTACTGGAACGCAGCTGAAGGGTTCACTATGCGAATCTTAATGTAAGGTAAGTCTGCAACATCGCGATTAGCTGCCTCAAGTATGGATTGCTCAACTTATGGAGGCACTATTGGCCACTGAAAAACACATAATATTTATCCAGGAGCACACATGGTCGTTTTAGAGGTGCTTCGGCCCTTTGGGGGGCTGGGGACAAACACCGAAGCATTTCAGGGGGGCTGTAACTTCCATATTATTTGTTGTTGATTTACCATCATCGCATTGACGCTCGCATTCCGAAAAAGACATCAATAGTGTGCTGCTCGCTCTCTTATGACCCGCGTGACCGATCTCTGGCTGTTTTCACCAACACTCATTTCTTGTGTCTGGGCTTCCTCCACCACCACCAGGCTTTGAACGCCAGCCACAAAAAGATGGCGTTGAATGTATCAATATGGGACCATTAATTTTTCATGTGCAGTGTGATGATGCTTTTGATAGCCATATCGCTACGCGAAAATCCTCTGTCTATGCGTTTCAGGACAAGATACAAATAGGACAGAAGCGGCTGAGGGAAGTCTGAGCAGGGACAGAGTCTAGATACATATGTAACCATTGAATCCAGGCACTTCAAAATGCGCAGAGATCTCAAGCTCTGAGCCTTTTCTTTCCTCCAAAACTTCATTATGACGGTATGCACCATAGCGGCTCACTATGCAGACTACTTGTGGCACGTACTCCAGCATTCTCCTCCTTGAGAAAGAAATAAATTCTTACCACGACACCAAGGATCTTCATCCAGCGTTGTGACACCCAACGTCAATGAGTTCGTATCATAATGCTGAGTCCAGAATTGAAGGTATGCTCTGCCATCAAAGTAGTTTGGAGGTGCTTATGTCGGATTCATCCAAGATCCGCATCGAGCTTACAGTATGCACGTGCATTTACTCCTAGTTGCCTCGTGTGAACACCGGAGCTAGAAGACTCGCCGATATAGCCTGCATGAAATACGAGCATCAAAAGACTCGGACGGTCTCATTGGTGACTATCGGGACATCTTTGTGTAAACAGCGCCTTCCAATTAGGATTCTGGCTTGCGAAACTCGCGACAGGCAAGGCCCAGCCTTGGGGGTCTATACTCGCTAACGCTTGCCAGATTTGCAGATTGCCATGGGTTCCCTAGAAACATCCACATGTCCAGAAGGGTTAATTTAGAGGAGCAGGTTTAGAATCACATATACTCTCTATACCTTTCACATGTTTTCTAGTCAATGGGTAGACGGCTCGATCGAAGACACAATGATCGCGGCCAGGAATGAGCAAAACTCCAGAAGAAATGTTCTCCGTTTGACTTATTCGGGTCTTCTAAGGTATATTTGTCCACTCGCGATGCAAACACACTAGATTCCCGTTTGATTCTGATTTTCGGACATAGGAAAGGTCGATATTGTTTGAGGATCTCGATTCACGTCTTTTGTAATAAGACCACAGAGTGCTACTACCACAGGCTACTCAGTCTTGCCATGCCTTCTTGCCCTCTCGCTGCGTAGTCGGTCCAAGTTGTTGTTCATATCCTGGTTTATTTTCTTCAAGGCTGGATCGAATTTCAAGGCGTCCTCAGCGAAATTGACCAGCATGTAGTCGATGTAGCGATCTGAGAATAGCTTATAGGCGCTGAGACCAACAAGCCCGTAAATCCCCACCCGCGCTGAATGCCAGGCCAAAGATGAGAGGAATGGGCGCCGACTAGCCTGTGGGTGCACCCATGTGGTGAATTTGGGCTGATAGAATGGCATCCGGTATGACGACCACCCGCGCCAGAGGGCAAAACTGGTTGCCCCTATAGCAATCGGCCGATCGTAAGAGGCCGCTACAACTCCCCTTGCGGTGTGAGAGGCGAAGACTGACATCTCTTGAGGGTTCAGGCGACGACCGGCGAGCATTGTCAAGTCTGCGATCTTGAACATAATGCTTAAGCCATACCAGCCGAAATCATATCCCCACAGACGCGACAGCAGCGGAAGTTGATGTAGGCCGCGAACGTCGAACGATTGCAGGTAGCCAAGGTTGCGGAGGATCCAGGCATTGCGCTGCTCTTCAGCCAGAGCAGCTTCTTCTGCGGTATTGTCTCTGTGGCTAGGAGGTGGAGGAGGATCGCGTTCGTCCCCCTTGTGGACTGAGTCTAAGACATCGAATCCAGTTTGGCTACCTCCCTGGTCTCTCTTCGGCGCCATGGATTTTGTTATGCGTGCTGACTGGGAAGGTATTGGTAATGCCAAAATCAACTTTGCAAGGAGATTTTATGAGAGAAGAAAGACGCGTTGAGTCTGAAGTTACGCGTTCGGTCCAGGACTTGTCGCAGTCACGGGGAACGCATGCCAAAAAGCAACAATTCCATAGAATCACTACTAAAAACACCTATTTTCACAACCCTGGCCCAAGCACAAATGAATTTCTTCAGTTTATCTCTCCATCTGTCTCCATGCAGCATTAGTATGGGATATATTCTCTTCCCAACTATAATTTCAGGTTTTTAAAATGTGAAATTGAAGTCCTTTACTACTAATAGCTGTCGAGGCTTTGATGCCGGGTACTTTGTCCAACAAGGGGTTTCAAGCTGCTTGTTGATTTGCATCAATAGCAAACAAGGCGGCCGAGCCCATTGACAGACTCGAGGTTCAAACGAGATGCAATGGTAAGATATCTATTGCAATCGAGTCAAGTCACAAGGACTCGTCTAGACACGAAGCAGCTTCACCTTAATGCTCCAGACTTCTAAAATTGGATGAGATCTTTGAACACTTCCTGCAGTATCAATGGAGCTCTAGGCTCGGTTACAGACTCCCAAGGTCTACAGAACAGTGCTGTACCTGTACTCACAAAGATCCGGGTTGCTACCCAAGCACGTGTCAGGTAAATCTAAGTAGCTTTAGCTGACACAATCCGCCCTTCTCAAGTTGTGGCTATGGACGAAGGAGAAAAGCCGACAGATTTAGAAAGTCAATTTATTTATATAGCTGATATTAGTCAGATAGGATGAAATACAAAGCTACCTACTGTGGTATTTGACGGCGGGGAGAACTGACTTAAGCAAAGAGGCGGAAAAGTGTTGACGTCATGCTTTGTCCTTTGGCCCAATGTCACGGATTCTAGCCTCGCAGATTAAACAACTAGGACCATGCAACACAAACCATTTGGGCAACAACGGATTGTTTGCAAGGCCTTCAGTCATTACAGTTGTTCGCGCTGCTAACTCACTTTCTTCACACGTGAGTTTCACGGTGTGCATCGTCTAGCCAAAGCTGAATCCATGCCCATCATTTCACGCCAGAGCAGCACTGCAGCGACACGACACAACCCTGCACAACAAGGCTGGACTGGGGCCACTAAATACAGCGTCGGTCTCAGGCCACTCACCATCATGCCGAAAAGAACCTCATCCATCACTGTCGGATCATCCGACTCTCTGAAGTCCCCTCCAGCCTCTCCGCTCCCGACACCTGCTTTGGACTCTTCTGCCCTCAGATACAGCTACGAAATCGCGCGTGGGGAGACTGGAGTTCTGACCTTTGAGCCATACAAAAGCCACATCTTACCTTATTGGGCATTTCGCACAGTGCCAATCGCTCGCAACTCGTCAGAAATTCTCTCGTCCATATTCGGTTCATATATAGAACGGAAGGACTTTGTTGGTGCGGACATGACACGAAAGTTCATTCAAATGGGCATGACGAGAGCGCGCAGATACGCAAACCATAAGGGAGGGCGAAAATACGCCAAGGATACAGGAGAACAGCTCGAAAAGTGGGCCGGCGGTAGCGAGGAAGACGCGAGAAAGAGGAGAGAGAAGGAGGAGGCAAGTGAGATTTTCAAAGTGGCGTGGAAGAAGTGCATTGAGAATGAACAGTATAAAAGGCTAAAGGAGGACTGGATTATGGAAAAGAAGGAATACAACAAGACGAAGCAGGTGGCAAGTACTGGTACCACAAATAACTAGTATTGGGTCGAATCGCTCTAGAACCTGGACCAACTGGTCCGGCCGAGGTTCTACTCGACTTATCATCAACTTGTGCGGATTTAAATGGTCCTGAAAGTATGAGGAAGTATGAAATAGTTCCAGCAGATTTTCCTTTGGGCAAACTTGGACTCCCAGTCATTCTACTCAACCTAGGCCGGTTTACAATACTGAGATACAGCACAACCCAGGCTGAGTTGATAATTCGGAACACTGAACTTGGATACCAGTGAAATTAATAAAAGTAAAGCAAGTCAAATAACAAACAGAAGACTAAATTCCACACTGAGAGCCATTGCAAGGTTATTTGAGACATGCAGATGAGGCGCATTGCGTCTCCTACATGACCAACGAAGCCGACCAATCATTGCCTGTGGTATTGGTCACAACACTATGCCCGCCACACCAAATTACGCACCTAAAATGGATTCAGAACGAAATTCCAGAGGCAACACACCATCTTCTGCAGGATACGAGTAGCTTCCGCGACCGTTCACTCTGTACACTACCGCGTGTCGTTCGACCGACCGCCGCGATTCGATCCGCCCCGAGACACTGTGACGTGTTACTGGTGGAGTGCACAAATGAATAGGGTGTGAAGCCATGTAGCAGCTAAGAATGATATCGTCTTGGGATTTGAGAGTCACTCACAAGAACACAGTCAGTCTCCATATGGAGTCCATGATCCAGCGATTTGGGTATTGGTGTTGTGCAGATCTCGCATATGCGCTGCGACCTCGCGACGCGCCTCAGGCAGATTGCCTCTGCAGGTGTTCTTCGGAGCGCCGGCATATACACGATTGGGCGGATGAGATGTTGGAGTAAGTGAGGGATTCGACATTAGCAATTTATGACCAGTCAGGAACTCTCAAGTTGTGTGCATGGGGCAGAAGACTCGATTTTCTCAGAATTGTGCGCTTGACGATTTTTCATCTGACCCAGGCAGCTCATCTGTCACAAGGCCGGGCGGAATTGTCAGGCTTCGACGTGTATGTCGACAATTGCCAGTTGACAGCACCCGATGTGCACGGAAGTGTGAGTACCTTCCGACGCAGAGCGCGAGTCTCTCAAGTTGCGTCTATGCATTCTGTCATTCTGCAGCCTTCACATTCGAGTATTTCTTCAAAATTTCAACGATGTAAATCGATTAAACTTTGTTTGCTTGCGATGGATGGGTGTATCAGAGGCTCCGCAGATATTTGGCAATGACTGCACTGGCTGATCTGACGCTTGATATATTGATCACATCGAGTAGAAGCCTTTCGTGACCCTGAGTAGTGTCTGAGTGCTAGATTTAGCTAAGAGTTGTGCAATTGCGAAGAGAAAACACTAAGTCACGCAAGACTCTTCGTCATGGGTGGCAGAGCGCAACATAAAGAGATCGAGGAATGAGCGTCTTCTTGAATTAACCTTCTTGAATTAACCTTCCTTGCGTTCACTTTACGCTGAATATGATGAAAGAAAGACTAATACCCTCTGCAATGATTCCCCACATACCCGCGGCATCAAGCAGTGTCCGACTGAGGGGCCTTACTTGGACTACTGGAGCAAGTAATGACACATCCCAATCTCCCACATCAACCTGTGACACAGGACGGATTTCCAACTGGACAGACGTAAGTTCAAGTGGTGGATACATGGAAACATGGGCTTGCAAGAAGATAATCGACATAGTCAATTCCGAGCTGTCACCAGCCGGCTACTGGACCGTCACCAATGACGACGGCGACCCTTTCGTAGGACTCCTCTCCGCGTACGACAAGTGATATTGCAGCGCTGCGAGGATTGATGGGTTGGGTGGAGGATTCAAGTAAGTCCTTAGTCAAATCTCCCCATGGCAACTACTAACTCTTGTTTTTGGGGTCGGGAACCAGGATGTTGTGAATTTCATTACCCAGGTCATTGAAGAAATTGGCGTCGCTGGTCAGCTGCATGGCGAAACCGGAACTACGACATGCAGCGACGAGGGAGGAAACAAGGATAGTGCCTTGGTCGCTTTCAAGCTCAGCTTGCATCCGCCAGGTTCCTCTTCCGCTTCCTGTAAGTATTTGGGCAGTGGCATGGGACTGGCTCGGGCTGTACTTGGACTCCTGATTTATGGGCTGCTTCTGCAGCTATTTTGACGAGTTATTCTTAGGCAGGACGTGGGTGTGTGATAGATAGAACGAGGTAAGGTGTGATAGGCAATAAATTCTGAATCACGTCCGATATGATGTCGCCCCGGTCCGCCCTACCCTGATGATCTTCGGCACCGTTGCAAGAATCAAGGCCCCGATGCTGACCTAGTGGCAAACCAAGACCCTGCCGCATAAGCGATTAACAAACAAGGACTATGGGACAGGAGCAAGACTCAAAGATTGTGTAATCGCAAAATGACAACTCATCGCCGTGATTCAGTCGTCCGCGTAGCGACCCAATATTTGCTGCGATGAAATACAGGAATAGGCACGGCCGCATGCGCCCTAAAGATAGCTTCAATGCTGCCCCCCGGCGGTCCTGTCGACCGCATCCACCCCGAGCGTCCCACCCGGCCGCAGAAGCCCTGCCTCGCGTGCGGGCCGCACTCTAGCTGATGAAACGTGCCCCATCCGTGCGCCGGTGGAGGAGTAACTCTGGCACAGTGGGGACACACAAACGAGGAAAATAGAGTAAGCTGCCCGGTTCGGATGGATGGATTTTCACGCCAGCCCCAAAATTGCCAAAAACCACGACCCTTCACTTCCCTGCTTGCTGCTGCAGGCGGACCTCCCCCACTGCATGCATGCGGACGCACAAGCACCATGCCCCACCGCCTCGGGAATAATGTACTGCGATCATCCCGGGGGCGCTCCCTCGCTTGCCCTGTGGCAGACTGGGGTGAGCCCGCGGCGAACCACGCCCAAGAGGTCGGATGACGGCAGTGAGGCGAGCACTGGGTCCGGCGGCGCGCAGGGAGTTGGAAACTCCGAGCTCCCTGGCCACGACAGCATTGCCTTCCCTGGTCTCCGGTTGGTCGATCCCAAGACCGAGTTGGGCTCGGCGGGCGGCGACTGTGGTGGTCTCCTGCGCATCTGAGGCTGCGGGCCTCTATGCATCGTCAGGCTGCATCCAGCTTAGGGCCCAGTTGTATCCGTATTGATCGGCATTCGCGTCATGGTGCGAAGTTTATTTCGCTGTTCGGGTTATCTGGCCCTGCGGCCTAGATGTTGGCAGTGGGGCACCCGATGGCTTGGGCTTGGATGTTTGTCGACCCCGGAATGGGAGGTTCAGTGTTTACTGAGTTGGAGGAGATCCAGAATTGATGGTGAACAAAAGAAAATTTGGTATTGTCTATACTAAAGAATGTTTGACTGTTTGGTAAATGACATGGTTACATTGGCCGGTTAGGTGCAATGCTCTCCATCTGTCATGTAGATATTTTTGAAGCGAGTGAGAATGATATCGCCCCTAACTCCAACCCAAAAACTTCAAAACGCTTATCAGAATGCATTCCGTAAACCCATGTATTGCAGCGTATCGTAACGTATTCGTAAAATGAGATGCTGATGTTGGTGCAATCAATACCCTGGAGTGTACTTGTATCTTCCCTCGTCAGGGTAGAACACCTCAGACCTCCTGCCTCCTCTTGACCCCTTCTCACTGGTAAAACGCCTAGGTGGCATGTCAAATGATGAGCGTCGATCGCGGGGGCTGAATCGGTTCATAAGGCGATCGCGATATTCTCTGTCATCGCGCTCTTCTTTCTCACGTCTGGCCTGTCGTTGTGCCGATGTCTCCCTCTCATCGACGCCGATGCCTCGGACAGATTTGTAGAGGTCGTCGAGCTCCTCGCGTCGCAGAGGCTGGACGGCTGGTGCAGAGCCAGAGTTTGCCACTGCAGCTGTGCCGTAGGTGGTAGGATTGGTGTTCTTCAGGATCCCTTTGACCTCACCGTGAAGGTGCGAGCCAGTCCCAGCCCCCGTGATGGTCGCAGAACGGCTTAGCTTGGGCCGACTGTTGATCTTCGCATTCTGAGCCGCACGTGGGTCGTCATCCCAACGAACACCCTTCACAGCCGGAGCGCGGCTATCCGGAGGTGTCTGTGTGCCGAACGTGGGCTGGCGTGTCCAGTGATCATCGGAAGGGTGTGAGCCATACGAGGAGCCATATGACCCGGCGAATGGGGAAGAACCATAGATAACATCAGCGGAGACGCCGGTCATAGCAGGGCCATCAACAATCGTAGGCTTCGCGCGTCTCAAGCGGCGACGTTCACCGCGGTCATGTTGCTCTGGATCCGTATAGACCTCCACGGGTGACTTCGAGTGCCGGCGATGGGAGCGTGATGGTTCCAGGTAGGAGTCCCGAGCATGCTTTTCGCGGTCCCTTCGGGAAGACCCAGCACCATAATTGTACAGCACATCGTAAGGGCCTAAAGGAACGGCAGATGACTCTCGCCGTTGTGATGAAGACCGGCGAGAACGGTCGCCATTCTCGACGACGATAGGTCGTGATCGCTCGCGCCTTGGCTCGCTGTAGTACCCGTCTTCGACTGGCATGGTCGATGAGCGATGAACCTTGGGGATAGGAATCGGCTCAGTCCGGCGAGAGCCGCTCCTGCGTAGGCCATAATCGGTCACACGGTCTCCGTCGACGTAGACTCGCTGCTGGCTGGCACGCTTCTCACGCCGTCGTTCTCTATCAGCGTCTCCAAAATGCGGAGGTGACCGGTGATCAAAGTAGTAAGGCGTTGGCTGCCTGTCCTTCAGTGAGGAGGAGGGAGAGTCCGTCCGTCCAGGGGAAGTCGAGAGTTGTAGCCTGGTGCAGTTGATTCTGCGGTCGAACTCACGCACGATAGGCTCGCTGCATATATGGCCGGAACGACATGCGTCAACCCGCTCAGTGACGTCCTTGTCGCCATCGACGTAGACGTTGTGGTAAATGTTTTTGATACACATCTTGAAGGTGGGTTGGTGAAGCAGATGAGGCGGCTTGCTGGGACGGGAGTGCTGGAAAGCCGGCTTTAGGGTGGAAAGCTCGTTGAGATATCAGTCGACGGTATGAGTCTCTGATGTGGGTCAGGTGCAAGGCTTTCTTCAAAGTAGACAAAGACGACGACAGGGGAGTACCTGTGCCGCTTTGGGTGGTCTGGCGATGTTCGTTGGCGGGTCGGGGTGTAGTAACCTCTTAGGCCCAGCCCAAGTCCGGTCACAGGCGGTGTCAGTCGGCCGTGTCAGAGACGAAACGATCTTTTAAATATCGGGCTGACTGTAAAGACATGGGAACATGCAGTGGGAGGTCGAAGCTGGCAGGGCGAGAGGCTTGACAAAAGAAGTCGAGATGACGAGACGGTCGACGATGGTGTGGTCAAACGGGCTATGAGATGGGCTCCGGTCGAGACAGGTCAAGGTGAGAATAGTTGGCTGTGTTGGAGAGGGTTGGGAAGATGAGAACAAATGGCAGCTCTGGTTTGGAAGACTCGAAACTGGTCTGTCGTAAGGGCTGAACTTTGCCGAGTATGTTCGAGGTTGAGGCCAGGCCAGATACAAAGGAACAGAGCTATGATTCCCTTTAAATATAGGTTGGTTACTGATGAGGCCAAATGCGGGTCGATGGGTAGGACGAGACACCTTTTAAGGGTGTACATAGGCCAGGAAACCGGTAGCCGGGGCGGTCATGGATCCCATGGCCACACCAAGGCTGCAGGGGTCCATGTACATGTATGCACCTGGCCCATGTTGCTCGAGCTGCCCAGCTTGTTACTGTGTGCTGACCTTGTGCCTTTCGACGGACGCTTGACCCCCAAAAGGCATCCTCTGCAGTGGTTGTCAAGGGACTCCCCTCGTCCTTGCCCCCAGCGGGTCGCAGGCTTTGACTCTCAAGAGCTTACTTTGATATCAGTTTAAAGCAAGCTATATCGAGGTGCTGAAACCGTGCTGTAGCCAGGAAACTCAGCTTTGCAAGGGAAACGAGTGTCGCAACTACAGCTTGACCTGCACGGGGGTGGGTGGGTACAGTATGGTCAAAACCGAGTCGGGACGCTCTCACGAGTTGCACGATGCAACCAGGGCAAGCAATCAAGCAGGTAGGCAAGCCTTCTTTTGCTTGTCCGGTCACGGCTCCTGATGCGGCCGAAGACTCATCGTGTGGGAGGGTCACCAGGCAAGCAGCTAGACAGGAGGGGAATAGTCATCTGGAGAGAGAGCCGACTATTTGCACCAGCTACTTGACACAGCCTGAGGCTGAGCGCAACGGCAGAGCGCCATCTTGACAGCTCGGTAAGACGTCAGCTTCAGGGATGGCTACTGCTTGCTGGACACAGACTATCAATACCGCCTGACGATAAAGAAGCGTATGAATAGTGAGTTGATCACACAAGAATTTGGCAAGTAGAAAAACTGGGGACCTCGTAATGCTAGTGCCTGGTGACCTGCCTGTGACGGTCCGCAAAGTACGCAACGTCATGGGAAAGCATGGAGTAAGCAGCAAACACGCATCTAGCAAAGACGAGGAGTGCCGCGTTGAAGGCAGTGATTGACATCGGAAGAGGGTGTGAGCTTGTGAAAACTGGCGTGTTGGGGAGGAGTGAGGGAAGAGGCAACCCGACTGGCCGTGGTGGCTTTGGTGACGGCGAGGAGCTAGCTTCGCACCCAACAGCGCGGAGCCGAAGACTCGACGGCGTAGCGGCGTCAAAAAATAGATCCTGGTACGTACCGCAGCGGCCCACCCTTTGACCTTTTGGAGACCCCTTATCAGACCTCGCTTCCCCCAGAAGCGCATAAACAACAGGCGTCGACTCTGCGACCGTGAAACACCAGAGGCCCAGGGGTCTTGAGCAAAGTTATTGCGAATTCGTTTCGTGTGCTGCCGCTCACCAGTAGAAAACGTAATCCCACGCGGGCCTGGCCTGGAGGCTCTCATGGCTGGGAACATGTGCTGATGCCAGGCTAATGCACCGGCTAGCTGCGCGACAGAGGTGCAGTGCAGGACTGGACCTGCAGACACTGCCCAGTTCAGATGGTCTTTAATCCAATTCGACAATGGCGGCGCCGGCTCAGGGACGCGATGGAATTCCAAGCTGTCGAGTTCCGGCGAGGCCTAATTTGTGATTTATTGTCAACATGGCGAGGTGGAAACCCGTACTGTACGTACGAGTCGGCGAATCGAGTCACAAGGGGCAGGTCGCGCTCAGTGTGGAGCTTGTGCCCCTCCCCTCCACCACGAGAATAGCGGCATCGCACGGCCGAAAACGGCAATCAGACGGTTTATGCCACACAAAGTGGAACTGCGCAGCCTTGACAGCTTTGGAAAATGAGCGCCCGAAGATACACGCATCGCTCGTCTGAATCAGACGCGCGCATGGCTGGGCGTAAGGCTGCTTAGTGAGGCGTAATGCGTACGACAGTACACAGGCCCGGCGACGGCCAGCATCTTGTCACAGGCCCGTCTCAAGCCTCGAGAGCCCGATTCCTTAACACTGCTGCCAAAGCGGCATCCCTCCGCATTGCGGCGACGACTCCGCCTATGCAGTCATAACATGCCGTGGTCCTCAAAAGCCTCGCAAATCCCGCCGTGGTGTTCCCTGCTCGCCGATCATGACAAGTAAGGAACTGGCCGGTGTGTGATGACATTAAGGAATGACCTTAAGGGCACTCTGTCAGACCGTTCACAGCCACGGCGCATGGCGCCTCCCATCTGTCGAGGGCCTGATTGAGCCTGCTAGCACCATCCTGAACGCGATGCCGATCAGGTTCGCTGACAGGTCGTAAACTTGGATCATCACGGTGGGAGACCTAAGGGATGCTGCAATTCGAGTTTCGGCACCAAGGCGTCGAGGTCCCAACGGACCGTCCTTGACAGCCGCCAACACGCAGCTATCGCGATTTCCACACCTTGGGGCTCAGCTGGTGTCAGACTGGTGCGGCTGAGAGAGACCTCCACGCGGTAACTGGGGCAATCCCAGCAGGTGGCGTTGAGTATCGCCTCCATCAGAGCCCACGAATGGTGCTGCAAAAGGGTGACAAACTGAGGATGCCTGGCCATGCCGAGCCGTTGATCAGACGTTGATTACCGATGGCGGAGAAGTATCTGGTCAGTGAGTGCCCAGCTGGCCACGGCTGTTCGTCCAACAGTCTCCTGCTGCCAGGCAGCCGGATTATGCGGATTTGCCTTCGGAATACAGAGTCCTGGCGGAAGTCCTGCGAAAAGTCCTCCGAGAATACCTACAAAAGACAAGTCCTTCGGTAACTGAGGAGTCGGGCAACAACTGAGGACAGCAGCAGAACTGTCTCGTGGTTGGTCCAACGTCTGGAAACGGTCAGGCGTTGGAGGATCTTGTCTCAAAGGATGAGTAATACGGTGTCCAGCCGTTGCCTAGAAGCTGGTTGCCAGTGGCGTCATGGCCAGACACGTAGTCGAAAGCACATGGCAGAAGGTCTCTGCTGCCACTGCACACAGGCGGACGAGGTTTCCGAAGGACAGGTGTCTGGGTTGCACTGCATTGATGATGTGTGGTTTTGTAGCCTGTCTGTCGGCACTGTCCAAACGGCCCTGTGCACCGTATGAGCAACTTGCATTTTTACACACACAATTAGTCATGAGAGAGGTATTCGAGCAGGCGAAGTTAGTGAAACTGATGGTATGTGAACATGTCGGTCAAGATAGGCTCATGATCATTTGAACGCTGTGAGGTGAACAACGATGGCGGGGAAGGGGGAAAATGCCAGTCAAGCTTCGACCCCACTGCAGGCAATCAATCCACTTTACTGCAGAAATGGGGAAACTGCGGGGGTGGCTCGTGCCCTGAAGTGAAGAGTGAAGCCTCACGCAACCAACTTCTTTGCTTTTGCCAATATCAATTCTCGTTCCACGATCCAATTCCAACTGCCATCCCTGGACAGGATCATCTGGTTGTCTTGAGGATTAAGTCATCTCAATCAATTCTTTAATGGCTCCCATTTCTCACAAGACATGTTGACCGTTGCTTGCGTACTGATGTATCTGCCTCAACCCGGGGGTGGGAGCTGGGTTGGCGCATGCATTGGTATTTCCACTCTTTCATTTGCAAAAGACAGGATTAATTTCATTAGAAAGACGAATCAGCGCACTTGTTGTTCCATTGAAACAAATGTGAATCGAAAACATATTAAAAATCATTATATGTCAAACTGGGAGCAGTCGAGTAAACTTCCTATTTATACACAGAGAGACTGAGGCTAACGATAATTTAAAAGAGGAGGGGGGAAAGTCTCGAGGGGTGATACATAGTCCTATCATTGGATCCGAAGTAAAAACCATTTAATATTCCTTGGGTTGAACCTGTCATAGTCTGGTCGCCTGCGTCGATGCTTATTGGCTTCCCAGATCCTCTGATGATACAGAGAGGTAGCAGAAAACCATGCGAGGTAGAGGCGGGCACTGGGATAAATTTGTGTTCTCCCAAGTTGTTAGTCAGCACCATTAGATGGCAATATAGTGACCATAAAGGATGAATTTGTCTGAGTAGTTTCAGTCTAAAGACAATGGATCCGTAGCAGCAGTAGAGAACTTAGCAATCAATCAAATTGGTATTAATTGGGCAAATGTCGCTCATTCTAGAAATTGCGCTCTAGTCTCATACTGCAGATGCAGTATGACTTGTACAGTTTATCATTCGGTTAGGAAAATGAAAGTCATGACCAGCCAGACTAAAAAGGTCTTTTCTACGTAGGGCTCACTTTGTTTGGAAAAGATGCATAAGCTTGAGAACTCGTGTGTAGCTTCAGTATCAGACCGGATTTACTTGGAGAATGCAAATGCGAAAAGGATCGACTAGGGGTTGGTATAGAACACAAGAGCAAAGCAGATGCGCTTTGAAGATGCGATGGCGCCCACAAAAAGCTCGAGAGCTGAAAAGAAAAACTCAAAATTTCACCACCTTGACACTTCAGCGACCATGCAGAAGTCAGGACTTGCCAGCTGCCAGATGCGAAAGTAGCATGCCAATTCAAAATTCCAGCGCTCTTCCTTCTCAACGGCCAAGGCCGCTGTTGCCCGCCAGACCTGGGATGAGAGGTCCAAGGATAGTGTTGAGAAGGGAAATGATAGTGGAGATGACTGATGTAGCGGCCTGAACAGTTGAAAGATTGGTTGGCAAAGCGAGAGCGCCCGAACCTATAGAATTTCAGCTTCTATCCTTGTGTCAATATGATACAAGGACTACCCACCGACGAGGCTCTGGATGCGGGCAATGACAGGGGCAACTTGAGCCTGAATCTGTCCGAGAACCGACAGAGCAATCTTCAGCTGGTCAAGGCTCGCTCCAGCAGGCAGGTTGCTGAAAATTGACTGAACGTTCCCGAGCTGAGCTTGGAGGACTCCCAGCTGACCTAGGAGAGCGTCGGGGGTGAGAGAAGTGCTGCCGGGGACTGGGAGGGTGACCCCTGGAAGGTTGGGAAGCAGTGGCAATGGAGGGAGGCCAGAAGAAGAGCTGGGTATGCTGGCTCCTAGGAGGCATTGTTAGCAAGGATTTCGAGTGGTTAAGATCCAAGAGCATAGATACTTACTAATGTATGCGAGTATTGTTATGATCTGAGTCAAGGCATTCTGAAGGGCGGCATTTAACTCGGCAGGGCTCGTAGGGATAGGAATTGGTAGCAGGGTCGGAAGCCCAGGAATAGGTGTCAGAGTGGGAAGAGGAAGACCTGTAAGCGTGGGAAGAGGAAGACCTGTAAGCGTGGGGAGCGTAGGGGGAGGACGACTTATAATTGTGGAAAGCGTGGTAAGAGAAAGACCTGGAAGCGTTGGAAGCGTGGGGAGCGTAGGAAGCGTGGGGAGCGTAGGAAGCGTGGGGAGCGTAGGAAGCGTAGGGAGCGTAGGAATCGTAGGGAGCGTAGGGAGCGTAGGGAGCGTGGGGAGCGTGGGGAGCGTAGGAAGCAAGGGGAGTGTAGGAAGCGTGGGGAGCGTAGGAAGAGAAAGACTTGTAAAGGTGGGAAGCGTGGGAAGAGAGAGACCTGGGAGCGTGGGAAGAGAAAGACCTGGAAGCGTTGGAAGCGTAGGGAGAGGAAGAAGTGTGGGAAGAGAGAGACCTGGAAGCGTTGGAAGCGTAGGGAGAGGAAGAAGTGTGGGAAGAGAGAGACCTGGAAGCGTGGGAAGAGAAAGACCTGGAAGCGTTGGAAGCGTAGGAAGAGGAAGAAGCGTGGGAAGCGTGGGAAAAATAGCTTGTGGAGCGTCGACTTCGGCCTCGACGCCGCGCTTTTCATAAGTTGCCTCTCCCGTATCAACAGGGCTAGCTATGGCGGGACCAAGAATGGCCACAATGGCAAAAATAGCTGTGAAGGCCTTCATGATGATCGGTTTTTGGGGATGTAAATAGTTGTTGAGTTAAAGAGTGATGGGTGATTCCGGAAGAGTTGTGGAAAGAATAGTCCGAAGACCTTAAAGCTGAGAACTGAGCACAGAAGATTGGATTATTTTGGAGGTGTGGTGATGAGAGAATAACACTTCCCGGACTGAGATACGAGCGACTTTTTATACTTGAATTGCTTGTGGACTATCCCGTCTGGCCTCCCTCTCGTCGTCGTGCCGTCTGAATGGCTTGAACCACCGTAAGAAAAACCAGTGTCCTCAATATAGAGCTCACTTTGAACATTGTCGAGCTAAGCACTCTCTATTCTCAAGAAAGGTATCGTACGTCACACTGACACTGCACTGGTGATACAATTGCCAGGCTCTATAGACCATCAATATTCTAGCAAGGCTGACAGAATCTTGATCCCCAGATGCCCTTGCACATCCCTTCCATAAAGACTTGTCAAGCATCCCTGAGAGCACTAGTTCCCTAATCCGACTATAGCGTCTTTATTTAAGGGCGGGAAAGTGAAACATACCCTCAAATGGTCCTCTCTCCTGGAGCGGGGAATGTGGACGCGGGGGATCCCTGTGAAAACGAAATTTTGACCCAGCCTCGTCCAATTATGCCGCAGGATAAGACATCCCGTGAGGCCGGAGTTTGCCTGTTCGGAGACCACCGAGCACTCACCACGATCTATTACACGAAAGCCGATCATCGCCATGTCAAAATACCAGCCATCAGGAGGCATGGCGACAGTGATGCATGAGAATAGGGCCGTCCAATCGCCATACAATTGCCATAGAGTCAGTTTCTGGAGGGTTTTGTAAATAGCCTCTGATATGGTCGACTTTACAATCTTCACCGTGACAGTCTGTTGTCTCTCACAAGTGACAATGCGCGTCGTTTGACTACCCACGCAGACGGAGTCTTACATTATGGGCGAGGATTAATATTTACCTAAGAATTAGCGTACGTAACACGTCCATCTGTCTCAGACATCTCTGCCTCTTAGCTTCCGCTCGTTCCCTTCCCGTACGTCTCAAGGGTAGTGTCTTGGGCTGGTGAAAACGTGACAACTAAAATGCCCAGGCAACAAGTTTTCAGGGACCAGATGTTTGACCAGAAACGGTCGAATCAAATAACAAGCTTGGATCATTCAACGTTCTTGAGTATGTTTCCTTGGCAAAGAGCGGTCTCCAGCCGACGGCGTCAGTTCATCGAATTGACAATACCCAATTGACATTGAGATAACTCAATCCTTGCGTGATAGCTCGCCATTCAGCGGGAAACATCGAGAACATCAGCAGAGAAGGGATACTTCGAAGCCCGGGGACTTTAGAAGCCAAAGGGATTACATGCAAGAAAGAGAAATGGTGCAACACCCGATTGAGAGACCGACGAGGTGAAAAGTTTCCGAGCTCTTAAAGTCAAGTATTGTAACATCCTTACTAGTATTGACATATGAAGGCATAACGATTTCTTACGAACGCATAGATAGCTATAGGAAACCAAAGCGATGGAGACTTTCGGCGAATTCGCACCGGCTTGGAGTTCTCCAGACTCTGCATCTAAACCGAAAAGGACATAACGTGAGAGGAATGAGGTTGTCCGTGCTTGGACTGAACTTCTTAGGCATACATGTATATGCGAAGGAATCGATCGGAAGTACAGAAACAATCGTAAGTCTAAAATGCTTTCCTTAGCCGAGACTTTGACGTCACTGCTTGTCCAGTCTGGTTATTTCGCATGTCCGGTAGAAACGTCGCGTGGAAACATCCGCCGGTCCGTGGCCTCATTCTTGCTTGTCTTGCATGCCGATGTAGGCACTCCCTCGGTGACCTAATCCCAACACACAGTCTCTAGTACCCCTTTGCTTGTTGTTCCGCCCAGTATGCATCTATGAGCTGCCTCTTCCTTTCAGTCCTTACCGTGAGCGTGACGGGCAAGTCCGCACCCGGATTTCCAGGCATGAAACCACGGTAATCACTCGGATTCAGTGGCATTTTCGCTCGAGGAGCAATTCCGATATCAAATGCCCATAGTATCCGCATGATAGCGACACCAAGTGACCTCTCTGCAACGTGCAAGCCGGGGCAAATTCTCCTGCCCGCCCCGAAAGCGAAGTGGTCGCGCTTGGTAGGATCCGGCAGATTAGCACTTTGCTGGCTTGTGAGGGTATCATCCTCGTATCGGGTGGGATCGAATATCTCTGGGTCGGAATGGCGACTCGGCGAGTGGTGGATAGCCCAGGCATTGAGGTGAAGTCTTGAACCGGTGGGAATCCGCATGCCCTTGTATACAAGCTCTCGGGTCGTTGTGTGGGGATGACCAAGAGCCACTGGCGGTCTCCAGCGCCACACTTCCTTCATCAGGCACCTGACGTAAGGCAGGGACTTCAGGTCCTCCCATTCCGGAACTCTGTCGCCGACCACAGCATCCAGGAGCTCCTGCCCACGCCTCAAGACCTCGGGGTAAATCATCATGGCCTCGAGGAAAGACCATGTACTCATGCGGCTGGTGTCAGCCGCTCCAATAATCAGCTGAAGGCTGAGAAATGCGGCCTCATCATTGCTAGAGATGCCCAAGCGCTTCTCGTCCGCGAGGATTCGTTTGAGCATGGAGAAATTGCTATGAGGGTTGTCTTCCTTTTGCACCTGGACCATGTGATTTCGGCACCACTGAAGATCCTTGAGGAAATGAGCTCGAGCGGACCGTTCCCACGGTTTCAGCCAGAGAGGCAGGCGATCAAGGATTGGAAGGATATCGACGATGTGTGATCCTGGGAGTGTGCCGAAGATTTGGCGAGCACCAGTCTCATGGATGTATTGAATCCTATCGTCGGCAGCGGTGTCGACTTGGGCCTTGTCAGCGCACTATACCCTCTTCGACATTACGTGAACAGGCCAAAAGCGCCATGTATGGTGAGAGTGGTTTTCTGATCTTGACTCAATCAGAGAAGAGTCAGGACTTACTGCTGAAGCCGAAGGCTTGCATGGCAAAGTTACTATACGTGTAACGCCCAACTTGAGTCCACAAATCTTGGTAGTTTGTACCGGCGTGAGGGTCATGGGCGACTTCATGTAGAAACTTGCTGTCAAATTTTCGACGTCAGCCATAGCTACGGGGGCATATTTTCAATTGTTATCCAGGATTTCTGTCTCCATAGGGCTCAAAATAAAGTGCAGCAAAATTTCTTCATTCACATCAATAGGAACAGAGCAATGCGAGGTGGCCTTACGCTGTCTCGAAGTGGAGGAAACTGTGTCATCTATCAGTTTCCTCATAGTTTGGTTCGGTCCAAAGGGAATGAGGACATACGGCACACCAGCATCCGACATGGGCACGCTAGTCATTTCAGAGTGGACAAGCTTCCTCTGAAGCTACGCTTCTTGATTAGCATCTACATGTGCCTTGTTATCGATCTCAGCCTACCTTCCACCTGGCATCACTGGCAGGAAGCAGTAGAACATTCCATTTGTTGCAGAGTTGCTCATTGCTAACAATCCATCTAGGACGTTCTGAGGTCTGAGCAGAAGACTTGTCGAACAGTGCCTTAGGAGGAGGGGGTAAGAGATCGATTAGCCCTTATCATTATTGAAGTGGCAAAATGTTGCCGAGAACCACTCACTTTCACAGCCTGATCAGAGTTCATGTAATAACTTGTCATAGGTCCTACCTGAACTCGCATGACCTCTCCATATTGCTCAGCCCATTTCTGAAGCAGCAAGTGTATTTCCTGCTTTTTTGCCGCTTTGACGAAGTCGATCGTGTTGCCAAGCATAGGCAAGCCTCGCGGTTTCGGAGGCAGTGGAAGTTTCCTCCTGTTTTGGGCGTAAGTGTACACTGAATATATGCAAAGACCTATGAGGGAAAGCAAAGGGAAGACGACCGATGCTTTGTCGTGCATCAATTTCTGAATCGCAGGCCATACGGCCATTTTGTCGAATTCAAACGGTACCTCCACTGTCTCACTATTTTTGATTTCGTCTTGCCCTCGAAAACGTGCTGCCAGAGCGCAAGAGGGGATGGTGAACCTGGTAGAATGGGAGTCTAATATCTGAAACTTAATAGTGTCCACGGGGTAAGGTGTGCTAAATGCACAATTATCGGGCAGTAGCCCACGGATATTCCGGCCGAAACCATCGGCCCCTCCGCAACGACCCAGATAGAGGGGCCGTTCCGCCCTATGGATGCGGAAAAGCCGGGCCGGTAGGGTAACGGGTGCGGTGCTTCGGACTCTAGGATCAGCCCGCGGGTATGCCTATTTCATTGTCAGTGGGTTCAAAGTTTAGCATTCAAGGCTTCACGATGGAGGCCAGCCTAGACAACGCGAAACACTGCAAGCTCTTTTTAGGTCAAACACGAGGCTGATTCTATGCCCTGTTGCACAATTGATGGACAATTTGTGCATCTGTGTGGTTTCTTTTCAGTGCATGAGGCACGAGGTCGTGATATGTAAATTACACCGTATTAGTTGCAACCCTATTTACAGGCCATCGCCTATTTCCAAGTCAAAGTCAACGATGGAGTCTCTCCTGTTGTCAGATAATTCATCGCTCTGACCTTTTGAAGATGAGAGCTCTCTCATGCAATGCGCAAATTCACTATCCGACAGACCTCGGTGGTCGCCGGACCGGCTGGCGCAGGATCTTGCATCAGATGTCGACCTCAGGCTCGGAACCTCGAGACGCTGCTGGAAAACGACTGGTTCACTGTCAAAGCCCGGCCCAACGTCACGTCCGCGCCGCATTCGTCGTGAAGCTCTGGAAGACTGCATAGCCCCTGCTGTCATGCTGGCAGTCCGCGTTGTCGTAGTCATCTTGGATCGAATCGAATCCCAGTAGGTTGATATGGTACTGGTCGGCTTTTGGTCCAGGCCGATTGGCCTCTCCTGGCCAAACCAGCTTCGGGTGTGTTGACTGAGCGACGACATTGCTCTGTCGAAGATAAGTTTTGCCGACGGGAGGCAGACACACGCGAAGCCAATGGATAGCTCAAGAATGGTTGTCATGATTATCAAGGCAAAGTCGGCTGACACGTCTGGTAAGGTGGTTAGGTTACCTTGAGACTCGCCAAAAAAAGACAGGTACAAAATGAGAAAGTGTGTCGAATACACTGGTACACGTACTTTTCGAGCGCATGTATTGGACGTTGAGATAGGCTCTGACCATCGTCGCCGCAGTCGCAGCTCCACCGGCTCCCAGCAAGATGATCATTTTGATTTTCTGTCTTCGAGGTGCTCGCATCGACCAGACCAGTGGAATTGGAAGAATAAGAATCATCAGATCGGTTGAGATGGCAATCGAGATGTCGCACATAAAAAGTTGAGCCTGCTCCAAGCAGTAAGGGTTCTTTCCAGTCTCGACGTCCGTGTATGTTGGCTCCCAGAAAGCTGAAATTGGATTGCAGAGGAAGGTTTTGAGGCCTTGAACAGGAAGGTACGCCACGGCTAACGCACAAATGAATATCTTTACGCCTTTAGAGATTAAGGGCTTGACGGAAAAGACACGAGCGATAAGCAGCAACAACGTAGCTTTGGTGCAGAATGCCGCCGGACTGTAAACACAACTGGATATGTATAGCCACTTCGGGAAACTTGTTAGCACAACAACTTTTTCAGCTTAAGCTTGCCGGTAGAGGATTTACTTTTAGGAATTCAGAATATGATTCAATGCTGATATCCCAGACATTCTTTCCTCCACCGTAACAGGTCACTTCAAGGTCTTAGCACTCAGCTTGATGTCCAGTGTGGAGGTTGATGCACTCACTCGCCAACATGCAACCGCTCAAAGAGTTGGTAAATATCTAAAAGTGTTAGAGTCCTTGGCAATGACCAAACAACACCAACATTCGACGTACCCATGCTGCTATGCAGAACCCTGCTCAGCATTAGAATCAAGCTTGTCAATCCGAGAAAGGTCACGAGGCTCACAATCTTCTGGGAGTAGTTTGCCTCCTTTAAAGCATAACTTGACATAAACGTGTATGATGAAAAGGATGTTGACGACAGCTGCGCAAATCGCGATCAGGACCAAGGCAGCGGTGTGTCCGACGTCTTTGGGATGCAAGGGATCCGATATTTCGCCTAACGGCGGTGGTGCAGCAGGTGTGAATATACTTGTGTTGCTCATTGTTTATACATGGATCCCGCGACCCGTAGCCGGTGATTGCGGATGGCAGCGTTTGCGAAGAGCTCATAGCTCGCGGTGCTTGGAGAGATTGAAGAAAGCAACCGCAAGAGCGCAAGAAGTGGAGAGAAGAGGCCCGACAGGGTGTTATCACTGAGAAAAGCACACGCATGTGCCAAAGCCTACTTCATAATGCTGTCCAAGGTCAGCATTGAACCTTAACAAGCCAGGAACCGTCTCAGCGATGCTCTGATATTGTGTCCCATCAGAGCGGTAGGGGTGAAGGGATCAAGGGTGGCCGGAGAAGCGACCGAAAAGTACACCTCACCTTGAAGCTCTGGTGGAAATCAGGCATTCGTGCTGCTCTCCATTGAGTAGCTCCGCCCGCGAGCTTTCGGTTCTAAAGCATCAAAGTACAGGACAGACGGCGTTCTCGCCGAAGACGCACGAACACCTAGAATCTTATTTGGTGGATCTGCGGGTGTTTCCAAGGAAGGCGGGGAGACCTAGTATTTGGCTAACTGCCTCGATCGGTCGGCAGTGAACGCTCAGATGAAATTTGTCACACTGGGAACGACCAAGGGGACCATAAAGAACAAGCCGCTGAGGTTTGCAAGAACTGCTCCAGGGAGAGGTACCTCCTTTGGGGAGGGTTGTATCCGCTGGTCGCTTCTACGCGGGTGACAAACTATATTTCATGCTGCGACAATTCCGTGCAATCGCGGTGCTTCAGCACGAGTCAGAACTGGCCTTGTCATGCTTCCATCGGTTTAATTGCTACAGCCTAAGTGGCTCTGTCTTGAATGATAATCCTGTGTCCGCTCGCATCCCAAAACTCTAAATCTAAGTCTCATTTTGGTGCGAGGCACCGCGACGGTATGATGTATTCTATGCGACGTGCGACTGTGAATGACTCGAAATCCATTCTCCTGCATATACACTACAACTGCACAGAGAGCCGTCGGGTTTCTAGCAGGTACTCGTTGCAGACGCATCGTTCGTCGCTATAGAACTCATAGAGGCAGGCCAGCATATATACATGAAGGCTTCGGTCTTCTTACTCAGTTGCACCTTCGCATGAGATTGGAAATGAAGGGTCCCTGACGACGGCCCGGGCCAGCTAGCGCGAGGAATTGTTAATACAAGATGAGATGGCATGTACTCCGCGACTAAATAATCAGTGATATTGAAGATGATGTATGCACCATCACGGCATTTTCTCTGCCAAGCCTTTCCAAATTTTAGGATGACGTTTACAGAACTTGGCGAACACTTCTTTCCCATCTTTTGTTGCGTTGAGCTTTGCTCGGATCCAAAGCTTATCTGTATATTCCCATTGCCAAGACGTTGTCTCTCGGGAAGAAAAAGTCTACCACATATGAGCATTATGAAGCCACCGATGTATTTCTTGGACTTTGACAGTAGAAACTGAATCATCCTGTGGTTGTTTTGCAGATAAAACCCACCGTATCGGATGCAAGGGGGAGTAATGTAAATGAATGGCATGTCGTCCTTGGTGTAACCGGATCTTCGAAGGCTTATCTGTACGAATCGTCGGCTGAGACGCGCGCTGACATTCAATGCTTTGAAAATCAATTTTCGAACTTAATTCATCCTTGCGTATTGCCCGAACAACAGGTTTCATCATCCCACCATCGATAATACAAAGTACTCAGGTAGCGTGGAAGTCACGGTTAGCTTGCTGGTGAATATATCCTTCGACCATGCCTTGATGAAGATACTGCTGATAATGTGGCCTTCGCCGAGACTGCCGCTCCATCTCTCTTACAGAAGCAGACACGAAGTGCAATTATCCCCACCGTAGGTGACGGATGCAGGATCCGCCGATTCTGACTTGTCTCCTGGACGATCAAGATATTCGAGGAATCTGCTGAAACCGTCAAAAGTCCTTACTTGGATTTCGAGAGCCATGGTAGGTGCTCCGGGTCATATGATAATTTAATTGCCTCCACTCTAGATCTATGCCACCGTTATTCCATACGTTTCCTGGAAAACAATGATGCCAGAATATCAAAGTTAGTATGCGTCCACAGATTACAGTGAGATTTAATACAATAATGCTGGTCTAAGTTGGCGATCTGATGATCCTTTTTGGGCGCAAATGATTTACAAGCAGTGCTGGTGGGCTAAACATCAATAGGTTAATAAAGTACGTACATACAAAGAGTGACCCCTGACATATGCCAAGCGATGTCAGTGGAGCTTACTATTGGGAAAAGATATGCGTCAAATACAGCAGACGAGGCTGTAATTCTATCAACCACTGTCAGCCAGGCCGAATTTTATGGGTATCGATGAGGACTTCAAACGTTTCAAATTCACTACGCGCAAACCTACAAAGACGCGATTTCGAACACAAATACGAGGACAACACTCTATGGCGTCGAAGTGCGCAGCTATTACACAACATATAGGGCAAAGTTGAGTACAGTCATGTCCGTGAGAAACTTACACAGGGCTTGAATAATTGATACATTGCCCGCCTGAGACGTGGATATTGAACGCTTTGCGAATCGGTTGGCAGCCAATATGAAAGGGAAAGCACCACAAGTGCTTGTATCCACGGATGGATAATCGTTGCGAGAACACACGCTCGACTCCACCATGTCATCTTTGACTCGAAACGGAGGTAGAAGAGTTGACAAATCATCAGCATGTGACCCATTTACTGACATCAACACAGTAGATTGAGCTCATCTTTATTCAATGCCGTAAAAGACTGAAGGACCCCCGAATCCGAGCTACCTAGTACACTGCGTGGTATGCGCAGTCACCAATGTGATAAGTTAGACGAGTCAACCTTATACTCTCCGCATGCCTCCCTGTATTTTGAGCTGGAACACTTGACTCAGTCAAAAAGGTTAAAAACATAGCAGAAGGCTGAAACCACTCAGGCTGTGCCACAACTTGAGCATGGTCAATGGGCTCCCAATGCTTTCATTTTTCTACGAGGCCATTCCCGCCTCATCATTAACAGCAGAGATGTGCTCCGACCGCATGGTGAGATTCAGGCCGTAGAGCCTGGGGTCATATCAACTCCCCGAGTGTCGTGTACTGTACTTTGTTCTGCCCAACATGTAAAAAAAAGTTACCCCCACGGGTTTATATTTTTTTCCAGTAATATTCGGGGCCTTCAGGCTTTCTATACCAAATGTTTCTTGTATTTAATGGTTCTCGCTGATCTGATATTATCGTTTGACTCAAGCCTTTATTACCAACACTTCCCGTACCTGTTGTATCTTCTATCAACAAGCCATTCCTGGACAGAAGTCTTGCCCAAAACTTCAGCACCTCGTCAGACCGCTTCACCTACTGTGCTGAATGAGCCACCACAGTCATTGCTAACCTTTCTGGAGGGAAAAAGGGCATACGAGTGCTTGGAAGCTCAACAAGAGGTAGTCATGTGACTTGCGATGTGTCTTCTTGGGCGATTGCTGTCCGATAATGTAAATTCTCACAAGTCCTTCCCTTCACTGGTCATGAGATTGCGGTGCAGCAATCGATCATGGTCATCTGAACTTCTGCTTTGGATGACTTGCCAGGCACCCAGCTAGGTATGCTCCCAATGTCATCATTGTGGTAAGGAACACACACTCTCCTCTTTCAAACACAAGCCAACGTTGGCCTTAACAGAAGTCTATTGGTGGATGGCTGAGTAGTGCCTTCCGCGGAGTACCTAGGAAAGTAGTTGTCGGATGTCCTTGCTTTCCTTTCACAATCGTCAGTGTTTCAAAAGCATCTATAATCTTGGGGATCTGGCATCCATCCTGCCCCAACTTGAGTTTGAAATCCTCACATTAGCACACGTATCAGCCCATCTTCGCATCGGCCATGGCTGATCCCGAAGAGACTTCCGACAAGCCATCGCGAGAGGCACTAGAGAAGAAATATCAAGCCGAGGATAACGTAGGTTACAACCTTGAGCGGTATGGCCAATTCACGCTGGCAATTATCAGTTACAAGAGAACCCTCGAGGGCAAGACGCGCGACTACGGCGAGGATTCAACACAAGTCGCACTGACAGCCCACAATCTCGGCGAAACGTACCTCAAAGCCAAAAGACTTGACGAGGCAAAGGAGTGTCTGGAAAAAGCCTTGAGGATCAGATCGGCCCATCATTTGTCACAAAATTCATCCCAAGGTACGGAAGATGCGATTCAATCGGCGAGGAAGGACGCGGCATTGTCGCGTGACACTTTGGGGCGACTCTATGAAGAATGCGGCGATTTTGAGGCTGCGAAAGATATCCGCAGGGCAGGGCTGGACGCCGGCCAGATTCTCTGTGGCAGCGAAAGGGTGATGGCTGGTCCACAATTTCATTATTTAGGATTGCATTTGCTGATCTCTCTATCTCAGCAGTGCCCTACAATCGAGCTACTCGACCAGAAAAGCTACCGAACGTGTGGCGAATGTGGGACTGTTTTCTATTGCTGCAGGGACTGCCAAGTTGAAGACTGGAGATTGAGACACAAACAACTTTGCCAAAGGCACAGTGCGATGAGAAGATTGACCGAAACAAAGGCTGCTGAGGCGAGCTCCTCCGCTGTCAGTTCCGCACCTGCACTTGAATCTGAACCATTGGCCGCCTCCAGCTCTTCACAGAATCTCGCGTCGGGGAAAGAAAAGAGCAAAACCTCCACCGAGGACGACGAGGTCGCCGAGGTCGCGGAAACACTGCTAACACTCAAACTTGCGATTGAGAGGAAGGACGAGATGACCGACAAGAATATCTGTCCACTACCGAGTCAGTCTCAATCAGATGGACCTCCGGTTACCAGCTCTAGGCCGAGCTCGCTCGACAACAGTATAGCGGCATCACCTCAGCAAGAGCATGGGACTCCGACAGCAGCCGAGCTCGCACCACAGCCGCCCCAGCAGGACAATCAGGGCGCCAGCCAAAGCGTCAGGGTCCAAAGCGCCAAAGCCAAGCGGCGAAAACGAAGGCAAATGAACAAGAAGTTGAGGCAGAGAGAGGATCAGAAAATGAAGGGCAAGGCTGAGGAAGTAGTTCATAGAGAGGAGAGTAGAAGATCACGGCTATCAACTACTACCACTGTACAACCACCAGACTCTACCGAAGGAACCGGGCCTCAAAATGAAGACCACATCCAACCGAACGCCGACTTGAGCCGTACTAATGAGGCACAACAAAACAGGGAGAGCAGAGGATCTCGTGCGTCCACTGATAGCACTCCCGTGCCGCCCGACTCCAGCAACGACACCAGCCAAAACAACACAAGCCACAACCAAGCAACCAATTCTACAGAAGAGAGCCTACGAGCCGCTTGGGAGGCTTGCCAAGCGGCTCGTGTACGCTACGAAAAGGAGCCTGGCGGCCAGAGTCCGATAGAGGACATGGATGCCGCTTGGGGTGTTTGGCAAACAGCTCGTTCACGCGCCTGGCAGGAGAATGGAGACTTGGTGCCACCTTGGGAAACTCCTCTGAAATGGACATGTAGCGAAAAGTGCTGTTGCGTCGTATGGAAGGGAGATAGCTTGCCGCCTGGCCATTGAGTTTGCACGACCAGCGATGGATTTCTTCAATACCGTGTATTAGCAGGATTACCAACAGCTTGAGACTAGCGTGAATTATTTCCTCTTTTGTCAGTTGTCAAAAATTGTTCAGTGTCGGCTAAGATGAGGGAAGGCAGCCAAGCCCGTCCGTCCAAGAGTTACTTGGTATTGCGTGATGGGATGGCTTACTCACGTAATCCCGCTATCTCTGGCACCTCAGTGAGAACTTCAATTGCCGCGGACATTGAATCATCTCCACCCTAGATTTGCAAATCATTGTTGCTCGTGGGCATTTCCTTTCAATTGCCTCTCATCTTTTGGGCAGTAACAATTCTTTTTGTAGACGTCCTTCGCCAACCTCTTTCCAGGGCCGTGATTCAACCCATTACCCAAAATTATATTTCCAAAAACATAAGCACCCCTAATTAATCGAAATGTTCAGACTGTACGAAGTCGACCCCGATGCGGATACACTAATCATAATTCCCACCCCCTCCAAGTCATTCGCACCATGGGAAGAGGCACCTTCTCCGTCAGACGCAACCTCCGTCTACGCCGGGATCCTGCGCGGCACATCGCGGCCGCCTAATAGCTATGCATCCATCGCGTCGGCACCCGAGGTGCGCATCAAGGTCTCTTCCAGGCACCTCGGCCTCGCGTCGAAGCACTTCCGCAACAAGTTCCGGTGGGAGAACCCGGTCGAGGCAGACGGCAGAGTCCACATCACTCTAGGCGGGTACGACCCCAAGGCAGTGATCGTGGTCATGGATGCGGTCCACGGGCGCGGGAGGAAGGTGCCCCGGTCGGTTGACCTGGAGCTGCTGGCCAAGATCGCGGTGTTTGTGGATGCGTTCAAGTTCCATGAGGCTGCTGAAGTGTATGCCGAGCGGTGGTTCGAGAGACTCGAGGGTGCGCTCCCAACGACGTATGGTAGGGATCTAGTGCTCTGGATTTACATCTCTTATGTGTTCCGCCAGCATGAAGTGTTCAAGAAAGCCTCCAACGTGGCGATATTGCAGAGTAACGGTCCGATACGAAGCCTGGGCTTGCAGCTCCGAGACGGCCTGATCAGTAAGATTTCTCGAGCGCAGGTGATGAAATGACTCTCGCTTGCTAACAATCATCGCAGGAGAAATCGACAGTCAGAGACAGCAGTTGGTACGGCAGGCCTTGGAGGTCATCAACAACACCCTCGACGCTCTGCAGGAGGACGAGGCGCCATGTTCGCGTGGATGCGATACCTTCTTATTAGGAGCGCTCGTCAAGTCGTTGCGCCGGCATAATCTCATCTGGCCAAGACCGTCGAAGCCCTTCATCGGAGTCAGCTTTGTCGGCATCTCACAGTCAGTCGGGGAGGCTGGGGCCCAGCTGGCCCAGCTCGTGCCTGGCCTATCGCTGAACGGCTCGGCAAACTTCAAGGAGATATCGAGAAAGCGGAAGACGCCGAACTCAGAGCCGAAGCAGACTTTAACTCCCGATTCATCGCCCGAGCTCAGGGCTACCTTTGACACTCACGATTGCGGCGTGAGAAGGGGTCTAGGGGAGAAGCTCGATGAGTTGGAAGCAGGTGTGAAGGGTTTGGAGCTTGAGAGCAAACTTGGGTATTTGTTGTATTGAAACATTAAATAATGACCAACGGTCCCGTCCTTTCCAAGTCAATCGATCGCAATGGGGGCGTTCTCGTCTTCTCTACTCAGTCTTTGGTTCCTTCGCCTTCAGATCCCAGTTGTTCACGTAGCCGATGCCCGCACAGAGGTAGGTTGCGAAACCTAGCCATCCCAGATAAGGAACCATGCAGTATGCGGAGACTTGGTCCACCGTGCTCCACAGGTAGGTCAGATACAGGTTAGTTCCGAGGAGAGCCACAATGTCGACGGTGGCTGCGACGGGCTGCTTGATGCCGAAGAACAGGGGGGTCCAGATGAGGTTGAGGGCAAGCTGGACGGAATAAACGGTCGAGGCATGCCTCGTAGTGGCAATCACGTTTGGGGTGCTGAAAGGACTGGTGCCGTTGGAGAATGCCCTGTAGGAGGCGTAGCCCATGACACCATACAGAACTGTCCAAACAGGCCCAAATACCCAGGTGGGCGGTGACAGAGGTGGTTGACGCAGACGCATATATGTCGTCTTTGTGTCCTTGTCTAAAGAGGCTGTCAGTCCACAGTTGCGACTGTGTCAAGGCCGAGATACAGGAGTCAACCTACTGGAGACGCCAATACCTACGGCACTGCCGAGGACGATGGGCGTGAGGATCGACGCGGCTGGGCTGGCAAACAGCCGCTCAGGCAATGTTAATGCTGGTATATAGGTCGTCATGATGAAAATGTGTGGGGTGTCGAAGGTTTCACAGAAGCCTGTGGGAGCGGTGGAAAAAAGAGCGTCGATTGTCTTGTCTTGTAGTCTATATACCAATGGTTCGATACTGTCGTCGCCGAGGCAGTGGGCCGGGGGATGACGACACGCTGCTGTTGGAATCTCATACAACCGGGACGCAGCTGCGGGACCTGCCGCTGCGTGCCCCAACATCGAGTGGAGCTCCAGGGAGCTGCCAGGGCTGCGTGAAATGACAGTGCCAGCGTTCGGATTACCGAGAGCTCCGAGGTCCGACTCAGGCATTTCTGGGTGAACGGCCGTCCAAATAAGTCATATGTATATAAGCATCTTCTTCTGTAAATGCTCCAGCAAATATGTATCCTGGCCGGCCAAATATTCGCCCGTCAAAGCCCATGCTCAAAACGGGTGGGATTCTAAAGTTATCTACCTAATATCTGGGACTTGCTTGGATAGAACTTGCTCCAACTGCTCCAATTACAGCCCAAGCACGAGTCCAAAGCACCGATGCGCGGAATGGGCACTAACCGTCGAGGGCGTGTTGCCATCTGCCGCTCCCTCTGCCTGTGCGGATCTCAAAACATCGAGTGACGGCGCATCTGGTTGGTCACTTGTGATAATGTGCCCGAGTGCATTACCCTTTCGGGTCCAGAGCGAGCCGGTTCGTCAGGGTCGAGATTGACTCAAGGGTTCCATGACAAGCTCGAGCCCGAGCTCGAGCTCAAGGTTCATCGGAGCGGAATCATCGGAGCTTGGTCTGATCCCGTCATACTGATTATCTCCTGCGCCAGCGACACCTTCTCTTCAATCTCAATATCAGGCATAGTTGTTATCCAGCCGTACCTTACCATACCAGATACCCAAGATTCTGTAGCCCGAATAACCATACCCAGGATGTGGCCTTTTAGCAGCGGTGGCTTCACTGCCAAGAACATTCCCGATCTGTCTGGCAAAGTCATCCTCGTCACTGGCGCGAACAGTGGTCTGGGACTTCAGTCGGTACTAGACCTCGCCCGCCACGGGCCCAAGGAGATCTGGCTCACGTCAAGGACGGCCGATAAGGCCAACCAGGCGATTGAGGAGGTCAAGAAGGAGGTGCCCAGCGCCAACCTCAAGCCGCTCAGCCTGGACTTGTCCTCGCTTGACTCCGTCAAGAGCGCAGCGCGCACCTTCACCCAGTCATCGCAGCGGCTCGACATCCTGATTCTCAATGCTGGCATCATGGCTACAGATGCTGGTCTGACCAAGGACGGCTATGAGATCCAGTTCGGCACAAACCACGTGGGCCACGCGCTGCTCACAAAGCTCCTGACCCCGGTCCTCGAAAAGACCGCCGCCGAGCCCGGCTCAGATGTCCGCGTCGTAGCGCTCACCTCGGCAGCCGTGGCTATGGCGCCGCAGAGCGGCATCGAGTTCGACACGCTCAAGACGGAGCAGGAGGCGATGGGCCCTTGGACACGCTACGGGCAGAGCAAGCTCGCCAACGCGCTGTTCGCTAGGCAGCTTGCCAAGGAGCACCCAGCCTGGACAGTGGCAGCCATCCACCCTGGCGTCGTTACTACGAACCTATCGCGACACGTCGAGGAGCGGTACTGGTGGTCCAAGGCAGTAATGCCCATCGCCAAGATCCTTCTCACGACGGTGCAGCAGGGCGCGCTGAACCAGCTGTGGGCGGCGACGGCGCCCAAGGGGGAGGTCAAGACTGGGGAGATGTACTTCCCCGTGGCAGACCTGACTGGTGGGCGGCGTGGCCCATACTACAAGGATGATGCGTTAGCGAAAAAGCTGTGGGACTGGACGGTGCAGGAGTTGAAGGGCCATGAACTTTGAGGATTGCGTTTCCGACAGAATGGCAAATAAGAATGATATGCCAGTGCGAAGTGCAGGAGGTGTCAAATTGTTGTGGTCACTGCCTTTTAATGTTGTTTCGGGCGCGTAAGTGGCACTGATAGTAGTCTGTTGGTTGTTGGTTGTTGGTTATTAGTTGCCGATATTTATGGTCCGTCTTTCGAGGGCTTGGCAGGTTGCATCCGTCAGCACTTTATATCTATCGTCTCGAATGAAATCAATTCGATTAGAAGAAATGATCCGCCCGATGAATCCTTCCGGTGGCTGGGATGTTCCACTGCCCGGCTGACAGCTGCTACGGAGCCGTAGCCAGAGTCGGTCTGACTGTTCGGGCAATAGGCTTTGCTTAAAAAGGCTTCATTGGAATACACAGCTATAGATGCATCTCAGATTGCTCATAAGCCAATTCCGATCACTGCTTGTCTACATGTCTACTCAGTACTAAGAGTGTACGACATTGATCCGAGAGAAGGGTGCCGGAGTGCCTAGGTGGTGAGCCGGAGCATTTGATCCGGGTCGGCGAGCATTGTCGCCCTGCAGCGATTGGCGCCAGAAACGCAGAGTCGCGCGAACTGCATTACCTCTAGCTGTACAAGCTGCGCAGCACGCCCCACTGGGAGGCGAAACAGCTTAGCCACGGCAGGTGGTTCAGTTCAGGGAGGTCTTGGAACTTGATCACCATTTCAACCCTGCATCATCTGTTTCGTGACAGCCAAAGCAGTATCTCTGGATATTGTTTCCTTCCTCACTACCTACAATGGAGGATGCTGTCCGCGCCGTCCCTGATGCATCGGTCCAGGAGACAAGCTTCCAAGATGACGCCCTGACGAACAATGACGACGCTGGACGACATGGACAAGGCCACCACCAACAACAACAGACCACAACTACAACCAGCTCACACTCATCGTATGGATCAGTGTCCAGGCCGGAAGCATCTGAGCATCCTACCAGCAACCAGAGTCCCATCCAACATGCCCCCTCCAAGCTTACCGCACCTGCCGGGTCAACTGCCCGAGCCCTCGCACCAGATCTCTTCCGAGGCCTGATGATGGTTCTTATGGCCCTGGACCACAACACTCTCGCCCTGAGCCCATGGGAGCACGAAACCGCCATCCACGGCGAGGTTGACAGCGGGGAGCCGGTACATCAGTGGAACCGGCCAATCGCCTATGTCACCCGCTCGCTCACCCACCTCTGCGCAGCAGGCTTCACCTTCCTGCTCGGGATGGGCGTCGTCTACTTCGGGAGGTCCCGCAGGGCCCTGGGCTGGTCCACCGGCCGGATGTTCTGGCACTTCTTTGCGCGAGCCCTGGTGCTCACCCTGATCTGCATCCCAATGGGGCTGGTGCTCACCTTGGGCAAGGTCTGGTTCATGAATGTCGTGCTGTTCGCCCTGGCGGTGGACTACCTCCTGGCTGGTCTGCTGTGGCTGATCATCTCGAGGACCGAGGAGAGCTTGGCATTTGGTCTATTGAAGATCCTGCCGGATGCGAAGAAGGACGACGCCAGCGAGCCCCTGCTGGCCGACCGCAGAGGTGAGGAAGATATCGCGCCTGACAGGAAGATTATCCGTGCTTCTGACATTTCCTGGCATCTTCACAACACCCTGCTGTTGGCCCTCGCTGTGGTCACGATCTGGTGGAATCTGTGGTTGTCTCCCACAGGGGCTCACTGCAAGGCACAGGGGTCTACTCGCGACCTTGCGGTTACCATGGATCTCTCACAAAGTAATTGGTTAGACATATGGTTTCACCCTTTCATCACAGGTGGCTTTGTTTCCGGCTATCCACCGCTGGCATGGGTGTCGTTTGCAATCCTGGGTCTTCTCTACGGCCGCATTGTGCTCGCTAGACCATGGACCAAGACGGTCCTCACCGTCGGCAACATCGTGGCAGCATTGGCGTTCTTGGTGGTCTTCGTCTTGACACGTGTGCTGCAGTTCGGGAATCTCTCTAAGGGCTGTCTTCATATGCCAGAGCATGAGGCAAGCCCCAACGCAAACCCTTACCTCGCCTCATGGCCGTCATTCTTCTACCTCGTCAAGTATCCCCCTGACGTCGCATTCTGGTCTTACGGCGTGGGCTTCAGCCTCTTATTGCTTGCTATATTCGGCACCATCCCAAGAGTTGTGGCTTCGACGGTCTTGGACCCTCTCGTTACATACGGGACCTCAGCTTTGTTCTTCTATATCACGCACCTGGTACTGCTCTTCGCCACAAGGCTCATCTGGCTGCCCAGGTTCGGGCATGAAAGGAAGTGGGAGGACCCCCAAACTGGCAACAAGGTTGTGGGCATCGACAGCCTTTGGATCTACTGGCTGAACTTGGTGCTAGTGCTTGCAGTGCTATATCCCTTGTGCAGATGGTACGGAGCGTTCAAGAAGACCAAGGGGCCGGATTCTCTCTGGAGGTTCTTCTAAAACTGTCGGAAGGCTAGCTCGATATTTATCAATCTCATTTGGAGACTTTAGAGGCATAGATCTTGATACAATTTGAGTCAACTCCAATGTCGAGATCAGCTCGTCGATGTTTTGATTCGACGCCCCGGTGCAATATCCTTCGGCTTCGAGACTCCACAGATCGACAGAATAGTCTGTTCCAGTCTTCACATAAAGAGTTTTCGGATTTTCTTTTTCAGGACTTACAAGCTCCGTGAGAGCACGTGAGGACAGCCACGCCGTAGCAGCAGAGGTGCAGGGAACCATTATCACATTCACGTTTTTCTAAAGTGGGAGCCATTTCCGGGACTACGACATTGGTCTAAATGTTGCAAGAGAACGTGCGGCGTGAATACGATGGCGTAGGATTCGAGTATGCCTGGCAGCTCTTATCGAGAGGTGAAGACGGTTTCTTGCTCAACCCACCCTGAGAGGCTCAGGATATCTCGGTGCTGATTGATTGTACCGTAACACTGGGCTTGTGCATGCACGTTCTATCAAACAGGTAATTCATGTTGCAGCGGCAAGATTTTGCGACAGGTATCCGAAATTGGGATGAAAGTGCTTTCAGTCGCCGCGAGGTCCTTCAAAAGTACTAGTGCCACATGCAAGATGTGGGGACTTCCGCTCAACCTTATGTTGCTTACTGGCGCGAGCTGCACGAGACTCTGAGCAGCAAAGAGTCCGGTTGGTGTCGAGCTTGTCACGGGCGCAAAGATGGGTTGCGTCTTTTCCATCCACCAGTGGAGCAAGGAGGAGGAGCGTGACTTTGCCATCATACGTAGGGGATGGTTTCACAGAATCAGCTCTTTCTTGCAACCCACATCGATATAGCACATACACCTGATCAGATATCAGTAAGGAAGAGTAAAGATGGGCGTGTGCCCCTGCAGGGGGGTCACATCACTACGTCGTTGGGCGGCAGTCCTCCCACTAGAGGAGTACCCTGAATCGCTGTCCCAAGATTGGTCGCTTTCCGCCATTGGCTGGCCACTTGCTTTTTGAAAACGCCTACAACCCCACGATGATGCGCGAGTACACGAGGCCAGCTGCGCCCAATGTTAGCGACTCATGTTGAATATAAGATTCAATAAACCACGGTTCACAGGCGGCGTTGAGCTCAGCATCAGGAAGGAGGACTGGGATCACGGCTTCAAGGTCAGTCCGTCATCAGACGTTCTTGATTTCTTGGCACAAAGCTTATATATGCTATGGTCTGGCTTCTACACAGCCGCTACTGCATGAGGACCCAGCAAATATGTATTACTCATAAAGCTGTAATTATCTCAGAAAAGACGTGCAGCCGCCGTAGCAGTTGTCACAGCTGTTGTGCTAGCAGGCGCCGTGGTGCCTGCAGTCGCAGTGGTCGCGCTGGTCGTGCTCGTCGACCCGGATGATGTGGAGCTGGCGACTGTCGCCTGGACGACTTGCCCCAGAGCGTTGAAGATGATGTTGACCAGCGTACCAAGAGGATCGTATTTGTACGTCTTTTGTACGAGTCCGCCCGACAACGTCTTCGCGTCCCCTGTGAAAGTCATGTTCTGCTCGAAATTGCCTACGATGCTGGATACTGCGCTGCCTGCATCGCCGACGACTTCTTGGACCTAAAGTATTCAGTGTTAGCGATCCAGACAATCCAGACCACGGATGAAAAAGGGGATTGTAGGCAGTCTCTGCCTACGGAACGCCTCACGAGCTGTACCGCAAGGAAGGGCTTTTGCAACAACCAAAAGGACGGTCTGCAGACAGAAGGACGTGCTAATAAAAAATGAGAATATTTCCTGGAGGCAGCTTACAATATTTCCGAGGTTGTCAATGATGAAATTGATCTTCGAATTGCCCTGAACAATGCTCCCCAAAAGACTGTCCACAGCAGCTACCACTTCTGTGACAACATCGGTCACTTCGTTCAGAAGATTGATGAGCAGAGGGTTCAAGTCCAGAGTCGCAAGCGTCCGGTTCACGATGGAAACCACTGCGGTAGGGTAAGTCAGTCAACATTCTGAAGATAATTCGAGCAATGCAGTGGCCTTACAGTTGCCCAAACGGATAATAAGCTCCAATTCGGCTTCAACATCCGCGATAGTGATGTTCACTTTCGACACGCTGAGCTCCACACCCGCATTAATAGTCACGAGAGAAGCAACCTCGGCGGCGAGGTTGATCTCTGCTTGAAGGTTGTCCACGATCAGTCTAGTGCTTGATTAGCAATAGAACGCACAAGATATACATCCCGAGGTTGGCGTACTCGATCCTCTTGACCGAGAGGTTAGGCACTTTCAGAAGTACGTCTGGAGGCCCCTTTGTACTGGTGCTACTAGCAGATGTAGTGGTGCCGGTGCCACCTCCGAGACTTGTGGTGCCGTTCGACGCGGAGCCTCCTCCAGAACTGACAGTTGCGGACGGACTAGTCGTCTCTCCTGTAGTCGCCTCTACTGAGGTTGTGGCTGCTGTAGAGTCTAGTGTCGAGGAAGCCGTCTGCGCTGCCGACAGGGAAAAGACGGAGCACAGAGCGAAGAACAAGAAAGTGTAGGACCGCATTCTGTTGACGCCAAATCCTACCAGAGTTGATCTATCCGGCAGACAAAGGAGTGGATTCAAGTAAACGAGCTTGTTCCCGAGGCGAAAGAGTGAGCCTTGAGAGATATGTTGGGAAGATCCTCTGGGTGATCGAGTATGGCAAGTCTTCGGAGAGAAGGTGGGCGGATGGGTGAGTAGAGGGAAGCACACGAAGGTGATCATCTTTTGGGACAATTAGACGCATGTCAGAAAAAAGAGCTAGTACGTGAGTGGACTAATGGTCCCATCTGATCAATGCTAACCCTCCGTAGCTCTACCACCCTTGAATTCGAAAATCCGGGAGGAAATCAGGTTGGCAATTAACAGGGGATGCGTAGTGGCGGCCGGTGACCCGGTCCTCTAGGCGACCTGAGCCGGCCGGGGAAAATAACCTTGAGCATCTCGATCAGACATGGGGTTTGGATATCTTCCAAGGAAAAGTCGGGGCGCAAGAACATGGTAAAATGCTCCGACCCACTGCGGAAGCGGGTGGACACTGAGATTTCTGACGAGTCAGGGGGCGCGAATAAGCAGTTGGCCATGACGATGAGTGATGAAATGTTTAGTGGACCAGAATATTCAACATCGATATGTCGATATGTGTGCCATTATAGCAACGACCGTCCTACCCGCCTGAGCATTCTAGCATTGCTCCTGTGGATATTACAGGTTCGAGGATAAATGAGCCGATGTAATAAGGCAGGTTCCGCCCGTCAGTTTGTCTTGGCTCTTGTTTAGCCTCCTGCATGTTGCAGTCATCCTACCCTACCCCTTTTCACGTCGTCTCATGCCGTTCTTTGCAGTAGCGTGCCACTAGCTGGGCCACAACCAAAGTAACTTGTGGGCTGTGATGGTAAGTATCCTTGATCCCGGTGAGAGCCTAGACACATCTTCCCACCATCATGGTAAAGACGACTGGACTTCCTCAAGGAAATGCTGTCCGAGACTGGAAATAGCGCCATGGCCGGCAAATTGTGGTCCCAAGGTCCTGCTCCATCATGCATTGTCCTAGCAATTAAGACCGGGCAGCAGTGATATTTACCTCGCGCAAAGCTGGTCAAACAGAGCAAGCGCCCTCGGACTTTGTCCAGCGAGAAGACCAGACCTCTGACATCAGCCTCCCCTTTATCATCGCTCGCCAGCGTTTCGTTGGGCGGGTTTCTTACGCAGCAGGGTGCTCATTCTTCACCACTGCCCACCAGCAGCTGCCACCTTCGAGTCAGACCACAACAACTTTTCGCTATCTCCTGCAGGAGTCGCACCTTGACCCATCACTCTTTTGAAATTGTTCTTTTCTTCACTCCAACTGTCGCGTCCCTCATTTCGTCTGTCACTCATTACACAAACTCACAATGCTGGCTTCGTCAAAGGGTTTGCTGGGCCTTGGTCTGCTCGCCTTCTCCGTCTCCTGCGCTCAACATGGCAGCAGGCAAGATGATGGATATATCGGCTACCGTCTCGACCAGCGAGGGGACCCAGAGTCGGCAGTATACGAGACAGCTAATACCAACACCGACGCGGATAACATCCTGCCAGATGATCCTGATGTGTATCTGAATGCATCAGTATCCGTTGGCGAGATCGACATCGAGGTCGATAACATAACCGCCAAGGTCAATCTGCAGGCCGACGTGCTGAAGCTGCTTCACTTCAGCGCCGGCGTCGATGCATCCATCGATAGAGTCAAGCTCACTATTCAAAACGTGAGCGCCAAGGTTGAGCTTGAGGCTCGGTTAGAGAACGTTGTTCAAATGTAAGCCACCCCTGTTCGGTGATACATTTCTCACTTATTCCAATATCTCGGCCAAATGCTGACTCTTATGACTTCAAGGGTTGCGGATGTTCTAGACTCCATTGACCTGAACCCAATCATAGCGACTCTGGGAGACGACGTCGGAAAGATCGTTAACGGTACAGTTGGCGACCTGACATCTGGAGACTACGGCGGTAAAGCCAAGAGAAACTTTGCGCTCGACGAGGGCATCCTGTATAGCGTCAACGACTATACAGGCAACACGCATACCAACCGCGTACTGGCACAGAATGGTGATCTGTACGACGTGAAGCTGGACAATGACGGCGACGAGGAGAGCCGCACGACTGTTGGCTATTACGAGCGAGACATGTCATTCACCGGCCACAACAAGACAATCAGCATTGATGGGCAGGTCAAGGAGTTTGAGTTACAGTATATGTATGCTCCTTTCCCTGGTATAGAGAGCATCTGTTGGATCTATGTGACTCCGGCGGGCAAGGTGACGCGAACACAAGTTATCGCGGAGAGTTTCGGAGGTGGATATAGCACGATCAGCGATGACGGTGTTGACGACCTATGAGATTAGATTAAGGGGTTGATACCTCAGACTGAAATGACAGCACTTGTTCAGAAAGAGAACTGAACATCCGTCATGCAAACAATGCCAGCATGCCTTTGCTATTGCCGATCTCTCTAGACCAGACTGAGTAATTTTCCAGATCGAGATTCCATGGAATTAACAGCCACAGTTGTATCCATGAGTTCAGTAGCTTGATTGAATGCGCGCTCAAGCCACAAGCTTGAACGTTCATGCGCCATGCGACCTGCCAAAGTAGCCCGCCTCTCTCAGCCTGCTCCGACCTCTTGACACAATCACTCCTAAGGACCGCCATCAGCCCCTTTCCTGCCCTGTCAGGGAATTTGAAGAATCGGGCCGCCCACCCAATGATGGCTGAGAGATCAGGTGAAACGTCGTAGGTCAAGTCGGGTAAATCAGGGAATCTCTCACGCTAAAGACTAGTCCATATCTTAAATTGGGTCCCATTCAACGGCCGCAGTGGCTGCGGAGTGGCTGACAGGACTGTCATCTGAACTGCAAGGCTCCTTTTGGCTCAGTGGAATTGACAGCAGCTCAAACACTAAAACATCTAGTGGTACTGTAGACTCCGGGGCCGTCCCATATGTCTCATTCACCAGCTGGCTTGCTCTTTTCCAAGGAGACTCTGTTCCGATCCAGAGGGGCCCAGAGGAGCTCAGAGGAGCTCAGAGCACTATGTCGATCAACATGGGCAAAAATAAATTCAGACGCTTTTTGTTTTGCCCATGTGCAAAGCATTGGCATTGGCCCAATCCCCGGTATAGAATGACGTCTTGGTCACTAGGTCTGCGTGGCCTAGAACACGGTCTGTTCGTGGTCAAGGGTTGTAAAATTGCAACGTCCAAAGACTAGTGCTGCCAATCACAATGGGTTAGTCGCGAAAAGAATCTCAATCGACCAGATCTCTAGCGCTCATAATTGAAGTTCCGGTCGATTTAACCAAAAGAGCGGTGCGTAACTAAATTAATAAAACGAATATTCATTTTTCACTTATTGACATCGACTAGTTCTGGCCACAGCTCATACTTCACTTCTTATGACATGAGGTCAAATATACTTTCGGCAAGTGGATCTGACTCCCGCTGGCCATCCTAGGCAGTTGTGGCAATTACTATAGTATACACGTGCCTGCTGAGGTATAGGGCAGGGAGCTATGGCATTCCTCGTGGCGGGAAGGCTGAGCGGCTGCTTTGTCCTATATGTCGATCAGCTCCGTCAAGGACTGGGGTAGTGCACGGGTGCCAAGGTCACATCGCCACCCACGGTCTCACCATTAGCAGCTGGTTTCGAATGTATAATGCTACGTGGTTTTGACCAGAGGGCTTCCTTGTCGTACTGACGCCACTGCAAACTATTGAACCTTTTGTAGGAGGCCTTTTGCGACTTCACTTTTCCAACCCGGTGAAATCGATGCTACCAACTGCGTGCCCAGCAGTACCCCTCGCTCTCTCGATTTACCATTATTGAATTGTAACCATCCGTCGACGGTAGCCATGGACTTTTAAAAACGAAAGCCAACGGCATATAGGCTCAATTGTCTACAGAGGCCGGGTCATGTAGTCAGAAACAATTTGTTGCGTTAGGTACGCTGCACGCATGGAATCGCGCACACATGGCTTTCGCAGATCTCGGTCGATCATTCGGGCCACAGATAGAATGGTGTTTGCCTGGAATATTGATATACGGATGTGATGATTATAAAATTTTCGGCCTCATTTCTCTGTTCCGACTATTTGAAGTTTGAAGGTCGTCGTCGTTGAGACCGCGAAGAAGATCCCCGGCATATCCGGGAACTGTGGTCTTCAGACAGCATGCCTTTCGCCCATAGCCCTCGGGAAGGCTAGCGCCGTGAGTGAAGCGCACAGGGTTCAGGACACATGCGAAGGATCGTCTCATTCTGTTGTGCAATGGCATATCGGTGGGAAGATTACTTTTCGATTGTCTCAATTTCGACTTTGTCCGCACCGAGAAATATCTGCCAGCCGCTTTTGCCCCCCTCTCTTCCAAGTTCTTTTCATTTCTTCCTCTAATCTATAGTATACCACAGCTCCTAATCTCAAAACTTCGGGCGTCTTCACACGGATCTTGAGATGAGACTACCAGTATTGAGCATCATCTTGCGGCCATCAATAAGAAATTCGAATTGACAGGCTTATCCACAGGTTTTCATATTGTATGTATGCACATGCTCCGATCGGATTTCAAGTAATCTATGTGATGAACCCCCCAATTGTTCTCTTTACAAGCTGGAACCCTGACGTTGGATTATGAGAGTCTGAGATGTAGTGCACTGCCACGTCAAAAACACTCCATCCACTTTTCAGCAAGATTTACAGAAGGCATAGAAGCGAGAAATTCACCAATAACATCATAAAGCACCGAGATGTTGTATGTAGGCAGACCTGCCTCATGCCTCCACACATATTTTGTCTTCGCAGGTCGCGTGCTTCGCAGATCGCGTGCCAATTACCCATGACGGAAAATCGCAAGCAGTCATAATAGCAATTGGATCTGGTTAAAGGATCCTTGGTGTTTTAAAGACTGCAGAGTCATGTCAACTCATTAGCTCGTAAAACATCGCATGCTATAGCCTTCCCATCCCCATGTCGTGGTGGGCGGCCTGCGCTAGAGATCAGGTCGGCCGTCCCTCCATGCTGCTGGGAATATTGCAAACACCCCAAAGTCACCGCTCGATGCTGAGGCATTGCACCTGGAGTTGGAGAGTTTGGACTGCTTGCAGACTCTATCAAATCGCGCGTGTCTGCCAAATGCTGTTGACATCGAAGCTACTATGGATGGTGGCACCACAGCTTCAAACAGAAGTTGAGACTTTGGACAAAGCTAGGCTCACCCGGGAAACCCTCGCCAGCATGTTTATAGATCTGTTACAATTAAGAGTGCAGGGCTTAACCAGCTCAGATTCTTACGTGTGGATGCAAATATTACAGTGTCATTGTCAAGGCGCCCTTCATCCTCTCTCCAACTGAATCGTAATTTTGACGTGCTCGTGTTTCGGTTTTGGCACCAAGATAGGTCCCTCATCAAAAGATAATTTTAGGGAAATCTGTTGGAGCCATCAGAATCTTTGTTGTCAAACATGTCGTCAATTAATGAACCATCGAAATATCCGGACAATGTACTGAGATACCTGAATCTGAAATCCCAGATGCCGAGGATAATAACTACTTCCCTGGCGAAAGCCTCTGCAGCTGCAGATTGCGGCAGTTTGGTCACATTTTGCAGGTCATTACAGTCCTAACATCACCGGCGAATAGTACATCTAATTCGTGGTTGACTCGTGTCGCTCAACGGATGGATACATGAGAAAAAGGTGTCAAGGAGTTGGCACAATTTTCGCCTGCTGTTCACAACAATTGTCATTGTGATCAATTCTGGTGTAACGTCATTCAAAAATCATGAATTCTGTGAGACTATGGGCGAACTAATTGATTGGCTATCCCCCGTTTGGGTGCAACCCTGTCAAATCAACTTTGGGGGAAAGCTACTTGGAGAAAAGGCTACTTCGGAGGCTCTTGGAGAGAACTTGAGACTTTGGCGACCTGTGTTTGACCTCAATCGTATGCTCGATTATCCCCAAGGCGACAAATTGTTATCCTGGACGACCCGAACAAATTCGGAATCACTACTTGACCCGAAGATGGCGGCAAACTACGTTGCTTATACGGCTCCCATCAATCCGGCGTCATCCGAGCCCAAGCTCTCCCAGAAGCACATCTGGGCTCTCCTTCGCCGGAAGATCCGGCGAGCAGAGGACTTCGTCGGCGGTGCAATCCTCAACACCGAGGTTGTCTCTGAATCGAAGGACACTCACGAGCGGCCCGTGACAACACGTATGGTCACCTTCCGCGAGGGCAACAGGCGTGTGGAGGAGGTCGTCACGACCTTTTACCCGATCAAGGTCGAATTTAAACAGCCGAATGGGAGCCATATTGCCAACATTGTCAGTCGAGGACCTGATGACGAGCTGTATCTGACGTACACCTTTGAGTGGATGCATCCTGACCTGGACGAGAAGGCGTTGGCTGAGAAAAGGGTTGTCGAGGATGAGATGGCTAAGCACTCTGTGGATAGTACTATCGCGGCGATGAGAGCGATGGTTGTTGACGGACGATGGGAGGAAAATGCTTAGATCTCGGATTGGTACATCTTGTGCGTCGAGATTCTGATCACTTCAGCAGAGCAACCAGCTTGAGCCGGCAAATTTGTAAAAGCTCAGACTAGTGATGAATGAAAGCACAAATTTCGTGTACTCGTGCTCTCAAGACTTAGCATCATCTGGTATTCGGCTTCTCCTTCACACAATGTGAGGGTTTATGGGAACACAGGTTTGGTTGAGGGTCCTCACACACGAAGATCACAGACGACAGAGATATAACAGAAGATGTTCCGCAGATTTATATTCTCGCCCAGTCTAGCCAGGACACCAGTAATATTTACATTGATGAAATAAGTACGTGCAACACGACGCATCCAACAGTTCAATCGTTTATCCAGACCACCTGTCTGTCTTAGTCAACGCCCATACAACGATGGATCGATGCATCTTGTCGCGCAGACTACTTGCACGATAGACTAATGTGCGCCTCAAATTTAAGCGTCACACTCATCGTCACCCTCGTCAGCAGCGCCGTCATCAGCACTCTCATCCTCATCGGCGGGGCACTCATCAGCAGCACCAGTCTCCGCAGGAGAGCTGGCAGTGATGGTGGCGGTGATGGTCTCCTCGGCGTCGCAAGCGTCGTCGTCGGAGGCAGATGCGTCAGAGGTGGCGGCAGCAGCAACGTTGGCGGGGACAGAGCTGCTGGTGGCGGTGGTGGTGGTGGCAGGAACGTCACAGCCGTCGTCGCCCTCATCGGCACTGGAGGTCACGACCGCTGCGGCAGCAGAAACGGAGGTGCTGGAAGCTGTGGAGGAAGCCTTTGTCACGGTAGCCAGGGTGGTGGCGGCGGAGGAGGCGGCAGAAGACGAGCCCGAAGACGAGCCCGAAGACGAACCGCTGGAGCTGGAGCCGGAGCAAGAGAACAGGGCAGGTCCGGGGATCGTGTACTCGGTGGCCTTGTAGGCATCGTAGGTGATACCAGCGTCGGCTCCCTTGTAGGCTCCGGGGAAAGCCACAAGGTCAGAGGGGGTGGTCGAGCCACCGCCGGTGACCTTGATCTGGTGGCAGCCGGGGTAGAACTGGGCACCAGGGTAGCTGTAGGCCGAGTGGAGAGCAATGATCTCGTGGCGGACCAGATAGCTGCCAGGCTCGATACACTCGGGGATGGTGTAGGTGACGCTGCCACCAGCGGTCATGAGAGGGGTCTAATGAGAGTATATGTGTTAGTCACGGAAACATTTGGGTCAAGAAGCGTATCAAAACACTTACAGCTCCCCAGGTGTCGGAGGTACCCTCCCGGCCGGATTCCTGGACCTTGAACCAAACAGCGTCGGTTCCGGGCGTGTAGGTCGTGCAGTCATCGTTGTCGCACTTTGCCATGTAAGTGATGGTAGGGCCGACGTGGGACTCAGGCCACAAAGTCCAGTAAAGCTCAACGTCGGAGCCAGCTGCGGCCTCAGCGACAAGGGCAGCCGGGGCGGTGTCGGCACCGCACTGGATGTCAGAAGAAGTGACGTCCTCCACTGGGCCATTGCCGGTGATCTTTCGGGAGACCCTGTCAGGAACGGGGGACTTGTAAGGGTCTTGGTATGGCTGGTAAAATTCATAATCCGATCCTCCGATGGTACCGTTGGTGACGTAGCCGTGTCCTGCAACGAGGGTGGCGGAGGCGATGAGCGCGAGGGTCTTTCTGGCAGCCATTTTGTTGTGATGCGGTATTCACTCTAGGTGGGCAAGAGGGGGCGAAAAGGGTTATAGGTGGTTTGAAGAACGATTGACGATAGTTAACGGTTTGTGTTGAAATGAATGGCAGCCCCAGGCAAACCCAAATGAATGAATATTGTCGATGTGAAGACGACGAATTGAACGAGGTTAGAGAACCAGAAGGGCCAGACAAGAAGATCAACTATCCGGCCAGCTTGGTATAAGTATGTGATGCCCTTCGTCGTGTCGCCGTAAGGGGACGAAAGGGGGGAAATTGCCCACCGTCCTGTCGCAAGACTTCCGGGATCCTAGACGCTCATGTTTATTGAAGTGGATATGCTCTGGGCCTCACATGGCCGGCTTACCTCGAAAGGAACATGGTGGACGACTTCTCATAGGCTCCTGATGCCATCGCGAACCGAGGACCTGGATCTGTAAGGATCTGTAGAGTCCAAACGGAGAAACATCAAACATCGACCCGCATAAGACAGGGGGGATTTAGCTGTACCTGAGCCGCATCCTCCTGGCAGGCCAATGACAATGACGGCAGCTCCAGGGGGGGCCTGAAGGGAAACAATATAATTTGAAACCGCCAAGACTAGAAAATTGATCCGTCAACAGCTGCACTCGACGGACGTCAGTGGTTGACGAGGGGCTGCGGCGGCAACTTACCGAGACAGGTCTTCGCGCGGCATGGGCTCTATGAAAGTGGAGCGACGCCGAGTCTGGGCAGCTCGCCAGCTTGCACCACGTCGAGCGAGCGACAGATATGCAGGATTTTGTGAAGGTTGCACGCAAGACGGTAAAGTTGTGAAGAGCCTCAAGCGGCAAGGCGGCTGCAATGGTCCACCCGCCCCCTAAGGTTTGCAGATCTCGGGCGACTCCGAGCCAGAGCCTTATTTCCAGTGGGTGGGGCCAGGACCGTCGGCCCCGGTGCTCGATGCGTGTGTTCCGACGCCCGAGTTTAGCTCCTCAGGTCGATCTCCTTGCATCAACAGTCATTTCCTTTCAACTGTGGAGATCATGGAGTCAGCATTGTGTCCCGAGGTCAGGAGGGGACACTGCTCCCAAGATGGCAAAGCCTGTGTTTGGCGTTTGCCACTATTCAAAAAGCAAGCAGACTCAGCGAAGCTTTCAATTTTAGAAGGAGAAATAAAGACTGAGGAAGAAACAACGGGAGAGCCACAGGTTTGCTAGGCCAGTGAAGCCGTAACCATGATGCTAGCATCCTTCTTGGCCCAGGAGCATATGCCTCAAGATGCCAACCTTGTAGAGACAGGGCTGCATCCAGTGATCAAGTGCATTCGATAGACACCGTGTGTTGAGCTTCGTGGAAATTGTAGACTGCGAATGCCAGGCCTATGCTCAAGGACTTTCGAAAACTCGCCAAGCTTTACTTCCCCAGATGTCCAGCAAGGTTCAGAGTAAACTCCCAAGTCCAGATGATCGACATCAAGACGATCACACAATGCCTCGTGTTATAGCATCCTTGCTTTGCCGCGTCAGTGTTACCAAGATCTGCCAAACGAAACCTTATTCTACCCCACTTGCTTCGGTCGAGGTGGTCTAGGGAAAACAACGCTCGTCGTCTGCACGACTCAGAAGCCCAAAGCTGTGTGTGAACTTGGCCGAAAAGATCATCGGCAGCCCCTGGCATATTTCTAGCTATCGCAACTCGAAGCTCCTCAACCCAATTCAGGACAACCGTACTGCCCGATCTGGAAATCCACAATCCACTCTGATTCAAGACAAGGAGACTTCTGATTCATTTACATACGCATTGCAGATTGGCCCTGTCTGTCGACACGGTCACCGTTAACCATCACCGTTGACCGACCCAGCTCGGAGGGGTCCAAACTACTCCATCAGGAGTGTCTTTGGCAGGGTGATCTGCATTCAGATGAGCCAGACAGACCTATATGGATCAGTGCCACCTTCAAGTCATGTAGCTGGTCTGGACTACCCAGCAAAAAGGCACAAAGCAGTGCCTATCATAGGCAAAAACTTCAAAAGTTGAACAGATGATCTGGCCCGGGCTCGAACCGGGGACCTTCAGTGTATTCTCAAATCACTCGAATGAGTTGAAATGATGTTAGACTGACGTGATGAACCAACTACACCACCGGACCATGTTCTGTGCAAGCAGCAAAATTTTCCGATATTATATTGCTTGTTTTGTGTGGGTGGGGAGGGGATAAGATTCTGGTGGTGGGCCATCAAAGCGGGGCCTGATGCAGCCCCTGTCGATTGGCTTGCTGTGATTGGACGAACCACAGCAGCAGCCAATCATTATACATCCTTTCCTCTGCCAGCAAATCATCCAAACTGCAGTGCCAAGATTGAGACTATCTATTTAATGGACTCCTTGTCCGGACTGGGGTTGCATTCAAGCCTGCTCCAAGACGGCCGGACAGCTGCATCTGAGTGATAATTTCTGGTGAGGGCAGAGCATATCACACATACAGGCAACATATTTTCAATCTACACGCACGTGAACAACAAGAACAACTAACGAGCTTAATGTCGGGTATCCGCTTCGTGGCCACAGTATCTCCAGGAAAATTCACAGGAAAGAGGGATATAGGACAACCTTTTATAAGATAACCTTCTGGAAGATAATCTCCTTTGGGATAAATTGCTATAGGAAGCTTTCCTGTAGGATAAAGTTGTATGGGGATGTAAGCCACAGAGGCTCTGCGATGGCGTGTGATCATTTTTGAGAGTGTGGCGGTGTGTTTCCAATGGTGTATGTGATGCTTTGGATGAACTGAGAATCCCATCCAGCTCTGGAAGCTGAACTGTTGCTAGACTCGGGTTGAGTAGTTCTCGAAGATACAGATCTTGAATCAAATAGTATAGTCAAACACAAGGAAAATGTAAATCCGCTGCATTTAACGGCTTTCCTCACAACATATTCCTGGGCACTATTCCGTTTTAATAAAGTCATGTTGACGGTAATGTGCATGCTTGAAACAGCTATCATTTCCCATAAGGATGGTTAGCCCATATTCCTTGTCCATTGGCGCTTCAGTAGTACGTACTGTAATTCACGTACATTCATCAAGCCGATTGACCATTGTACACGAGGTTTCCCCATTTACTTCTCCGGGTATATTACTTCAAATCGCTCACACAGAACCATACTGTCGTCGCCAAACTCATGGCCGTTTTCCTGCTTCCGGTAGAACGCGATATGCCCTGTCCGATATTCGTCGTAGTCCCCCTCCGCCTCCGCTAGCGCAAAATCCTCAGCTACGTCCTTGAACTTGCACTCGACAAATGACAACGTCTGCATGACGGCTGCAGGCTCGCCTTTGCCGTTGAGGATGACCGACAAGTCGCCTGGGCCCCAGTGAAGGGGTTGCGGGATCGGCCACGAGGTTGTTGCTGTCTTCTTCCCTTCGATTGCCAGTTGCAGAAACTTGTCGGTTAATCGTGGGTTGTTGCCTCCAAAACCGAAGACATCCTTGGGTGCTGCAAGATCGCGGCCTAAAGCTTCAGAAGCCTTTGCCATAAAGGCGACGATGTCTGATCGGCCTGGGTCAACTAAAGACATTGTGGCACGATGTGTTGTAACCCGGACTGGGCTAGGGCGTGGAGAGACCGTTGGCGGTTTGCGGATGAAATTTGAAATGCTTGGGGCTCAAAGTGTGCCTCTACAAGTCGGAGAAGTACTTGAGCGTTTATATGAAATCAAAAAGCATTGGAGCACAGCAACAAGCCACACACTAGTCTGCATGCATGCCGGCAGAGTCACTCGGCGGGACACCCGCGTTAAAACGCCAAAGTGCATGCGCTAGGCTCCATTCATGGTCTTCAAGCCAGACATAGCAGGCCGTGCCGGTTACGAAAGCCCCCCTTTTTTTCTCTTCTTATTTTTTGTATGTTACGGAATTTTTCATATGTTTCAATGTAAGACCATGAATCAATAAAACTCACGACGTCACCCAATGCTGCATGACCTGACGGTCTTGTAATGCAGTGCACAATCCAACTAAAACAATGACCGATCTCTATGGAACGGGGCAGGACGCTGGTGAAGGCAAGGAACAACTTATGTACGCTGGAACTTGAGCAACATAACCATAGCATAGAGATCAGGCTCCATATGCCAACAACACCTTTGTCGGCGATCACCTGGTCTATACTTCGTACCCGGCGTCGTTATACCCAATGAATGTGGCACAGTAAGCTGATAAGATTTATCAGCGCATCCATCTTGCGATTTGAATATTGGCATATGCATTTAGACAGGGCAGAGTGAACCAAGATTGAAGGGCACAGATATGTATACACGACAATTACACATCCCAGATGCCGTCCACCTACCAAGATCAGCCCTATGACCGCGGACATCGCCCTCAAGGCAAGCTTCGCCGTAGCCAGCATGTCATAACTAGAAAATATGAAAGTGGAAGTAGTAAATTAAATAGGTCACTAAAGTTCAAATTGTTTTCTAGTGAGTTACTCGATTGACAGCCATTTAAGTTCTAGTCGTACCTCGTTAGGACTCCGAGCTTATAAACATCATGCTTCGGCTCCAACAACATTATGTCAAAACTTAGTGCAACGGCTTCACACACGCTCCATGGCCGAGTCATCCAGATATTACAGCAAGAGGTACTTCAAGAATTCCACGAGACGAAGTTTCATCCTCTGAGAATTAGAGCATCGTGGGATATGGTCACCATCATTTGATCTTCTTCACAGGTGTTTTCCCCGCCCGCCATAAGCAAAAGAGATCAGCGATACTAATCAATGTGGCAGCTGGGCAGCTTTCGACGACAGCACGTGTTGCGAGCTGAATTTACAGTTTCAGACGCCGCTGATATCATAGCCCTTCAATGCTGACACCATCTTCATCGCAGATTAGTCGTTTTTACACGCTATTGAGATAGACTGGAGCTTCATAGTAGCTTCCTCGGGCTATTTGGTCCCATGTTGGAAATATCTGTCCACAATCATGTGGAAGAACGCCACCGTTTAGCGATAAGCGAAGAGGCAAGCCATGCGCCGAGGTAAGCTGCGTAGCCTCGTAACTGCACTGTCATCCACAGTAAGCCACAGCATCAGCCAGGTGTTCTCGCTAGCAGCGGGTGCTTCCCGCGGCCCACTTCCTCTGCTGCGCAAAGGGTCCTGTTCAAGACGGAAGCGGAGGAGCACGAGTATGGATCACTAACACAGTTACCCGAGCGATTCGGGTATCACAGCATATCTCTTGGGGATCGTGGCTGCAAGTGGGACTGGGTAACCTCACCATCTGTCATTCAGTGTAAGGAAACGGGCAAAATCGAACTGTCAGATTTGGGGCAGCGTCGAATGAAGGGGTGCACCCGGAGAGGGCGGCAGCGTGGTGAGCCGCGTGGGATCCAGGCGGGCAGCGGGCTACACCCAAACCAGGGCTCGATGCGCGCGCGAAGGATTCAGGAACCAGAGGCTAGCAGAGCCTGGGGCAATCTCGCCCTGGGTACTCGATATAAGCGCGTTCAATCGCCGATTGAAGTACAGCCTACGTCACAAAGCCTGTGTTTGACAGGTCTAGGTCTCCCTGTTGGAAGAGAGGCAATGGGACCCTAAGACAAAGCTTGTTTCCTCATCCTCCTCCTCCAGGCGGGTCTTGACATGCGTGGTGCTCTTTTTTAATGGTTTTGTGCCCCGTGCTTCAGACTTGGGACCTTTTTCCGTGACAGCTACGTGCCTTTTTTCAAACTTATTCTTGCCACCATGTCGCCCCAACCAGTTGTCAAACTTGACACACCAGTAACCTACCGGCTCTACCTCAGCCACAGACTACCCGCGAGCAGGAAAGGTTGTTTTATGGGACCAATCTGCACCTGCCGAACAGTGAAAACAGTACAGGTCCCAAAGTCGCAGCAGCGGTTGGTCCTGCGACAGACCCTCGCCAGGGCCGCAAGCCTGGAGGTTGCGAGGCACCATGCCCTCCCACTGGACAGCTTCACTGTGGCGATAGACCGTGCTGTTATGTTATTTCGGCGCGGCTGTGCGGCCAAGGACCAGAATTTACCAGGTGTGGATATCCGGAGCGAGGACTCGTGGTCCGACGCAGAGGAGGCAATACAGTACTGGAGCCAACATGGCCTCGCAGTGCCGGTGTGGATCGAATTCTACGTCAAATCGCCACCTGACCGCGGTCATTCGTTTACCATACCAAGCAAGGCAGTCCCGCCGAAAGGGAATGAGATTGCTATCCACCAGGCTCTCGCGAACGAAGAGGCCCAGATCCCCAGACTGCGCGACAGTCCGTCAACAGCTTCAAGTACGGTCATTGCAAGTGGCTCAACGACATCTGAGAGTAGCCGTGCCTCATCTGGGTCTGACGATGAGACGTGAAGCACCATAGTTGGACTTTCGACATTGAAGACCAATGTCAAGGATATCCGAGGAGGCAAGAGTTGCCCAGAGTCAAATACCAGTCGAGTTGTCGGGCCAGAACTCAACCTCATGAGAAGATGTTGAGGTTGTCAAAAGAGGCAAAGGGCAGTTCGAAAGCCGAGCATGATTTTGGTCCTACTGGGCCAACAAAGCCAGGAGCATTAGTGGGGTGTAGAACTGCATAGAGCGCGGGATGCATCGTGACCGGAGTTCTCAGGCGTATTCACGGACATCTGCGAATTCAGGTGTCATTTTCCTTCCAAATCCACAAAATTTTCTTTGCTGCTTGGTCCCGACTGTGAAAATTCATGGTGAGAGTCGCACACATTCGTCTCGGCAGCGCCCATACGTGACCAGCCGACCCCGGAGCGCAGGGCCCAGATAACGGACCTGTGCGACAAGGCCTCGGGCGATGTCCCACGCCAAGGATTGCTCCTGTCCCACGAATCCTTCTGCCTGCGTGAATGACGTTCTAGAGCTGGGCGAAAGAGGCTGCTGTGAGGGATCGGTAGGATAAATAACAGGACTGATGGGAAGGGCGGCAAAGGCTGGCTGCCCAGCTGCTTGTGGCTGACAGTCATCAACGCTATGCGGGTTTCGTGACCGCAGCTAGGCTGACGGGTGCCTGACCTTGCATTGCAATGGCGTCTCGGGAGCCGTCATGACGGATGGCCCCTGTCTCAGCCTTTGAGCATGGGGAGAAGTGAGCTTGTTGCGTTAAGAAAAAGAAAGAGAGAGAAGAAAAAAAAGCCATCTTCATTGTAGCCAGGTCTTGTTCCGAGTACGTTCAGGTACGGGTGGGAAGGCGAAACCTAACCCCCACCCAGGGAAATCCCCTTCCCCACGGCCTTCAAAGTTGCGAATAGTTCCTTGGGTCGGGAACGGATGTTGTCCGAAGCCTGTGATTCTCCCACTAATTTTTTTAGGACTATTCGTTATCTGATCCGACAGAGGACTTGTCGTACCGGCTGGTCGGGCTGGAAGTTCCCACAGAGTCACTGTGTAAGGAAATATGTGGGCTTGAAATCTGCTCATAGCAGCCCTGTCGACTTGCTGCTAGCCTCGGAACTCCGAGGCCATGTACTTTTATTTGTGCGATTCATGGCAGGACCTTCACCTGTGAAATACGTGTAAAAGCCGTGCCAAGGAACTCTTCGAATTCGTATTCTTTTAATGTGGGAACGTGACGATTTCACTTACCTCACATGCATGCCTACAATACGCGTACAGGACCCGTGCGATGGCCCGAGAAACCAGGTACAGAAATGTCGAGCAATTGAGGCTGTCTCCATGTTTCTGCAGAACTTCGAAAGCAGCGAGTGGATTTACAATAGCTAGCATATGGCCTGAGTAAGTGAATACGGTCTCCAAACCTGCCAATATTCCACACAAAGCCTTGGACAAAGCCGGTGTTTTGCCAGCAAAGTCGCGTGTTTCTTAGTCGTGGACAGCCAAGACTGCCCAATGACGACGACAATAGGCACGCCCCAGATTTCCCAGAAAAGCGGGGAGCAAAAGGGCATGAGCAATCTAATCTTATCTCATCTCCGAGGCTTCATCACTACATCGCGGCGTCGACACGCCATCCCTCTCTCGGTCTCCGCGATCGCATATTCCTCGGACGTTGACCTTGCCAGACTTTTCATCGTATCCATTTGTGCACTCCTCTGATTCATGTCGGAATGGGTTGAGCGATTCTGAGTTTAGATCTGTTGTCTCGTCGGTAGACTCTCGCTCTTCGTATCTTGGGCGCCTTGCCTTTTTTTTACCTCGGCACGCCGGCAATCCCATTCACCATACCGCTTCTTGTGCCTCTTTTGCCCTTCGTGAACTGTCACGATTTCACTAGTCTCACCTGCCTTTTGCAAGTTGACGCCGACCCTCGCCTTTAGCATAAACCACTCAACACCACAGCAAAAATGACAGAGACAGCATCCGCCCCCGAAACGGGCGCGACAGCCATCGCCGACCTCCCAACCGGCGAGCCGATCCCCGCCCCCACGCCAGCAGAATCAAAAACATCCAGACCACCCACAGCAACCAAGACGAACCTCGCAGCGCTGCTCAAGTCCCTCCCCTCCAGCGCGGACGCATTTCTCGCCCACCTGCAGCGCTGCCTCGCCACCCCCTCGGGCATCGACACCCTCCTGCTCTTCATCTGCTACACCTCGCGCTTCACGGGCGCCGCCCTGACGAACCTCTCGCAGCCCGTCCTCCACCGCTCCGCGCGCGACCTCGTCGCTCTAGCCTTCACCCTCCCCAACAAGACGGCCGTCGTCCTGGAGACGACCAGCGGCGCCCCACCACCGGCCTCCGCGGCCCTCGCCCAGCTCGCCGCCCTGCTCGGCCAGCGGCTCAAGAGCCTGGGCAGCCTGGCCTCGGAGGCGCGCACCATCGCGCGGCTGTGGGCCCTTGTGGGCATGTACTTCTGGGCCAAGCGGCTGGTACTCAACCTGGTGGCGGCGCGCAAGAGGAGCAGCAGCAGCAGCAGTTCGGAGAAGGGTGCCGAGGCGGCGGCGGCGGCAGCGCAGGGCGAGAGCAGCTTGGCGGTCCTCGTGAGCTGGGCGCAGCTGATCTCGTGCGGCATCTTCCAGGTCCTCGAGAACGGCGCGTATCTGTCGGGCCGGGGCGTGCTGGGCTGGACGCCGGCGCAGCAGGGCAAGGCCTACGTGGTCGGCGCGCGGTGGCTGGGCGTCTACACCGCCCTGGAGCTGGGGCGCCTGCTCGGCGAGTTCGTCGCCAGGCGGGATCAGAAGTACAGCGAGGCCAGCGCCGAGGAGAAGGCCGAGGTCGACGCCCTGAGGCGGAGTGCCGCCATCAACATGGCTTGGGCACCCCTCACGGTGCACTGGAGCATGGAGAAGGGCTTCCTGACCGATCTGGTGGTCGGGGCGGGCGGGTGTATCCCCGGTGTGATTCAGATGAGGAAATTGTGGAGGGAAACGGCGTAAACGGAGGGACGGCGCGCATGGCTCTTCTCGGGAGGAAAGATCACGGGAAGACTTCGAGGTAACCGGTGGGCCGAGAGTAGTCCTGGACATGCAAATCAAGCAACGACGTGATTTCAGACGGGACGCTGTTGTACATAGCGACGAACACATAGAACTGTTTAAAGCGAAATAGAACTTTCTTTGATAATCATAAATCGTCTTGTTTTATTCATCACTGCTTTACGTTCGAATTGCCTTAGTAATCGGTACCTCGCTCAACAGCTTTACATGGAGTACTCCGCTCCCTACACCCATCGTCCATAGTCATCTAGAAATACATAGTTTTGGATATCATGAGCTTTAGTTGCTCGATAGTCTTTGCCACCCATGCAGGTCTTCGTAGCCCACCAGTCCAAAATGTCAACCAGGTCATGGTCGACACTGATAGTACAGTTATACCCCTCCAAAATTCGTGTGAATCGTCATATAAACCCTTCAGTAAATCAGAGACTCCCGTAACTCCTTACGCTTATTGTATCACAAGCCATGAAGGGATTGGTCGTTCCCTTTCTAAAAGAACGTCATCCGTCCCTGCATCCAGTTCATCACTGGGACCGAGCCGGACCCCCCTACCGGAACATTACGCCGAGAACCATGGCACCAACGGTGAGGCAAAGCGGCCAATTCGTACAAAGCTTGGACGAAAGCGAGACCTGGGAGTCAAACGGACTGCCACCTCCCCGACCCTGTCCATCGCCCTGGGATGACGGCGCCGCAGACGCAGTCGTGGTGGTTTGTGTGAACGTGCTGAATGACGATGTCACTACTTGTGAACTCGTCCGAGCCTCACTTGTCGACGTCAATAGTTGAGTCGTCGAACTCAGTGTCGGTAACGGCGGGATTATGGTCAAACTGGCCGCAGCCGTTGTGGTTGATTGGATCGGCGGAACGACCAGAGTGCTGGAGACCGGTGGCGGCTCAGGTGTCGGTATTATCGTGAATGAGCCTATGCTCCTTGAAGTTGAACTCAGAGCCGGCGGTGTGAAAACTATAGGAATTGTTGAGATTGTCGGTGCCACAGATATGCTGGTCGGCGGAGCCAGTGTGCTTGTCGGCGGAACCTGTATGCTGGTCGTCGGAGGCGTGCTGGTCGTCAAAGCCAGCGTGATGTCGTTCCCATTCCCGTCGCACGTGTGCAGCAGCAGAACTCCACGTTGTGCGAAGTCAAGCACTGTGTCTCTAGTTGCAGTAACGTCGTCGCACACCATGTCGACCACTTGTTCGACCGTCTTGATGCCATCCCTGCATGTCTGCGAGCATCGTGTTCCTGATGCGAAGTCCGCTGTAGTACACCCCGCGAATGGTGTGTTGTACGCCATATTGCACATTGTCGGTAGAACTCCATTTGCGATAGGTTGGAGGTCGTTCAGGGAGACTGCCGATGCTGTTGAGAGCAGAGCTGCCAAGGCCCACAACCGTGAGGGCTGCCTCCGCCTCGTCCGGCTATGGCTTGCCATCTTGCTCTTTGCCTTCGTTTGTACAGACTGCCCATTCGGTCTCTTGGGTGAAAAGGTTGTCATCGAGCTGCATTGGATTCCATCCCACGAGAAAGGCCACAGGGCCATGTGTCACAGTGATCAAGAGCGGAAGATCGTTATTAGTGCCGCGAGCAGGGCGAAACGGCTTTGTAGTTCTCGACGTCAAACAAGAATAAGATCTTTGTAAGTCCCAGGGCTGGGGTTGGTCCTTGTTCGTGACGAACCGGGTCAGTGCGGATTTCTGGCCGCCGGGTGGTTGGCCGAAACTCGATGTGTGTCAGGCAGTGGGAGAAGATGAGGTGATGTGCGTTAGCTTCCCGCTGATGGGCACTGCCCGAACACGGTCGATATGACGGCAGAACGTGGCAGCCTTCCCGGTCAATGCGGCTGTTAAGCCAAGAGTCCTCCAATTAAGATCTCAACTGTTCCAGTTGGCAGTTTTGATAGCTGTCGATCGTCTCCAACCCTTGTTAGTCGAAACACTTCGGTCCGTAGACTGCAGAGCGAGGCTCAGCCGCAGCACAGGCACAAGCTTGTTGTCCAGCCTCCTGTAATAGCGGAGGAGCCTGCCCAGGTCGTCGTCTGGACGTCCGTCTCTTGGAATTGCCTTCGTACGTAAGAATTTCCGGGCAGAGGGTTCCAAGACTGTCAATGTCGATTGCCGAAGGTGAGCTGGAAAATTGGACCGGATGGAACGTGTGTGCGATCGAGCAATCTCAGACCACCAATCGCGACGTTGGTGCTGACTAGATGAAAAGTTGAGAAGAAAATGCCCGGCTCAGAAGCCAAGGTCTGCAGAGGGAGAACCAAGCTCGATCTCGAAACAGGGTGGCTGTCAAGAGAACGGACAGAAAGCTAGCCCAAGAAGAGTATTATCTGCAATGATGGAGACGAGAGGCCGGTCAGGAGGCAGTAATCCGAAGTATCGAGGCCTGACGGATGGACTGCTCTGATGAATTGGAAGGCACCGTCCAGCTTCCAAGGTCTTTATGACGAAGTGGCGAGTCACAACTCGGTAGGGCCCAGGTTTGAAGTCTGGAAGCGAACCAGCGAACCAGCGAACCATACACCTGGGAGGTGCAGGTACAATCAGCGTGCCAGAGAGAGAGGTGTGATGAGGTTCAAACGCCAGGGGGTGATCGCCTCGACGGCCAAGGATGTTGTTCGAACAAAGTTGTAGATCGTGAGACCCCTGGATGAGTCGTGGGAGGGCTCCAGAAATGCAGAAACACAGGAAACATTCGTGCAACAGAGCGAACTTGCATGGCCAAGTAAGAAATCTACCTTCCTTATTACCTTTTGGGGGGAGTCGCCATCTCGTCTCTCTCGTGCCTGTCGAACCCGAGCTTGCTGGCGCTGGCTGGCGCTGCCTCTCGATTTGCCTCGCATCGTCCCGCCGAACCGACGCAACTTTGCAGCTGGGCTGCAGATGCGAACCCCAAAGGACCCAGCGCCCAAGATTTGATTCGCTGGGAGCCAAATAGAGGCTTGCAGGTTCTGCATGCCTCCGTTGTTTCAATGGCCCATTTTTGAGACCAGCAGCTGTGATCTGGGGGAGCAGTTGGCGTACCGCGCAGACAAGCCAATCCTGTCGAAACGCCAGCAGGTGTTCGAGGCAGATGAAACACGGGATTGGGGGGCAGAGGGGGAACGACAAGAAACGGCGCTGCTTACCCCTGTGGAGGCCTGGAGTTGGACGTCAGGACCTGCCGTTTGATTGGCTGATAGCTATCCCTTCTGTCGAGCTGTCCCACCTGCGAGAACCACTTTTACACCGCCAGGCACAGAAGAAACAGTGCCTCGGGAGCATCTGCCGCAGCGTCCGACTTGTCACGGAAGCGGATCATCATCTTTTCAGTCTAGTTCAACCCCGATCACCGTCCGTGTCAAGAAGTGACAGGCCGATTGAGCCGCGGCTAAGCTGAGGACAGGCAGTTTAGCTCGTCGACGCAGTCTTGAGGGCACGGCCGGGCCGTATCTCTTACAGCACATATTGCGAGCTTCTAGGCCGTCTTGGGATAGACACATGATAACCTTCATCCCAGCTAGGAACAGACCAGACGCCCAGAGCCCAATAGATATGTCCGCGGAGGCACACACAGAGAGTGGCTGACTGCCCTGATATGGGGCGATCATGTGCGATGAAATCGGCCTTGAACCTCGGACAATTGAGTGAATAAGAAAGCCTCTCCAAGTCTGGCTGGTGGACTTACTGTGACGGACGTCGATCTCAAATGAACCGAGCTAGCCGTTTGCGAGCCATTGTCATTATCCATCCCCATTGCTGTCTGCGACTTGGTCACAACAAGAAGAGTCTTCGGGAAGCACCGTGAAGTCTGACAACGTTGCCAGAGCAGGCCGTTGTAAGCAGCAACGATAACGCTGAAGGGACAATACCAGTGTTTTTGCAAGCTGTGGTGATGTGATATGCATCCCTAGGCCCTTTTTTGTGAGCTCTGTCGGAGCTGTGGTGATCATGATCTAAACAATGCTTCTTTGCGGTGGGAGATATTTTGGCTGGCGCACAACCTGGGAGCGATCTAGCTCTTATCTACATATATGCACTACATGTCCTCGATGGCCGGACGTAAAAGCCACTGCAAAAAGTGAAAATTATGCAACGAAAGGCTCTGAGCTGAGTATTCGGGGGGTGTCTGCAAATGCCCATTGCTGGATTGGACGACAATATGCATGTTTGCTTGCTAGGATGTGCTCGGCAGCTAACACCACCAGCCGCGTCGAACCGCCCTAGCTCGAGAGTCTCTGCATCATGGACCCTGAAAGCGGTAACGACCTTCTGGTGATGTAATCAGTAGCTGGAATGCTGCGACCTCCAAAGCAGGTCTAGGCGCAAAATGACGGTCTTGCTCGTGTGTGCGTTTGTGTGTGTGTTGGAGCAGTGGCTGCAGTCCTGAACATCTCCCGGTGTCGTGTGTGCTCTTCCTCCTCTGCCAAAGCATTGACAAATGTTCTATACTCTATTCGTCGCCCTTTCTATGATACAATAGTATAATCTGATGGGTGCTACACATAACAACACATCTATCCCCACAAGAACATGTCTCCCGCAAGATTGCTTTCGTTCCGGCCTGTGGCCGCAGCGGCATTGAGGCCCGGCCGATTGCCCGTCTGGCAAGCAACATCGTCCATCACATATCAACGAGCCAATTACTCCCCAATACCTCCATTGGACAAGAAAAACGACGACCTTGGAGGACCGTACGGCCAGGAGTCTCCCAACCCGGAGCACAGACAGAAACAAAACCGGTATGATCCTCTCTTTCCCCTTCCCCTCAACCCTTGGGCTTTGGCTGACAGGACATCTCCCACGCAAGTAGGGGGTTTGCCGTTCGCACGGCAGCAACCATTGGCCTGGCCTTCGGCGTCATAGCCGTCTTCTCCGTCTTCGCGAGTCCCAGGCAGATCGCCCAGCACCAGATCGAGAACGACAAGGTGATCGGGGCACCAACATCCAACACCGGCAAGGCTTTGGCGGACTTGAAGCGCCGGGACGGCGTCAAGACGTCCCACCAGCTGCACCAGGAGCAGTCGGGCTCGAGCATCCTGGGCACCAAATAGATTCCGGAGTCAAGTGGCGGAATGGGCGTCGATTGGCGTGACTTTGCGAACTCGCGTGGGGGAGGGGGGAAACGGGGCGATTGCAGCACGGAGGGCGCCGCATTGGTGGATTGGTTTGAAAATTTGTATAGAAGGTCGCCATACAAGATTTGACGTTATGGCGTTGATGAAAAAAGAAAGAAGATGTGGTTGTACACGGCCTGAATATACTTGAGGCATCCTGGAAAACCTGTCGGCTTGACAAACGGCTCAGTACTCGATTCCTCAGAATCAGCACAGTAAACCGCCACGATCGACGGCATGGGTCGTCGAGATGTGTGATGAAGAACTAATGCTCTCATCTTGCGGTCCTTGGTGTCCTGGGCGACTGGGCGGTATTGCCAGCTGTCTCTAACCTGATTGAATTGAAATCATTGCCAGTGCTGGGTATGTGCAAGTAAACTCCTGCCATAAGTGAGCAATGTATACACAAATCAAATATAACGCCAAGCCATGACCAGAACGTGAGCGCAATGAACAAAAAGAATAAATAATCTATAGGTCTTGTAGCGAAAAAAAGTGGTAACATCGAAACTAACGTCGAATCATCACGACCTCTTCTGCGCCATCTCCTCGCCCGCAAACTCGTCCCACTCGTCCCATTCCCCGCCGAGCCCGCCCACCCCGTGTATCCGCCTGCCGACCCAGATGCCGACGGCGGTGGCCAGGCTCGAGAGCAGGAACCAGGCCTCGAACCACCGGTCGACAAAGGTCGGCTCGAGGGCGCTCTCCAGCGCGTGCCCCACGGCGCTGCCCATGTCCTTGGGCAGGTTGCTCCTGAGCAGCAGGCCGGCGCTGATGACGTAGGTCGCGCTGGTCTGCCCTATGAGCAGCGCCAGGTTCGCCTGCGCCTGGTGGAGCAGCCCTGGGGCCCACTTGGCGAAGATGTGGAACGTCTGGACGACGGCGTTGGCGCTCGCGATGAGGATAACGCCGGACAGGAGGAAGGAGATCTGCCGCGCCCAGGCTATCTGGTCCAGCTTCGGGTCCCAATGCTTCGCCAGCAGGCCGAGGAAGCGGTTGATGGGGTCTGAGGAGCTGAAGCTCGCCGAGGCCGGGTAGTATAGCCGGCGGAACGAGGTCAGAGAGGTGGCCATGATCCGGTAGACACAGTATATGCTAAATATGTAGGCCGGAATGGTGAGGAGCCGGCCCCAAGCGGTACCCGCGCGGGCTTGGGCGGCTTGTTTGCTTCTGAGGGATGAGAGGGCGGAGGACAGGTTTGATTCCATTGTCTCAAGGCCGGATATCTCCATCTGCAGAGCCTTGATCTCTGCCGCGTCACCACCGGTCCCGATGCCCTTCAGTGACCCAACGATCTTTCCCATGACCCCTGAAGAGCCCGCGTTGGCATTTGAATCTGTCGTGGCGGCCTGCTTTCTCTGTAGCGACCGCAGTCGATGTCTTTTCGTCACTAATAGCTCTCCCGTGGCCTCCAGGCCGGCCTGCTTCCTCGCGATGTCCGCATCGGTGATCGGCTTCTTCCTCCTGGTTGTACTGTCCGCTAACATCGAGTACGGGCTCGAGACACTCGCAAACCCCGAGAGCAGTGCCATGAGCGATATGCCAATAATACCAATACGCTCCAGGCACGCCCTCGCGACGGTGTCCACTGTCCAGGGTAGTGTCACGCCCTCTGTCCACCTCAAGCCAAGGGACATACCCGTGGCATCAAAAGTGCCCCTGCCCCTTGCGCTCCTCGAGTATATGCCCTCGTCGCTGCTGTGGCCCGCGGGGACGGCCTTCCCAATGCTCCAGAATACAAACAACCACAGCCCAAAGCCAACGCTTTGGAGGGTCCACGCCCATCTGGGAAATCTCCCCTTCGCATTGCGCTGGAAGCTGCACAGCCCGGAGCCAGCCAGGACGCTCTGGATCTCGAGGAAGGGGATCACGCCCACGAGGAGCAGCAGCAGCGTGGGCACAACTAGCCTGAGCGCCGCATCCCGCGCTCGCGCGCTCACGACGTCGGAGATCTCGGCCAGGATCAGCTCGCCCAGCACCGTGGCCAGCCCGATGGTGGCGGCGACGGTGGCGGCGGCCAGGCGCCTCCGCAGCGACTTGGAGCCGTGCTCGGAGTGGACCTGCTGCAGGGACGGCGGGGCGCTGGCGGGGAGGAAGTGGTCCTCGCCGTCGCGGGCCACGGCGGCGCGGGATAGGCGCGGGAGGAGCTTCTTGGAGACGGCGGCGGAGACCAGGGCGAAGGTCAGGATGAAGGGGGTAAGCGAGAGGATCATGCCGAAGGTGGTGGTCGAGGCCGGCGGCGCTGCGGAGCACGCGTCATCGTCACACGAGTATCTGGGGTGCGGCATTTGCGCTGCGGCAGCTCTATCGTCGCGTGGTGTGTTCTAGGTCGGGTCGGGTGGTCTCGGTCGAGGTTCTTACGAGGTTGTGTGTGCCAAAGGCCGTCGTCGAGGTCGGAGACATGGATCGCATTTCAGGATTGCAGGTCTTTGTCGATCTGCGCGAGGAGTGATGGGTCACGGTCCAGGGCTGGTTCACAGTTGAGACATGGCCGAACAGTCTGAGTAACACCTTTCGTGTTATTACGAGGTGTTGGGTTTCGCAACAGCGGAAACCAGGCAGGCAAATTGTGGTTTGTCTGAAGATTAAGCAGATGAAGATCTCCCGCCCAAGTGCCAATGGGACGGCTTCTGTAAAGAGATCCATCCCTCCCAACGTTCCCGAGTGCCGTCCATGCTGTCCTACAGTAGTTTAGCTTGGGTACTTACGTAGACAGCGGTTACGTATCGCGCGGCCAAGAAGCCCCTGAAACCCTCTGGAAGGGCCCCACAGAAACCGAGTACGAGGCGCAGTCAGGCCCCGATTCTGCATTGCATGGCCAACGTGATCTCGGCGTTCAAGTTATTAGATGACTTTTGTTTGATGAAAAGAAACGATGGCTGATTGACTCCCGGTCATCCAAATGCCTGCGCCTCAGCCACGCCTTCTCACGCGAATGCACATGGAAAACCAATTGTGGACGCTGGCCGCCATCCCACGAAGCTGTCCCAAAACACAATCCTACTACGGCTGTGACCAGCAGTCAATTGGTCCTATTTGATTGAGATGAATTCCTCGATGACAGCTAGCCAGCCCTCCAGAAAATATGCTACCAAAACCCAATTGCGATGACTGTGAACACCTGAGATGTGACCATTTGCAGAAGCGGTATTCCATAAACTCCCCAGACTTTCGCCCCAGTGATAAGACTTGCCCTTTTAAAGTGCCCGCTCTAGGTGCTTGATAACCCTGCAACTCCTTGCTCATGGGGGAATCAAACGAAAATTGGTCTCGTGGATGATGTAGTGTGTGAGAGACAAAAGGGAACAGAGAGGATATCGCTCGCGATTCGAGCCCCAAGTATATCTACGGTGGCGCTTAATCCGATGATGTCGTCCTTACGGCACCTCCACCGTCTTCGTCGTCTTCGTCCTCATCGTCATCCTCGTCTTCCTCCTCATCCTCGCCGGGTTTATGCTTCAACAATGCCGCCGCCTCTCCGACTTCCATCTTGTGCAGGCGGTCCTTCTTCTCTTGTTCCTTCTGCTTCTCCTCAAGTTCTTTCCTTTGAGCCTTGAGAAGCTGTGCGCCACTTGTAACTTCGAACTCACCCTCCCCTTCCTCATCCTCGTCGCCGCTGCCTTCGTCCTCGCTGTTCGCCGCGCTGACAGTTGGTGTCATAGTCGGGGTCGAGATGAGCCGGCCGGGCTCTTCCGTGCTCGTCGCCTGGCTGATCTGACTCAGGGAGCTGCGCTGTCGCTCCGCCTTCTTGAAAGGTTTCAAGGTTGGGTCGAATTTGGCTGGCAAGCCCATCGCCCTCGCCACCTTTCCGGCCTCCTCATCGGCAGTCAATTTGGACTCAATTCCCCAGGCACTGGCAGCATCGCTATCTGCCTCATGTATTCCATGATTCGACTGCAGCATTTGTCGGTAACTCTGTTTCTCTGGATCGGCGTCGCGCTTGCCCTTCTTTTTCTGTCTTTTTTCGTCGGGCCTTACTACCACGACCGGTACCGGGCAGTACTGTAGACAGTACTTGGAGAACGAGTTTCGCGTTGCCATGAGTCCCTGAAACCCTCCGAGGGTTCGTCCCCTCGTGCCGACGATCAACATGCTAGGCTGATGTAGTTGTATCTGTTTGCCAGGGTCAGTTAGGGCGAATGCAAACCGGAATATCTGGGTAAGCACGCATTTGGCTTGAATGATGGAAGATGAACGTACCAGGCGTTGAAACGTCGAGTGGAGCTTACCCACAGCGTACTCGAGGACGATACTAATGGCTTTGCCGTCGCCGCTCTTGGCCTTGATCCTTTCTACCTCGGCATTGGCCTCCTGCTGGAAGTCTGCTATTCTCCTGTCGGTCTCAAGCTGACGGACGTCTTTCTCGACAACTCGCACACAGATAATCTCGTCGCCATCTTCAACAAACTTGTCAAACAGCCACTGCAGAGCTTCGTCCGAATATTGATGGTCGTCGATACCGACCATGAATGTCCTTGAGCGTCGCTTCGAATAGTAGCCGAGGTGGCGCACGACCAGAGTGTAGGAGGGGAAGTTGTTTTTCGTGGGCTCGCCGATTTGCACGTTGTTGAAAGTGACATGCTTTCGAAACCTGCGTGGGCCGTCTTCTGTTAGCGATGCCATGTTTGTGGTCTTGATGTTGACTATTGTGCGCGCGTGACGTAGGTCTCTCGATGAATGCGGTTGTCGCTTGAGATAGGAGGAAGCTTCGCGGTTCGCAAAGCTTCGACAACTTTGTGTGCAGTGTAGCGAGCAAGCAAACAAGGCTTCTGTTCAGTGTAGCGACTGGTAGAAAAGTGATGATGACGGGCGCCTGTGGTCGGGACAGTAGGGTCGACAGTGCTCAGCCCCCTGACGAGGCCGCCAGTCAGAGTGTGGTGGTGGTGGTACTGCTCGGCCAAGTACGAAGTGTGTGCATGTGCATACTACAGGAATCCTCCCCACTTGTTATCACCGGGCAGCCATCCAAGCTTGCACCTGATAACTAGCTCTGGTTGTCTTGGGCAGCCTCGAGAAAGCCACTTGACTGAAAAAGGGGGGTCCCCGGACCCTCTTGGCGGGCTGGGAGAGTGGGAAAGAGAGGAGCAACTTTGCACGAAGCGGGGTGATGGGCATGGTGGGGTAGCCGCCCGCCGCATGTAGCAGCGCGACGAGAGGCTGACTCCCTTGGCCTCGGACTTGGGCACAATTGCAGCGGAAAATGCCCACCAAGGCTCCAGATGTGAAAGAAGATCCTGTGTGCCCGCTGAAGAGATTGGCCTGCCTTCTGCGTCATGATGGGGCAGGACGGCAGCGACACTTGCCGGCCATGATTTCACAGCCATGTGGACCTTGCGGAGGAGGCACGCATTGAAGAAAGCTTCCCCGCCTGGAGAGCTTGAAATAAGTGGTTGGGATCTCGACCGGCCGGGAACCAGGAACGGCGGTCCTCAGGTGCATTGTGGAGCTCCTTGGTGTGTGGTTGACGGCGTGTGTAACAGAGCAGCTCGAGTCTGGCCGGCCTGCAACTGCGTGCCCAGTTTGACTCTTACTTCATTCGCTGACTTCTGCCGCATTCTTGTTCCGTACAACGTACGATCTCGTGCACCCGGGAAGTCATCGAGGTCAAACTCGCAGATGCAATGCGACAATCCACGCCTCCCCGGACATACACACGCACACATATGAAATGACGGTCTTTCGACCTCAGGAAGAAATTGGTGTTTGTTTACGAAACAGGGTAAGCTGTCAATAAAAAGATAGGGCCTGACTCACCTCGACAGTGGCGGCGGAGAGTTCTTGTGCTGTCTCGTGCGACCTTGCGGCAGCGACATGTTGGGCAATTGAAACGCCACCGAGTTGATACTTGATTGCCGTGATCCGTTTCCGCTGATGCCGCTCAGCGTACTCGACCGCCCGGCATCTTCGTCGTAGTCGTCCTGAGACTCTCTGGGGCTGACAGCGGTTGAGGGAGAAGCGCTCGAGGTAACGGTTTCGACTTCATCTGATTGACGATCTGCGTCCTGGCTACCCCCATCTCCCCTTGCCTCTTTCGTCGGTATGGCGAACGTGATCTTGTTGGTTTGAACGTCTTCTGCGGGGTTGCTCTCGTTTGGTGCATCCGGCGTTGCTACATGGGGGAAGTATTCGATCTCGGTGATGGTATCAGTGACGCGCTCATCAGGGTGCTTCCCCAGGTCTTCACTGTGTTCGGTCTGTGGGGACTGGGACAGCGGCTGCGTGACGATGGTTGTGGGCGATATACCCGAACCTGGGCTTGGAATCGCAGCATCGGTCTGTGGTGGGCTCGCAGCTGTCAAATTCTCCGACTCGGCCGTCGTCACATTTACAGGTCCAGATTTGGGTGTGGTTGTGGTGGGTGCGGGTGCGGGCGCGGGCGCGGGCGCGGCTGCGCTTGCGGGAGCTGTTGCGGTTGCAGTTGCCGTTGCCGTTGCTTTCGTCGCTTGTGGATCACCAGCATCAGGAGCAGGAGAAGAAGCACGAGCAGGGGTGTCTCCGGTCATCAGCCTGGACGCACTCCATCTCTTGTCTCTCCATCGTGAACTTCGTCGCCGTAGACTGAGTCTCTGAGCCAGCGCTTTGGTAGCCTCCATGACAGGCTGGCAGACAAGTGCTGGAACACGTATGCATCTGGTTTGGGGCAAGGGGGCCGAACCGGCGTTGGCAGAGCTAGGCTCCTGCTTTGTAGTGGATGCTACTGAAGCTGAGGTAGGGGTCGAGGTCAAGGTCGAGGTTGGGGCCTGGCTTTTGGGTCTGGCGACCATGGGTCCTCTTCAGTCGGGCAGCGATGGGTTATTATTAATTTTGGCCCAGGTTAGGTGGTGGCCGGTGACGACTCTCCCAAAGCTCGTTTGTCTGGCCGTCAAAAAGAGCCCCAGTGGCGGAGGCTGAGCAGCTGCTCTGTTATAAGGTTTGCGGCCTGGTGCCGTTGAAACTTGGCTGTCGTATGAATGTGTGTGCGTGTGTCTGTGTCTGTGTGATTTGATTGCGATGGACAGGTAACAATACGTAGACCTCAGTCGGCTCGGGAACTCTGAAGCTCTCAAGACGTCTCCCCGAGATGTCCCTTTGTATATGGCTGGCGGCGCCGCCGGCTTGTGCTGTGAAATAACAATGCGACCCTGCCTATGCAAATTGGGTTTGCACACGGAAGGGGAGCTGCGACAGGGACGAGGCTTGTTGTGCTTGTGCTTAATGTTGTGGGAAGGGGAAGCGAAGGGACGGCTCCTGCCACTCCACTGTCCCCCGCGAACTGCAACCCAATGGCAATGACAGACTGACTTATTGGTGGCGCGACGAACTGTCTCCAGGGTCCAGGTAGGCAGCTAAGCCGTAGCAAGCTTGCAAGCTTGGAACGCAACGACGTGCGCTGCAGGAATGGGTGTCTCTTGTGGGGAAAACCAACAGATGATGATGATGATGATGCTGATGATGGCGCTGCGTTTGCGTGCCTGCCTAACAATAATAAGTGGGAGGCGCACAAATTTGCAAGTTGGGCGGGCACCTGGGCTGGGCAGTGCTCGCTTGGTATATGGTGTTGGCAGCGAGGCCAGGCGAAAAGAAGAAGATGGGAAAGGGGGGCCAAGACAACGAACAAGCTCTGACCACGCCCGGCGCGTGGCCTGGGTCTGTTTCCCTTCTTCTAATCTGTTCTCCCGTCCGTGGGAAAAAAGAAACACTTGGCGGGAACCTGTCTCATACTTGCAAAGCAGCGGCCGACTGCTCTATTCATACGAGTCTTGTGGCACATCTGCGCAGATCAGGAAAACATGACATGACATGTAGTCAGTCTGCTTGCTACTTCTGTATGTACGCAGCAGAAACTAGACCTCTCAAAGCCACGGTACGTACCGTTTGGACCATTTGCATACCACAGTGAGAGACGACATCTATGCCGTCTGGCCCTCAGCTATACCTAGGCTTCCCCAGGAATCGGCCACCTTCAGACAGCGCCGTCGCACCCAGTGCAGGACTTGGCCTCTTGGCCCGTCCCAGGTTCTTGACTCTCTTTCGCTCCTGGAGCCCACCCGTGGCTGCTAAGCCTGTGGGAGAGCCCGGATGGTGTTGCATCTGGCCCATCGAGCCAGCGAGCCAGCACAGCACACGACAGCTCGGCCGCTCGAATCAATGCGCCAGTCCAACGCGGCCGGTCCTGTGCCTCATCCCCCTCCCACCCCCTTCCTCGCACTCCCAAGGTGATGCCAGCTGCCGGTAAAAGGCCAAGGCGATCCGTTTCTCAGCCAAGATGGGCACTACCCCCAACACGGATCCTGTCTCCCGTCGCCGGGGAACCAGAAGCTCGCTCTCGACGTGTTTGGCAATGTTTGGTGACGCACGCAGGCAGAGATCGTGCGCGTGTGGGTTGCGGGTGGGGCCACCAGCTCCATCTTCACCCGTCCGCTTGCTGTCTGGGCCCTCTTCTGCAAAGGTCTGGAGGGGGGCGGTATGCCGGCTGGACGGCATGCCACCCCTGGCATATGTGAGGAAGATCGCAGGCACGCCAAGTACATTACCCAGATATGGGGGAGGGGGGCAATTTGGGAATCTCTTCTGAGGGACTTCGGCGATGTGGTACGGGTAGAGACATGTGGTTCCTCAGGGTGGATCACATCTCGCAAAGCTTCTATATAATCCTCCGACCTATCCATTGGGCCAGCTCGAGGTCGTGTCCGCTTGATAGCACCACAGCTCTCCCGAGCTGCCGGCCAGGGTCAAGACTTCGCCCGCGGGTGCTCCCTTTTCCTGGCATCTCGGCAGCCGCTCGCCAGCAAGGACATGGGCCAACAGCAGCTCCCGCCCTGTTTAGCTAGCACCGCCGGCAACGATATTAATAATGATTGTGGTGGAAATGAGATGAGATAGCTCATCCCTTTCCCGCGACCATAACCAATCCTATGCCCGTAGCTGCCTAGGTCTGGTCCTGCAGGATGACGGTGGTGGTGGGCGGCGTGGGCGTTACAAGCGTAGCCTCATTGACCCATGCCGCCTGTATACTCTGCGATCTGCTCGGTCGATCTCGAGGTTTCTGTTTACAAGACGTGCTTGCTAGTCGCACAGGCACCTCCCATCTACGGCAGTGCTTACCTGGTCCCGGCCGAGCCCTCGTCTCGTACTTTCTATATCTCCGACCGGAAGACGAGCCACCTTCCAGGACGGCTGCAGATCTAAACAGGTGGGAAATAAGTCACGGTTACTTCAGGCTTGGCATATGCAGGCTGGGACGCCAGTATCATTTATCATCTGTTGCTCTTCTGAGGACGACGTCTTTCGGCATGTAATCATTGGTGGGCGGCCTCTCATTGTGTCTGACAGTCTGAGTGCCCTCTTAGCGTGATGTTGGGACCACGGCGGCGCTCTCACCTTGGTGACCGCAGATGCTCATGTCGGGTGCTCAAAACGAGATCATTCATTTACCACGTTGTAGCATTTCCAACGCAACACTTGAGACAGGTAGCACCTGCTCCCGGCCTCTCACATGACTTTCTTTCGGTATTGCCAAGTCCTCTATCTTCTAGCTCGTCATGGTCTCCGCGCCGGAGGCGGTCAAGGACTCGACATTCAGAACAACGGTATCTGCCGGGGAGTGCATCATTACCAAATCATCGCACGCCGCCAAGAGTTTTGAAGCACCTCTTCCACATGGTGTGGCTCCCAAGGGGTTTCCGACTTCGTCCCATATGAAGCCAGCTCTTTGGTCCACCTCGGTGGCATTTTTGTTCGTTAGGAGCGTTTTGCCGCTTCCTCACCCTCTTTGGGTTCACCTATTTCCGGAACGCCTGTGCAATGCAGAGACCTGTCTCATCCGCGATTTCCAAATCACACAAACGGCCACTGTTTAAAATCCCAAACCTCAGGATATCGGCCCACGCTCATGCGTAAGTGCGGGAAAGGTTACGCAGGTACCAGTCTACAAGCTTGCGACCGACCTTGGCTTCCGACACATGAATCAGGTCCTAGAGAATACCATTAGCATACTGAAAATTTTTGGAAGACCTCTTATCAACACCTACACCTTGCATCGCATAGTCCAAGTCGCTGACGTTGATCAATTCACCGTCAAGGAGGCCGCGCTCAGTCCAGCGCAGCTGCTTGGTTCGCTGCTTCGTAACGAGAAGCCATGATCGAAGCTCCTCGGGCTGGACGTCCAGGAAACCGGACAGCTTCTTGAGGTCCATGGTGGTATACAGACGCAGGTAAGACTTGACGGTGGGGCTCCACATGTTGGTCTTGACCTCATCCATGAAGATGGACAGGTGGTGCTCGATGGGGTCGATGTTGGACTCCGGGTTGTCAAAGTCTGGGGGAACAGGCGAGATGAACTTGGGGCAAGCATTGCGGAAGAGCTCCTCGAAGATGGGCAGAGACTCGGGTCCACCACGCTGCAGCTTAAGCAGCTGGTCACCGTACTTCTCGCGCAGCGCCGTGTGAATGGTGTCGTCCAGACGAGTAGGCTGGAAGGCGACACAGATGGCGATCAGGGCGAGCATCTGGTCATTTTTCTGTTTGAATGCGTTAGAATCATGTGCACCAGAGAAGTTTCAGGGATCATGTCATCGTGGAGGTTCTCTGAGTTGTCTGGCCACGCTGATGGCCTAACCCGCCTCTTCAAAAACACAGGGGAGAAGGCTCCTGACCTTGGTGATAGAATCGTACTGGGCACTCTTCTGGAATTGCTTAGTCCGCGACACATAGACGAGGATGTGGCTGAACATGCGGATGGCGTCGGCATAGCGGCGCATCATCATGTAGGAGAACCCAACATAGTAGTAGGTCGTGAAGTGGGCAGCCATGACGCGGGCGAACATGGCCTTCTTGTTGAGCTCGATGTCGTCGAGGGTCTTCAGCGCAAGGCTGAAGTCGCCAAGAAGGCAGTGGACGCGCAGTAGGCCAATGATGGAGAAGTAGCCAAGCATGCGGTAAAGGCTCTTGGTTCCGTACTCGCCGGCAACCGCCATGGGGTCCTCATTGCGACGTCCGGCAGCCAGCTGCTCCAAGATGTTGGATCGCTGGATCAGGGAGTAGAGCACGTTGAGAACACTGTAGCAGCCCCACGTGTTAGGGTTCTCGCGCAGGTTCTGGATCTCCTCCTCGTTGTTGGCCTGTCTCGCAATTCGCATACGGTAGGAAGAAAAGGAGTTGAACTGGTAGATGAACTCGTCGATGACATCCCAGGCCCAGTAATACTGTTTCACCAAGTCAGCCTCTCGCTCTCTATCCGCGACCAGGTGGGCGTGTCGGTGTGGGGCAAGCTGCTCACAGATGGGGGCTCGAGGTCAACAGGGCCCTCAGAGTTGAGGATGAAGTGGAACAGGCTGCAGTAGGAGTCGTAGCTCTGGAACTTGACCTCGAGGGGGGCGGCGAAGTCGAGGGGCTGGGCGGCGGCGGCAAGTCGTGACTGGATATCGTCGGTCTGCTGGGCCATGGTCAAGGAGTTGACCTGGGAGAGTTCGGCTCCATCCTCATACTGGACCTGCTCCTGGTAGTCGGCGACCAGGGCTTCCTCCTCCACATCGCTATCATCGAGAACTCGCGCAGGGGCTGCGCCATTCTGGAAGGTGGCCATCTTGGGCGGATATCGTAGGCTTGTGTGGGCAGAGAGATCGCGTCCGCGGCAGCTGGGTGCTGAGATTTCGCGCGGAGTTTGGTAAAAATCGGATCTTGTGGGCTACACGGCCAAGACAGGCCGCCGTAAGCGCAAGTCCCCGGTAACTGAATGCCACGCAGCAGTTGGCGTTGCGACCTGGCTGGATCTGCTGGGGTTGTAGGCGTCTGATGGGCTGTTGAGAGGTATTTGTCATGGAAATCGGGCCCGAGGTTCTTCGAGAACGGATCTTGTTCCAAGCAGAGGCCGCAGAATCTTTCGTTGCTTGGTTGCTGAATGGGCCTTTCCCTCCTTTCAAAGTCTCTGCGCAGGGTCAAGAGTGCCCCGCATCCATCCGTCATTCACAAACTCACTAGACGGTCTAGGTGTTAGTAGTCACGCATGACAGGGCGGCAGTGTGTTAACAATTTCACCCCACCATAGTTTTCACTTGCTCAGTACGAGGGAGAATGGCTCATTCTGAATAATATCTTACGCTCAGGTGGCAACCAAGTTTCGACAAATTGTACTTATGTACAGATGAACGCACGATACCCTTAGAATTATTTCTCATTTTTCTGTATCATTCCTTCACATTCCATACTATTTTCGCGCTTTAGAACACCAAGATGCCCGTCGTCAGCCCAGAGAAGCTGGCGAAACTCCAGCAACAACCCGATGATATTCGCAACGTAAGTGTGGAAGCGCTTGGATGGACAGAGATAGAGGCGCTTGCTGCCTGCCAGTCGGTACATCTGGGCAGTGGGACAACCGATCATGGCCCTTGGCACCATCATATTGTAGAAGAGTTCTGACAGTTTTTTAGATATGTATCCTCGCACACGTTGACCATGGCAAGACATCACTCACGGATGCTTTGCTCGCCACAAATGGCATCATCTCACCAAAGTTGGCCGGGAAGGTCCGCTATCTGGATTCAAGACCAGACGAGCAGGAACGAGGAATCACCATGGAGTCTTCGGCAATATCACTCTACTTCAGCATGCTAAGGAGATCAAATCCGGATGCCACCCCGGAGCCGAAAGAGTATCTCGTCAATCTGATCGACTCCCCGGGTCACATCGACTTCAGTAGTGAGGTCTCCACTGCGTCTCGTCTGTGTGATGGAGCTGTTGTTCTGGTCGACGCTGTCGAGGGTGTATGCAGTCAAACAGTAACAGTCTTGCGTCAGACTTGGGAGGAAAAGCTCAAGCCGCTGCTGGTGATCAACAAGATGGACCGGCTCATCACTGAACTGAAAATGACTCCCAATGAAGCTTACGTGCACTTGAGCAAACTTCTGGAACAGGTCAACGCCGTCTTGGGGAGCTTCTTCCAAGGCGAGAGAATGGAAGAGGATCTCAACTGGCGAGAGAGGATTGACGAGAGAGTCTTGGCGGCTGGTACCAAGGGTCCTCAGCTGGCAGATCAGCAGACCGAATCCGGTGACCTACAGTTCGAGGAAAGAGACGACGAGGAGCTCTACTTCGCACCTGAAAAGAACAATGTCATCTTCGGCAGTGCTGTTGATGGTTGGGCCTTTACAGTGCGACAATTTGCCGGGCTCTACGAAAAGAAGCTTGGGATAAAACGCAGCGTGCTGGAGAAGGTCCTATGGGGGGACTTCTACTTGGACCCCAAGACTAAGAAAGTTCTGGGGCGGAAGCACTTGAAAGGACGCAACATGAAGCCTCTGTTTGTCCAACTTGTTCTTGAGCAAGTATGGGCGGTGTACGCCGCCACCGTCGGTGGCGACAGTGGGAAAGGCGACCCAGTGCTGCTCGAAAAGATCACCAAATCACTCAACATCACCATTCCTCGGCATATCATGAATGCCAGAGATCCTCGGACGCTACTTTCAGCCGTGGTCTCAGCATGGCTTCCACTTTCAGTCGCACTGCTCGTCTCTGTGATCGAGTCCTTACCATCCCCTCGAAGCGCGCAAGCAGACAGACTACCGGAATTGCTTGATGACTCGCCTGGAGGAGAGCACGTTGCACCGGAAATTCGTGACGCCATGGTCAACTTCAAGCACTCGAAGTCTGACCCGGTAGTTGCGTATGTGAGTAAGATGGTTTCAATACCCGAGAGTGAGCTTCCGCACAACAAGCGCCGCGGGCAGCTCAGCCCTGAAGAAGCGAGAGAACTTGCGCGGAAAAAGCGAGCAGAAGCCGCTCGAGCCCAGGCTGCTGTTGAAAACCGCGGTCCAGTCGACGCGCTTGCTGTGGCGCTGGACAGTGCAACTCTGGAAGAAGAAGTAGAACCGCAAACCGAGGAACAGGCTGTCGACCCTGAACATCTCATTGGCTTTGCACGGATTTACTCTGGAACATTATCAGTAGGGGACGAGATTTATGTTATACCGCCGAAGTTTTCGCCGGCAAACCCGCAACATCCTCCTGTCCCGAAGAAGGTCACCGTGACCGCACTGTACATGCTCATGGGACGGAACCTCGAGAGCCTCGACAGTGTTCCAGCAGGTGTTGTCTTCGGTATCGGTGGTCTTGACGGCTCGGGTATTCTAAAGTCTGGGACCTTGTGCTCTCAGCTCGAAGGCGCTGTAAACCTGGCCGGTGTAGCGAACATGGCCGGCAAGCCAATCGTAAGAGTCGCATTGGAGCCGGCAAACCCGTACGATCTCGACAAAATGATCGAGGGGCTGAGACTTCTCGTTCAGGCCGACGCCTGTGCAGAGTATGAGCAATTTTCGAGCGGTGAGCACGTGCTAGTTACAGCAGGCGAGTTGCATCTCGAACGTTGCCTGAGGGATCTACAGGAGCGTTTTGCTCGTTGCGAAATACAGGCCGGTGAGCCGATTGTGCCGTACAAAGAGACGATCGTTCGGGTCGAGGAAATGAGGCCCCCAGCGAACAAGGAGCTTGGACGAGGCGCTGTCGTCGGGGTCACGAGCTCTAAGCAGGTCAGTCTCACGTTGAGAGTCCGACCACTGCCATCTGAAGTCACAGACTTTCTGAATAAGAACGCTGGTGCTATCAAACACCTTCACTCTAAGAAATGGGGTGCAAACGGGACGGACACAGATGGAAATGGGGCCTTAGATGAGGTTGAAAGCGACCAGCAAAGCATCGATGACGATGCAGACATATCAGCAACGAAATGCCTCTCGCCAGAAGACCTCAAGACGCAGCTCAAAGCCCTTCTCGAGTCAGGCAAGGGACGAGAGCCATTCAGGAACATCGTTGATTCCATAGCAGCATTCGGCCCCCGGCGCACAGGTCCCAATTTGCTGATCGACGCAACGAAGGAGGGATGTTTACCAAAGGCATTCGAGACTGACAAGAGCCATGAAAGCCGCCCAGAAATCAACGAAGAGCTAAGAGGACGCCATCTCGCTGACAAGATCACCTACGGGTTTCAACTGGCCACTGCCCAGGGCCCGCTCTGCAGGGAGCCAGTCCAGGGTATCGCCGTATTCATCGAGGACGTGGCCATCACCACCGAAGACGACACCTCCGCCCGGGAAAACCTCGGTCGCCTGACCGGTGAGGTACTCAAGACGGTACAGCAGTCAATACACAAGGGCTTCCTGGACTGGTCACCACGGTTGATGCTGGCAATGTACTCCTGCGAGATCCAAGCAAGCAGTAAGCAACCCCTCCCCTCCTCACCAGCATTTGTGAACACAAACTAACGAGCACTCTTCTCCCCCTCTAACAGCCGAGGTCCTGGGCCGCGTCTACGATGTCCTGACCCGCCGCCGGGGCCGCGTCCTCTCCGAGGCCATGAACGAAGGCACGCCCTTCTTCACGATCCAGTCGCTCCTCCCCGTCGCCGAGTCCTTCGGCTTCGCGGACGATATGCGGAAGCGCACGTCTGGCGCCGCGCAGCCGCAGCTCATCTTCACGGGCTTCGAGGTGCTCGACGAGGACCCCTTCTGGGTGCCCTTCACGGAGGAACAGATGGAGGACCTGGGCGAGTTTGGCGACAAGGAGAACGTCGCAAAGCGGTACATGGACAAGGTGAGGCGGAAGAAGGGGATGCTGGTCGAAGGGAGGACGGTTGCGTTGAGTGCGGAGAAGCAGAAGACACTGAAGAGGTAAATGGGCCAGTGGCTAGGCGGTGGGTGTATTCTGCGGTGGAAGAAATCTGTGTAAATCATCAAATATGCCATAGTAAGGTCTATGCAAAGCGTCGACACAATCCAGACAGCCTCGCCGGGAGTAAATATCTTAGCATCGCGGGCTAATTACGGGACATTCACAATATTATGTTGAGCAGAATTTGTTTTCTCTGAACTTAGTCTATGTTGTCGACGCGCAGGAGTAAGGTATCAAAAGTCGTCTCAGAAACTTCCTCCTCCTCACAGAGCAACTCAGCCACTTCTTTTCGCCTTCCTCCTCTTACATCGCGCTGCCTTCTTTTCCGAAAACCAGCTTGATGTTACGTATATTCAGTCATGATCCCGCATCAGCCTCATAGTCACATCAACATCCGCCCGTAGTATAAAAAGCAGCTCTCCATCTCCATTGCGACATCATGGTATGTGCCTGAGGAAGATCCGGTCCGATTTGAGCCTTTCCACATAATGATGAGAAGAAGTCGTCATTTAAAGACAAATGCAGAGAGGGGACCATGGGGAATGAGAGAAGCCGTGATTGAAATGCTGAAAAAACACCCTGCGACGCCAGACCACGCCGCCCGTTCAACCTTTTCTTTTTGGTTCGTGATCGAAACTGATCAGAGCATGAAATCTTTTTGTTTTCAAGCCACTTCCCCTGCTTTGCTTGAAGCAAAGGCTATGCAATGCATCAAGTCAAGCCAGGAGATGAGAAAAGACTATCCTGTCAGATCTCTTTTGTGTTCAAGCTCGAGCCGTAACGCCGGGTATTGTACAAGTACTTCAAGAGGCAACAGGGCGGCCACGGCGGTTCTTCGCAGCGGTAGAGACGGTTGTCCAGCCGTCCTCGTCAACGACAGGTGTGGTAGGGGTCGATGGCTCGCCACCGCGTCGGCTGGGCTGGCGTTCTTCGAGTCCACGGCCACCGCCACGGCTAGCCTGGCGCTCCTCATATCCGCGTCCGCCACGGCTAGGCTGACGCTCATCGAAGCCGCGTCCACCTCTGGGGGCACCACCTCCGCGGCGCTCGCCTCGCCCTGAGAAACCACCACGGCTTCCCCGCTCCGCTGTCGACGATCTCCAATTGCCACTCTCAGTTGCTCGCGACGCGGCAGTGGGCTCCCGCGAGCGTGTGGCACCCTTTTCTGTTGTGTTCGCAGCGTTCACGCCGTCCTCAGTCTTCTCGGTCTCAGCAGCCTGAGCATCTTGTGCAGCCTCTGTAGTAACAGGGGCATCTGACTTGTTGACATCGCCATTGGTGTTGGAAGCCTCGGCAGCGTCCTTCTCGGCAGCGGCTTTCTCGGCGGCCTCCTGCTCGGCAACTTCCTTCTCAGCGGCCTCCTTCTCGGCAGCCTCCTTAGCCAGCCGCCGGTCCTCCTTTGCCTTTTCTTCAGCTTCCTTCTTCTCCTTAAGTGCCTGTTGGTGCTTCTCCTCGATCACCCTCTCACGAGCGGCAGTATCAATAGGCCTAGCCGCACCAAAGGGACTAGATTTGGAGTCAGAAGTAAGAGAAGGAGACAAGACACCAGGGGCCTCAGAGACAGTACGCTTAGCCAGGTTAAGCTTGGGGCGACCACCCGTGGCGGCGGGGGCGGCGGGGGCCAGTGCAGGTGAAGAAGGCGCCTCGCTGGCAGGACGAGACGGGACAGGGGACTGGGTTGGAGGGTCGGGTCGCATAGCACTGCGCCACTGGCTGTTGCTCTCGGCAGCAGTAGGAGCCCTCTCCGGTCGCTCCACAAACTCGCGGCGAGGCGGTCGAGAACCATCCTGGCGACCTTCGCCGGGACCCCAAGGGGAGGCTCTCCTGTCACGGAAGGAGTCGCCCCGTTCGCTGTCCGTAGTTCGGGATCGGCTTCCGCCACCACGAGAACCACCACGCTCGATAGGTGGAGGAGACAGCGGCATCAGAGGTCCCTTTCGTTCCCATGATATGTCCTTTGCTCTCGAGTCATCACCTGGTCCGTCCCGGGGGGCACGTGGCTCGTTGAAATCGCGGGGACCGCGTCGATCGTTGCGAGACGGCTCTGGGGCCAGAGGACCCTTCCGAGTCCAGTCAGAGAAGTCCCTGGTGCTCTCATTTCCGTGTCTGTCCTTGGCTGCAAAGCGGTCAGTATGCTCCGTGTGGAAAAAGGCTTTGTGAGGTGGTGCGGTACGTACGTGGCTCAGCAATGCGAATCCGAATAGTGCGTCCCTCGAAACTTTGTCCCTCAAGCTCAAGCGCCTTCTTCAGGCCATCAACGGTGGCGAACTCGGCGTACCCGAAACCCTTTGGCCGCATCTCAGCTCTGTCCTCAACAATGCGAACGCTGGTGACCTCGCAATCAGCGAAAAAGTCGGTAACTGATTCCACGGTCGCATCGTAGGAGAGGTTGCCGAGGTGGGCAGTATAAGGGGGTTTGGTGGGCAGTTCCTGTGGGAATTCACGCTCCTGACGAGCATATCCTGGCCAGAGTGTCAGTTGACAAGCGAGTAACAAGTCGCAAAGGGGGTGGGTGGAAAGAGGAAGCTTACCTGCGTATCTGTCGCTGGAACCACCGAAGCCTGAGCCATAGGTGCTGCCTCCACCGGCGCCGCGGCGGTCGGAGGCGGGGAGAGGTTGAGTGCCTGGTAACCGGTGTCAGCGATGGCTAGGGGAAGGGAGAAGATGGGCCAGGATACGTCGAACAGACGATGAAAGCTGGTCGTGGATGCGACACACGGAAGGACGGGAAGCGGTATTTAACGGCGGCAGGACAGGACTCACCATAGGTCTCCTCAACTTCATCGGCCCAGTTGCTGCCTCCAGCTCCAAAAGCTGCCAAGGTTTTAGTCTTTGCTTCGACGAGGGCAAGAGGTGTGGCGCTGTGCCGGGGAGGGCGGGGGATACTCACAGTTGTCGTTCATGAACTCATTTAGGGAGAGCTTCTGGACTTCCTTCTTCTTGGGAGCTGTGCAGGCAACAGGTTAGCGAGAGCCAGTTTGGAGCTGGTGAAATGGTTGTCGTACCCATGATTGCGGTGTTGGATCGTTCTTGGCTACGTGCGACGATGATCGAGGCACGTAGTCGTGGGGAGGTGGCGGGGGAAAAGTCGCGAGCAAAAAAAGCTGCTGCTGCTGGGTTTGGTGTGGGTTTCGCCGGAGCGATGGCTCGTTTCGTTTGGCCGGGTGTCGCTGTGCGCGCCTCTCGTCCACAGGCAGCGTTTCAAATAACGCCGCAAGAGAAAGCCAGGAGCGAATGCCAAAAGGATGCTGGCAGGTCCTGGACTGTACGGAGTGAGGAGGTGGTGACGGGTCCGGTTGTGTGGGTGGATGGAGGGTGGGCTGTCGTTGTGGTCTTGTCTGGATTCTCTCTCGCTGGACAGGTAAGATGGGGTATTCGTTCGTATTCTTCGGTGGGTGGGTTGGTATATGTGCGTGCGTCTCTGAAATTTTTGGCAACTCTCGCTCTGGATTTGATTCGGCTCCCCTCCAACCAGTGTGGACTGTGGCCGCGCCAGCACCATTCAGGCTTAGCGTGGGCGGTGGGGCGTCCGTCTCGTCTGTACTTTGGGCGCGCTGTCCGTGCTCTTTTTGCCTGGTATTCACCAAACAGGTACATGACATATGCACCTATCGGGCTAACAGGCACAAACGTCCCCGTCCTCAGAATCCAACCCCAAGGCAACATCACAACAAATCTGTAGCCCTGTCTATCGACTTACATATCTGTTATCAGCAGCCCCATTCGTTGTGCCTACTCCCCCTCTCATTTGTCTTCGGGACGACCTGATCAGCGCCGCTCAACACCTCCATCAGCTCGGTCCCCCAACGCTTCCTGCTAGATAGGTTGAGTGAGTACTGGGCCGCTGGGTCAATATCAATGGACCAACAGCCAGGTCCCAAGACCCAACCGCGGGCCTCAATTTCAAGGAATATTCGCAGTGAACCGTCGGATGAGGCTGTGGACGTACTGGCAAAGAGCGTCCAGCTGGGCGCTGCTGCAGGTATTCTTCTCTTCCAATATCACGCCCTGAATTCATATCAAAGATGCTGACCGTTGCGTAGGGGCGTGCGGAATGCTGTTCGGTGCCACAAGTAGCATCGTCCGTGGCGTAAAAACACCCGTTTTATTTTCTCTTGTGTCCGGATTTCAGTGGTTTAGCATCAGCTCGGTCTTTTACGGTAGAAATCTTCCTTTGCCAGCCGGATTTCTCAGTGACTTTGGAAGACATCATCCTAACGTCCTGCGACAGGTACAAGGAAACTAGCCATAGGGAGGTATGGTCCTGAATACAACGTCACACCGGCCCAGAAGGTCGGTGCAAGTGCAATGGCCGGCGCTGCCTCCGTCGTTCCCGTGGGTCTACTGCTGCGCGGGCCCAGGAGTATCCTTCCGGGCGCCATCGTCTTCTCCCTGCTCGGAGCCGGTGGTCAACTTGCATCAAACGTTTGGTCTAGGTCCGACCCCTCTACAAAGAAGACGAGCAGCTGGTTCACTTCGAAATGGAGCCCGATGACCAAACTTTCGGATGAGCAATACAAGGAGATGCTTGAGGAGAGAATCCTCAGACTCGAGGCGGATTTGGCCATCCTCGACGAGAATCGAGCTGCCCTCGTAGCGGAGCAGGAATCAAGGGCCAAAGCTGAAGAGGTTTCGCGCAATGGAGGTTGATTCAGCCGTGTTATAATACTCGTATGCGACCGAAACAGCGCCAGTGTCAGATATTCCAACAAGGTCGCATCCTCAACGACAACACGTGTATGGAAGTCGGATCGTCTACGTCAAGTAGCTCGGGGCACTTAGCAAGGGCACATTCCCACTAGTAGGCATGCAGCCTATCAACAGGGAATGAGCACAAAATGAGGTGCGACAAGGTCTCGTCTTTCAGTTTGACTATGGACAGTTGTGCTAATACATGCCAGGCTAGTGGATCGCCATAATATACATTCCACTCAAGACGCCGTGCTCCTCATCCAGCCGGGTCTTTTTTTTTCTTCCTTTACGAACCCAGCGCCAACCAATTTTACCTTGGGGTCTTGGTCACGATCTCGGAGGCACATTTTCCTCGGCCGAAATACCGTCCGGATCGAGCCTGTAGTAATCGCTCCCCGGGAACTCATTCCCACCTAGCTCAGACGAGTTCGTCCCGACGTTGGTGGTAGCAACAGATTCACCTTGCGTGAGAATATCACCCCCTTGCGGTGTCTGCCTGCGCCGACAACATCTACTTTCCAAGGGGTTTCTTTGGGATGACGTCGTTGTCGTTGTCGCCACCGCGGTCCTCTTGAGCTTGGGCTAGTTTATCCTCTGGGCCTCCAGTGCCCTCGAAGTGCTGGCCCAGTGTTTGTCTATCTGGTTGTTAGTATATATTTATTGCAAGTGTTGGTGATCCAAAGTAGTCCTGACCTTCCACGATCGTCCAGATCGCCGCCCTCCTCAGGAGGTATCCTCTTGTTGTAACCGGCATTGGTGCTGATCTCGTCACCGGATTTTACTTGAGCACCTGGGAACTTCTTCTCGACAATGCTGTCGACACCAGCATCATCTACTGAAACATTGTTGAGACCTTGCTTGGCCTGGTATGAGTTCAGGTCGCGCTCGGCATCGTGGGCGATCTTGTTGAGCTCGTCCTTGGAAGGCGCCATTTTGAGTGCAGTGGCTAGTATCGGCGTTGAGGATTTTTGGGGGTATTTAGTGTCGGAGGGTATCACGGAGGTTATGAAGTTTGATTGAATATAAATCAGGATACTTAACCGGGCGTTTTTGCATTCAGAGGTAGTAGAACGTTACATTTTTATATCAAACTGTCAAAGAAAACCGAGCGTGCTCGTCGAGACGTCATGCATGTGTATACGATGAGATCATCAACGGCGCCCTCTTGCCAAACGTTGCAAATGCTCTACTACGTACACACAAATTATGCACATCGTATGCATACAAAGCTACACTGAGAATACTCATTTTGTCCTGTGTCTTCATAGTGATGTAAGTTCTGCTCCGGTGCGGCGGCGCGTGTGGCGAACAGATAGGCCTGGATCACGATCGTGACCAGGACCAGGACCCTGACCCCACGGGTACAGCATCTACTGGACAGGGGTGGGGCAAGAGCCTCATTGAAGGCCGATATGCTACGGAGGACGTCCTTTTCCTCATACCCGGGCAGCCACAGAACCATGATTATATTCGGAGCAGATGCTCCGGCAGCTACTGCGGACGCTGGTCATTTTAGTTGTTCAGCCCCATCCACTTTCAGCACGATGTTGTGGCGACCGTCTTTTTCAGCGAGATGGTAACCTTGGAGCCAAGCATGCGTGGCTTAAACGTGTAGAGCGACAGACCACAGCGACCTCGGGATGTATCATGGTGGTGCAGGGGCCAGGGTGACGGCCGATAGCCATGAGCAGGGCTTTGCTCGGGGTATCACTCTTGGCGACGGATATAGCATTTCGAGATCTCCAAAGTTCCCAGGGTTCTCTTTTTTTCGAGACCTCAGCACGTGAGGACCTGGGTTTGCAAGCTGAGAGACAACAACCACAGTATACAACTTCTAGATAGATGACATCTACGTACAAAAGTCCTTAGCAAGCATCCTGGCAGAGATAAGCATGAGATCACGTTGTGGCTGGTTTGAAGAGCCAGAGAGACCGGCTAAGGGAGCCGGCTGGTGGTAAATCTTGGTGACGAGTCTTAGCTCTCAGATTCGCGATGGGAGATGACGATACACCCATGCCCTCGGTCATCGGCAGGGTATGATCAGGACGGTGGGTCTGGATACCAGAAGGGAGCACATTTTCCTGCCGCTTTCTGATGTCTTCGGTCTAATGGTCTTTTATGTGTGCGTGTAAGGAATTCGCCCAGACCGCTGCCTGTGTTGGTGGAGAGTCGGGAAGATGCAATAGATGCCCACCACACACAAAGACACACTCTCTCCCCCCTCCCCTATCGCTCTTATCACACACACGCACGCAAGCACGCAAATGACTTTTGCGGAGGGCTCATGACTGTCTTTCACTCTGGTGGTCTCGTGGGGGCCCGGCTGAGGTGAGGATGTTCCCTGCACAAACGCAGCTGCTGGCCCCAACGGCCTTTACTGGGCGTGGGTGCCGTGGAATGAAGGGATGCATATTGTAGTCGGCATATCACATCGACCACGGCGCGGATGCTGCTAAGCAGTCGGGATATTTTCCGTATTCGTACGAGTCAGCATTGCGAGGGAGACACGCTCCGCAGCCGTCAGTGCTCGGTGACCGCTTCTCTTGAGCGAGAAATACGGGCCAGATTGAGGATGGTCGATGGACAGATGAAGCACCCGGCCCATCAGAATCTCTCGAGAAATTGTGGCGGGGAAGAAGGGCTGAAGAAGCCGAATCGAAGGCCGCTGCAGGTGGGCAGGGGGTAGGCTCCGTGGGGCCCAGGGGGCCAAGGTCCCCCGTCATGATGCACGCCCATGGGCCATTCTGGTAAGGGCAGCTGTCTCCAATTCCACCTGCCCTGCAGTCCATCATTCTCGGCTCGAGCCGCGAACTTTGGCCAAATCGCCCTTGACCCGACCGTCGACTCGACTCGACTCGATCCAACTCGACTCAGCCTGACTACAGTAGACTCACGTCAACTCTAAAGTTGGTCTGGTAGTCCCCGGTACTCCGTCCGTCTCACCAAATACAACTGCTCACCTAGACCTAGACTTAGACCGGGTTGTTATTGTGTGTTTCTGCTCGGGGTAGCTTGTCGCCGGCGATCTATCTCTCTCCTCCTTTGTGACACCTTTCCCTCCCACTCGATTCGCCCCTGACGTCTCCTCCTCCTCCTCCACCACCAAGCTCGGGCTGGGCACAGAGCTCCCGCATAAGCCGGACGTGCCGTCTCCTTGTCCTTGTGCTGCTGACAGATTCCGCCTCTTGAGCTTCGACCTGCCACCGCTGCTGTAACTCAATTTGGACCTTCGCGACCTCCAATTGCTTGGCGTCCGATTACACCGAACCTTGCCCCAACATTTTCATACCCTGCTCAATGCTGAGATAGCACTCCAATGGACAATGCTACAAAATTGGTCTCGTTCATGTATGTCGCGTGCCAATACACTTTACCCGTCACCAAAACACCAACTGTCCACCATCCACCGTCCACCGTCCGCCCCGTCCCGCGGATCGGTCGGAGATAATCGAAGGCTGACCATAGATGTCCCCAGATAGCACAGCGGCGCGCGCCAGGTAGAGCGTTGTTGCCTTTCGCCTCGACATGGCACTCTTGAACCCGACCTTCATATTCGGCGTCTTTGTCGTCCTCTATCTATCCTCCTTCGTCCTCTTCGCTATCGTACGAATCCTCACCGGCCTCTCCATCCAGCGCATCGGCTACTTCTCCCTGCGCCGCCTTGCTTACGTCCCCAAAGATGGCATCAAGATCGAAGTCCGAGGGCTGGGGCTCAACGTCCATAGGCCAACTTTCGCCCAGCCAACGTGGCTCAGCATTGTCGTCAGTGAGCTCGTCGTCACAGTCGACCTTGTAGAGCTAGATCGCAGCAAGGCCAACGAAGCGCTTGCCCAGGACCCAGATGATCCTGCGTCTCATAAGAAAGAGGAGGCTTCGTTGAAAGTCCCTAGGACGCCGCTTGTCCGACGTGCCACCACCAGTGTCAAGCGCAGCGAGACATGGAAGCAGCTCACACGCATCAAAGAGCGGATCAAGAGGCTACACAGGAATGTGAACTGGCTGCGCATGGTCGACGTGGTAGCAACAAACTCGACGGTGAATATCCTGGACGTTGGAAATGTTCAATTTGGGAGCGTTACGGTCGCTGTCGATACCCGGCGGAAGATGGTGGACCGGGCTCGATTCTTCTGGGGACCAAGGTCTGGGAAAGGCCATGGAAAGAACCAGGCCGAGTGGATCATGACGATTCGAAGCGTCCTTTTCACGCCGATTGGGAGCGAGTCGATCGAAGTTCTGGATCATTCGACCTTGAATGTGCATGGGTTTCTGTATGAGCAGCTGGACGGATTGCGAGACGCATCTATTGCCCTGAAGCTCGGTCGCGTCCACGTTCCCTTGGATGAGATCCGCCAATCAGCCAAGCGCTTCCAAAAGCGCAAGCTCGAGACCGCAGCAAGTTCGCATGCAGACGAGCCTATGGACGAGTATGTCGACAAGGTTTTCCAGGAGCTAGAAGAGCCGGGGAGCACCGATGATGAGCTCATGCGAGCAGTCTCCGATTCGAAGGAGTTCGTCAGTTCGATATTAAGGGGCATCAAGGAGGTGCAGTTTGCGGTCAGCTTCTTCGCGTTGACCAAGAAAGTTGAAGCTGTCAAGACCACTGGCCCACCAGTGACCCTGAATGCCTCCATGAAAGAAGTCGGCATAGACCTTCACCGACTAGATCCGAAGTCCCCGGCACATAGGATGTATTTCCCCTCAACAGACATTGCTCATGAGGCTCTCCTCGCCGCCCTGTCGATTTCAATAGGTCTTGACGACGGGCTCGGAAGCCCACAGCGATTGCTTTATGTACCAATGGCGACAACGACGGTCAGGACAACGCTGCCTTCCAAAACAGTTCAGCTCCCCAGCAATGATAACGCCGAGCAGAGGAACGCCAATATTTTGTTTGCAAACTCTGTCGTCACGTCCCCTTCGGTGGATTTGGACCCGAAGCATCTCCCACTGCTTCTTGCTATGCTTCGATCGAAGCCAAAGAAAGCAAGGACAGCTCCTCAACAACGGCACATGTTGATCTCACGGCTTCTTCCTAAAGCTAACATAAAATTCTCTATGCATGAGCCAGTCCTTCGCATAGCTCTTCCCCCAGTCAAGAAAGACGCCGACCCTGATGATTTCGACTTGATCATATCTTCCATCTCCTCCATATCTCTCGATGCCGAGTCGTTTCATCCGACCGGGGAAGAGCTCCACTACTCTCTAGCCTCGAATCTTAGGATTCAATCTCACAATTTGTACTACCAGACTTCCGAAGGAGAACGTTTCGACCTTGTGGAAACTGAATCATTTGATCTGAAAGTCAATTTGAGCGCGTCTCCTGACGTCGCCGTGGTTGCCAATGGCAACTTGCAAACGTTTGCTATCAGACTTGTCCGGCCCGAGATTACGGACGGTTTGCAACAAATCGTCCGACAACTACGTCTCGAGGTCGAGCCTGGCAAGCATATTACCCCGAAATCTTCCAAGCATTCCAACTTCCTGCGGGGAGTGCCGACTTGGCTCCTTCACTTTCAGCTGCAGGCATCAGACTTCAGCGCTGAGATTGCTGGGGTTGATGCGGATGTCTCGGAGGACTCTCGAGGCGTTTCTCTTTCCCTGGACTCGTGGACAGCTGAATATCGAGCACAAAGACTTGATGGACTGCCTCGCCGCCCGGCTAGGAAACGGGCCAACAGTCGCGTCAGCGTGTCGCTCGATCCAGAGATCCTCAAACATCTCCCTGCTTCTCCAAGGAAAAAGCATCAAAACCCCGGCGATGGACGTCGAATAGCTTTCCACGTCCGTGGTCTGGAAGCTTTCGTCGTCGAGTCGGCTGATCGCTGGGAGGTTGACCCTTTCCTCAGCATACCTCGCTTTGAAGTTGCTCTCTCAACTTTGAGCGATCACCAGGGGCCTGTGTTCCACGTCCACTCACATGTCAAAACACTTTTGGTGCAGTATTCTCTCTATCGGCACTACGCCATCGGAGTTGCCGTTACTGTGCTACGTAAGGCTTTCCTGCGCTCAAGTAAAGACAACGTGGATTTGGGAATGACCCAGACGCCTCCGACACCCACCACGCCAACTACACCTCGGCGCAACCTTGGAGCGACGTACTTGTCGCCTCCCACTCAGGATCACTCTGCCTCCGAGGAGGAAAACGCACCAGCGGCAGAATTGATCTCGGTTGACTTCAAGGCGGTTTTCGTGCAAATCAAAGCAGACATGCCGGCGGATCCGCCACTAATGCTGCACATACACAGTTTAGAAGCTGGGCGCCATCGCTGGTCTCCGCCATTTTTCCACACGAGACTGATTAGATTGTACTCCGAGCCTCCCAGGATGCGCAGAGTCTGGAGCAAACTTGTCAGCATCAAGAATGGCCGTCTCGACTACCGAGAATCACGCCGCAAGCTTCCCACTGGCGGCTACCAAGACGAGAAGATGTTCGACGTCGTTGCGGATGCTGTTCGAGGTGCTGTTCCGAATGAGCTGGTTTTCAGCAAGGTCTCTGATAATATCAACAACGTGATCAAAGCCGTCAAGCAACTCCACCATCGCTTCAAGACAGGAACGGATGAATACGTATTGGACAAAGGCCCTGAAGGACCGAAGAACGTGCCTAAGATATCGGTCAAATGCAAGTCACTGCTTTTTGAGCTAGAAGATGGGGCGTTCGAGTGGAAGCTTGGCATGATCTATCGAGCTGGTCGTATAGAGCAAATGCAGAGACTAGCACGCGAGGACGCCTTCAAGGTCAAGGTTAAGAAGATCCACGAGGAGGCAAGAAAAGAGACCGGCGTGCGAGCGCGGTCGGCTACGGGCAGAGGCCGCTCAAGCCACTCTGGTGCCTCTTGGGCCAGAAGCCAGAGTGCCGACGGTCGTCGGCCTAGATCAAGCAGTGGCGGGCGTGAGAGAGGTCGAGCACCAAGATACGATCCAGAAAACGGTTGTGGTATTAGCGGACATACCCTGGTGTCTATCGCCGATGCTCGAGCCAAATTGAACGAGCACAACTCCAAGAGCTGGAGAGCTCGGATTGATCGGTTCTACGCCATGGCCCGCAACGGCATGAAAGACATAAGAAGTGCTTTCTGGGGCACGGGTAATGTTCCCGATGATTTCGAAGATAACGAGAACATCCTAGAGATGCCAGAACGGCCAGCTCTCATGTCTGCCTTGGTTCACGACCTTCATTTCATGATCGACAAGCCTTCATTCCCGTTGAAGCAGCTCCCAGAATTCCTTCACAGAGTCGGCAAGGGGATGCCTCGCGATATGAAGTATTCTTTGCTTGTCCCTATGAACGTTCAAATCAACATGGGAGAAGCAAGAGTGTCACTGAGGGACTACCCATTACCCCTTCTGCACGTGCCTAGTCTCAAAGCAGGACAGTCCACACGCCTGCCTGCTCTGTCATTGAAAACGGACTTCGTGATAGCTGAAGAATTTCGCGGCATCGAGTCCACGAGGAGCGTCCGAGTGAACGTCATCCCCCCAGAGAGTCTACACTCAGCAGGAGGCAAAGAGCGCGGCTTTTACATTGATGTCAGGCGCACCATTGGCCCGATCAAGTCATTCTCTGACATGTACGTTGACATCAACACCGCACTGCCAACAAGGATTACTTGGGGCCCATCATACCAGCCCGCCATCCAAGACATGATGATGGTCATCGAATCATTTACCAAACCGCAAGCGGATCCATCAGAGCGCGTCGGCTTCTGGGACAAGATTCGGCTCAATTTCCATTCCCGGGTGCGCATCGCTTGGAAAGGAGATGGCGACGTCCACTTCTGCCTCAAAGGAACTAGGGATCCTTATCAGATTACTGGCAATGGTGCTGGCTTCCTAATGTGCTGGCGAAATGATGTTAGATGGAGCATCCGATCCGATGACGATCCCAAACGCTTCATGACGGTAGACAGTGGGGAATACGTCCTCGCCGTGCCTGACTTCGGACATTATGCGCGGGAAGCAGCCCGCCGGACCGCCGACAACGACAGTGTGGTCAGCGAAGATAGCATGAAGTCTGGCTCTGCCTTCAAGAAGGTGGTCATGAAACTGTCTGGCAAAGTTCAGTGGATGGCGGGGCTCGTTTTTGAGCAAGCAATCGACAACGGGAAACGAAATTTCGAATTTCGCCCTCACTACGATGTTGTGCTTAAAGCGCCTGAGTATGCGAAGTCCGAAAATGGTGTTCCATATGATGCTTTCGAGGGTTTCAGGAGCCAGCACATCCACCTATCCATCGCTGTCAGGGCGCCAGTTGATCGTGACTGGACGTCTGCTGATGTAGAGCCCTCGAGGAGTTACAACACGGTCCATCTGACGCCGCGCTTCTTCACTCACTTCTTCGCATGGTGGTCATTGTTTGGCGGGCCTATGTCTTTGCCCGTTCGACAAGGTGCACTATGGCCGGGACGAGAGAAGAGCAGCAAAAAGTTCGGCAGGCATCTCGCAACCATCAAATTCAACTTGCTGCTTGCTCCGTTGTTCTTAAGTCATATTTACAAGCACAAAGACGTGGAGGACTACGACGAGAATGCTGTGTCCGCCACCGGCATCAAAGTTCGATTTGACAGCTGGAAACTCGACCTTCACATGAGACGTGAAGAATTCAACACTAGTGACAAAGGTCATAAGGCAGGCAGCCGGACGACCGGAATGAAGATACATGCTGGCCAACTGGACCTGGCCGCCGCAGATGTTCGTGCTGTATCTGCTAGCATCAAAGGCACCTCAACAGAGGCGATCAGGAAGAATAACATTGGCTCGCTTATACTTCAGCAGCAGGACGATGACGGCACAGATCTTTCAAGATTCACAATTCCTGATAATGATTTCAGCTGGGTGGACATGGACGACTTCGTTGAGCTCGATTGGATCTTGCCAGCTGAGCCAAACCCGGACACCAAGATCCTGCCTCTTGCCTATTGTCCCAGGCTCACTTATTTCCGACAGACTGACATCGGTGGAGTCATCGCTGGAGATCCAACAAGGACCAGTCCCTTCGGACACGAGCCTACCCATCTGTGTATAATGAGCCAGGACGATGACCCTCGCCGCGTGCAAGCCCAGCTTGTTCAACAACGCCTTGATCAGTTGGCAGACCAAATGAAGAACCACGACCGCAATCTCGGCGAGGCAGAGCTGAAGGTTGTCAGGGATGGAGACCAAGACCCTGATGCGCGGACACATCTTGAAGCTCTCCTCGGGCACAGTAACCTCCTACATGATAAGAAGGGCTTCCTCGAAAATCTGTTGAGCCAGATGACAACCAAGTCGCCTCAAGATTCACGTGGTGGTCTCTATAATGTAGCCAATGGTCAGAGCGGCAAGTCGGACACGTCAGTTGGCACAGGTGACCAATCTATGTCACTACCCACAGGGGCCGAGTTTGCCAGCGACTTTTTGAATCGCTTCGTCATGCACAATCTGCAACTGAAATGGAACAATCTCTTGCGAAATATCATACTTCGCTACATTCACCAAGTCAGCCAGCGACGGGGTTTCGTGTACTATCTCTCGCGACCTGCTGTCAAGTTCATACTGGACATTGTGGAGGAGCAAACCAAAATCAAGAGTTCAAATGGACATAAGGATCCAGGGAAACCCGATCCCACCTCAACACCGAAAACGAATGGATCAGCACATGGGGCACAAACCGGCATCGAAGACAGGATAAAGCAAATCCTCCAGGATGGCCGAAGATTCGTCAACTCTGACGATTCTAATAATCGGGACACCGGCGGGGATGCTAGCGGTGACGCCGTTCCTAATGTCTCCATGGAGGATCTCACCAGCGGCATTGCCGATGGATTCACGCCACAGAACAGCTATCATGTTCGACTCATTGCCCCGCAAATTCAGCTCCAGAGCGAGAAGAACAAAAAGCACGTTGTCATGCTAACTAGCAAGGGCATGGAGCTGAAAGTCGTAGAGGTCTTGGATAAAGACAGAATATCCGATTCAGTCAGCGGTCTTGTCCAGCGTCGATTCTTGGTCAACATGGACAGCACGCAATTTTTCGTCTCCCACCAAAAGTGGTTCTCTAGTCAGCTACTTTCGATGTACTCTGGTAGCGTTTACGGTGCACCGAGTGGCTCGGCCTGGCCCCCTTGGGTGCCTATGGAGGTGATGTCTGACTTCCAAACGGACCCCGTGGGCTTCAAGCGTGTTGTTCAGAAAACATCAGCCATGCTTCGCTACGACAAATACAACACGCTCCGTCTCAAATACAACGATGAGGTCAACTCGGGCGATGCGGCGGACGGCGAGTCAAACGAAGCCACTGAGAATCGTATGGACAATCTTTGGGTAGAATTCCCTCAGGCACGTGCCATCTGCAACTCTTCGCAGTACTATGCGATATATGTCATTGTGCTGGACCTGCTCATGTACAACGAGCCTCTTGAAAAGACACGCAGCGAGCGTCTCGAGAAGATCATGCTGGCGTCCGACTTCAGCGACTTGAGAGGCACGCCCGAGATGGTCATCAAGTTGCAAGAGCGGATCAGGCAGTTGGAGGACATCAAGTCCCATTTCCAAATCCATTCCAAGTATCTGGACGACCAAGGCTGGCAAGATAGGTTACTTCTAGAGAGAGACCTTGCCGCTTGCGAAGATGAACTGTTCTTCATGATGAAGGCGATCACCACTTCGCAACGCAAACACGACACGTCGCAGAGCAATGCGCTACTTAAGTGGTCCATCTCGGTGAAGGACATCGTGTGGCACCTGATTCGAGATGCGAACGAGCCGTTGTGCGAGCTGCAGCTCAGAGATGTAGAGTATGACAGGACTGACAACTCTGATGGGTCACACATCAACTTGATCCGTGTGGGCAAAGTACTCGGCCTGAATCTACTTCCCGACGCTATCTATCCCGAGATGGTCGCTCCATATCTCGAAGATGCCAAATCCGCCTCACTCCTGAATAGCCAGCCCATGATCACCGTGTACTGGTACATGCTTGAGGCGATTGCTGGCATCCCCGTTATGGAGCACTTTGAGGTCAATCTCTTCCCGTTGAAGGTTCAACTTGAACGCGAGGTCGGGAAGAAACTGTTCGAGTACATCTTCCCGGAAATGGATGGGGACAAGTTCGGAGGTGACGGCCAAAATGCCTCTCCTTTCATGCTCAAGCAGACTTTGCCAGGCGACGAAGTTGGAGACGATGACGACGACTCCATTCAAGAATACCCGCGACCTGCTACTGCTGTGTCTGACATAGAGAGACTCGACCCTGGAACTTTCTCCACCCGGGCTGGCTCACTTGAGCTTCGACTGCGTCCAACGCTGACCTCGGAGGCCAAGAGGAGTCCGCCAAAGAGTAACAAGGCGCTCAGTGTCCACTCGGCTGAGTCCGCGCCATTTAAGCTCTTCGGGTCAAAGAACAAGAATCTGGCAAGAAAGCGGTCGTGGGATTCCCTTCGAGCCACTCCCAATCCTGCCCGGCCCAGCATTGGTAGGACGAATACGGGCTTCTCGTCCAAGGTTGAAACCAGTTCAGTGAACTCAGACTCCAAGAAGTCGCGCTTCAACCTCCGCAGAACCGAGAATAAGGACGAGGCGCCTTCGGACGATTTGACCAAAATGATTAGTCGAGCGTCGAATTACATGACCTTCGCCTATATCAAGCTGCCGTCCGTGGTCCTCTGCCTCAGCTATAAGGGCAAAGGCGACCGCAACATCGAGGACGTGCATGACTTTGTTTTCCGTCTGCCCACAATCGAGTACCACAACAAGATGTGGTCAAATCTTGACCTAGCTCTAGCCTTCAAGAGCCGCGTCATGAAGGCCCTGATTAGCCACACTGGTGCGATCATCGGCAACAAGTTCAGGCATCGGCCCAACACGGCCCAACAAACAAAACTGCGTGAGCTCGCAAATAGCTCGGTCTTGCTTGCAGCGCCAGCCATGGGTGATAGCCAAAATAATAGCGGTGACGACTCATCGAGTTTGTTCGGGTCAGCAACGGTGGACTTCTCCAGATCGCCGCCAAGGTCTTTGCACGGCTCAGGGTCCTCTGTTCCTGTGCGCAGCAACAGTCGCAGCTCGAGTGTGGCGTCCAGCAGCCGGTCGCTCAGGAGCGGGCATCTGAACGTCAACACCAACAATACCCCATCAGGCAGTGCTAGCGCCACGAGTTCTCAGCAAGGACTCGGCCCAGTCGTACCGAGCTTCTTGATGATGACACCGCCTACGCCTAAGGATAGAACCAATTCAGAGTCGAGCAGCAACAAGCATGCCGGCTTTGGCAATATGCTGCGGCCGTCCTCAAGCAGCAGTATGCGGTCGTTCAACAGCAACGCTTTTGGAAGTAGCCAGCGCCGGGGCAGCAACATCAGCACCCAACAAAGCCCAAACCCCAACTCCCCTGAGTCGGGTATTGAGAGACGCCGAACAATGCTCAGCGCTCTGAACGGCGCTAGCGGTAGAAGCGAAAGCAACGCGAGTGGATTCTTCAAGGAAAAGTTCACGGCACTTACGTCCAAGCTGAACAAGGACAGTAGGGCAGACCGGGAAGTATCACCCGCGTCACCGTCGACTGCGCCTGTGCAAGCCAATAATGAGGATAAACGACGGCCGGCGTCGCGATGGTCATCAAGGAGCGCGAGCATGGCCGTGGATGATGTCATCGAGGAGGATGAAGGAGGCTTTGCCCTTGAGAGGGAGAGGAGCAACATAGGCGAAGAGAATACACGTGGCTTGCTGCCTGGACCTATGAAGGGTTTGATGAAACCTAGGCAATGAAGCTAGACGGAGACGTCAACACAGTGGGGCCGATGCTTCACTGTATACACTGTATTCATTGTACATAATCGCAAGAACGGAGCTTACAGTGGGATCTGGCAAGGGTGGATCCCTTTTCTCCCTTTTTATAGCAATTCGGGTTGGATTATGACGAGCGTCTGGAAAATGGGGGACAACGATCGTTAGATTATCGCAAGTCAGAACGACTTGCCTTCCATTACGCAATGGAACCTACCTAATCTTTATACTGTTCATCTGGGGTTTACGGCATGCTGGAGGACATGTTTGACTTGCTGGGAGGAGACATTGATTGAGCACATGGGCGGGGGCGCAAAACACCGCATATAGACTCAGCAGCATTAGGAGTTGGCGATTCTGTTATCACAGCAAATACATTATTGTTCTTTCATGACTCGAATTCCGCCGCAGTCTTTCAATGGCGACGAGTGTACTGAGATTTACAAGTACGCAATATTTTCACGACGTTGAACAAGCTTTGTTCAGACATTCATATTTGTGTCTTCCCTTGCCTCAATTTCACACTGTTGGCCAAGCTCTACTACGACAACTGCGTCACTCTCAACTTTCACAGGCTTAGCTACCCGAGTTCATCTATGTTCGCCATGCTGAATTGATCAGCTGGTCCGCATCCTCAACGTCGACAGATATGTTGTTCCTGCCTGCAGCAGACGATATACCGAGCTGAGTTGGACCTTAGTACGGGCATAGACGGCTCTGAATTCTTGGAGGGTAAGGTGAAGGATTCATATCAGATTCATCTTGTACTTGTGTTTGATAGTATTTTGGTACTGGCATTTCTCACCGCTGGCCTTTGTAATGACTAAATTATTTGTATTTGAGCAATCTGTATAGGAAGTATTTCCCTCTTTCCACGACTCATGTGAAGCTACTACTCCGGTTAGACATTCCATAAGAGACTCTTCAATTTGACAACTTAATTCACAAAAAGCTTAGGCACAATGAAGCCCAGAGTCGGATACTGAAGTGAACTCCTGCTTCACAGCTCTTGAATCCCTTTTCCTCATGTGGAACAAAATCTTCGCGAAGAAAATCGTGTGCCCCCCTCTCTCTAGCTTACGAGGCAAAACCAACTTTTAACAATTTTCGAGAAAGCCCTACAATCAAGGACTTGCCACTCAGTTGTTGAAAGGCAACATGTTGGAGACTCTGTCAGAGTTGGAGCATGTAGAATTCAAGAACAATTCCACTAGTATCCTCCAGGCTCGACATGTTTCACCGGCACGTGGGTGTGCGCCATGATTTGAAACCGAGATTAAGACAGAAAAAAAGTAGAATAGACAAATTAGGGACGATCCAATGTCGGGCATATATCCTTTCCTCAATTGCTCTCACCCAACCTGTCCCACAGGCCACGGATTGCCCGCGCTCTTCCAACACGTTTTATGTACCCAACAGAGTTGTGCCTCTGTCCGATCTGGACTGTACAAGTTACAGAATTCTATACGCGTATTCCCGCCCTTCTCCCAGACCGTGCCAACCTTCGTCTCTGCACGCGCATGTGCGGTCCATTCATAAGTTGGCCACTTAGTCACACCGAGAGTCTAGCACAAACTCCCATCCCTCCGGCACCCAACCTTATCCACCCCAAGTGACAAAGTCGAAGAACCATGTCGGGACATTTCATCTATTCTGGCATTGAATCGCCACTGACACATGTCAGGAGTGAAAAAGGTTGAAAAGATGAGTTTTTCACGGGAGGCCCTTCCGGAGACCAAGTACCCTCCTTCACGTCGTCTCTGTACCTGGCAGGCGTCAACGCGCCTTGACACGGGCACGTATCGAGTCAGCGCAGAGAAAACGTCTAGATAATTCGGGGGCGGTGCGGCCCGGCTGATTATGCCGTCAAGGTGCGTGCGTCCAGCGCTACAAGCGCTTTGAAACTGATGGGCCCGTCACTCAAAAAAGAACCGGGCACCCGAGCATGACGTTTTTGCAGACGTAGATTCCATATTGTGTAGCTTAGCCTTCGGTAGTAAGTGCTACAGGTATCATACATGATGTACACGTTGTACCATACTCTGGTTCTTTCTAAGAAGCCCTGCAGGTCAAGCGAATCCCCAAAATCATCGTCCATATGGCAGACCAAAACACCCATCAATGCACGTCTCATAAGTCGGAGCTCTATCCAGAAAACAACCGATCCGCGCCATGCCCGTGTAAATGCGAAAAATACCACAAAGCCTCTTTACTGTTTCCAACTCCAAATACGGACTGAATCGATGAAAGTCGATTCCAATTTGTGAAATTTGAACGCTGCTCGAGTCGCGTGAGCGACAAAGTGCCCCGATAATCTGTGCTTGCAATGCTGTCACATAATTCCCAACATCCAGACACGCTCTTGAACCGCGCTGCTGCCAGCCTGCGGCTCTTTTGAAATCAGTTGTCGGGTGCAAATGTCAAAGTGATCTGCACGGGATTGATGCCCGCAGACAGAGTCAAACGGGCCGGCGACCACGACTCGCGTCGCGATAGTTGACAGGCCGACACCCGCATCAATGATGTGCAGCGCCCTGGTCTGATTGAATCGTCGTCATATCGTTCCCGCCTCTGTGCGTGCTCTTGATCGACATCAAAAGCGATGTGACAATCTCTGCCTATTGCGCTCCATCAAATTCTTGGAATGGTCAGCTGCAACAAGTCTCCTGATCTACCCGGTCGCCCCACTGTTCGGCCCTCATACCCGATCCAACCACAAAATCGTCGTAGGGTCCAAAAGATTGTGGGGTGGAGTGAGTTGAACCTCGCGATTCAACGCCCAGCTTCCATCGCAGTCCCGAGCAAGCGGTGACCAAAGTCGACAGGAAAGAGAAAAATTTGTTCGTCGTGCCGCAGCAGCGCGGCTAATGCAAATAGCCAGGTCCCGACAGGGTCCAGATCCCCAGGTTCCACCGGACCTGCATTGGACCCAAGGCGGTGGAGACAACTTCGGTTGTGGGCCATTCGATCTTGAATCCTTGCATATCCTGCATGATGATGTTGCCTTGCCATGAGTCGCGACTTGCGTAATCTGGTGCTCGTCCCGCGATATCGGCTGTTCAGAATGCGTGCTCTGCAGCCTTGCAGATAACAAGGCGGCCCTGCATTCGTCAAAAGCCCTCAGCCGAGTCAAGAAACGTACTTTTAGCCGATCGGATCAGGATTGATACGCCGCACGGGATGATGGCATCTTGAGCGAAGCGCGCTGGTAGTCCGATTTGCATCGTAACGTTCCTGTGGAGGCTCGGTATTGACCCCACGCTTGCTGGATGCCACAGAAGACGACCGTTGTGACGAGAGTGGGCGCGAAAAAAACACGTGCGGTAAATGCGCATCAATGCTCTCCAACGAGTCTATCAGTACGTCACGGAGACCCATCGTGCCGGAACGCCATCGGCGCCAGTCTCGTACGGCTTCGTGCTCGTCTTCCTGGGAGGCAGTGCCCACCGAGCTCGGCCCGGGCGTTGCTCATCCAGTTTGCCGCTCCTGCGCATGGCCATCTCCATAACGGCGATGCGAATGAAGTCAGAGTTCTCTCGCATTTCGCGCTGTCTTGGTCCGGGGGAGAACGAGAAACCCGCTTCTTTGCCCCGCGCTGGCTGTTCGCCATTGGAGGAACGTGGCGCGGCGTTTTGCGCACGGGAGCCGGCCGGCGCACTTCTCGACCGGTGCACCTTGTAGGTCTGCATCTGGATCGAAGCCGTGAAAGTACTGCGTGCGTTCTGCGAAGATGTCGATGCCTGTGACTCCAGTCGAGCTGTTTGAGTTGGATTCAAATACCTCCGCACAGCCGCAGATGGTTCTTCGTCCAGGGTTGGTGGCATACGCTCGTCCGTGAAGGGCACATTGGGCTCCATAGTAAGTATAGAGCGAGTGAGAAAGTCTTCGGGCGGGATCGACGGCATGTTCATGCTTGAAAAGGAGCGTGCAGCATTTCGAAGTGCTCGCAGGCTCGAGGTCAAGTTGGATTTGAACACGGATCTGAAAGGCCGGAGAGCCGACCGCATCCCGCCTTTCTTCTCTTCTGTTTCAGGAGAAGAGTCGAACACGCTGAAGTCTAGTTCATCTGCCTCCTCATCATGCGATAGAGGGTGCTCTTCTCGTTTCCCGGGGGGTGAAGACACAGGCGTCAGTGACCTTCTCGTAGGCTGCATTCTCCGGCCCCTGCTTGGACTGTGAGGTGTCCCAACAGATGACACAGTGTCGGTCGAGAACGAGTCTGCCAGTGATGGCATAGATTGAACGGATTCGTAAGAAACAGTCCGGGTCGAGAGGGGGGATGCGATGGTGCTCTCTCCAATGGATAGCTCGTCGTCCTCTAAGTCTTCCGGCGGGCTCAACAGCACATCTAGGGGTCCTTTGATGAAGTTCAGACTCAACTCCTTTTCCGACTCCTGGCTTTGCTCTAGTATTGAATCGACAGTCAAGCGCTTTTCCTTGGCTAAGCGCTGTCGTTGTGCGCGCTGACTCCTGGGTGGGGGGATAGCAGTAACTGCGAGGAGCGCAGCCACCGAAGGCGGGATCGCATCTGGGGAGTGGATGTCTCCCCATCGTGGGGAGCTAGAACGGTGTCGGCGCTGGTCATGATACCGGTGGTTGCGTTGTTTTGGGGGGTGAACAGCGTCCCTCTTGGATTTGGTTGGTATTTGCACTGGGCTGGTTGGGGTAGTCGGTCTCGTGGAAGTCGTCGTCGTGGATCTCGGGGGACTGGGAGTAGGGGTCGTGTGGCTTGATTTGACTGGTTGTCGCGACGTTACGGCCATCTTGGTGGTAGTCACGCTTGCTGCTGAACTGCGGGTCCCGAGAGGAAAGTTGAACTCGCGAGCATGCTTTCTCTTGGGCGACGGGGTGGAGGGTGGACTATCCGGTGGTGAGAACATCTGAGGGGAGCCGGAAGAGACAATGGTCGAGCTGGAGACGGGCCCGCGGAGATTTTGATTCTGCCTGGGAAACAGGAGGGACCTGGGCGACATCATCTTGCTGTACGTGCTAGGCTGGCCCTGACAAGGCTTGGCCCATGAAATGCGCAGGATTGCAGGTATAGTGCAGCCGTGGACATATCCGGTACGACTGTGAGTAATGGGAACGTGGCAGGGGCCCTGCTGCGGGCTTGGCCCGGTGTGTGTGCGTGGTAATGCAGGCAGTGGGCCTGGGCCTGAGCCTGGGAGGTCGAGAAGCCAACTGGAAGGTTTTGATTTACCAAATTAGACCCAGGAGATGCCGACCAAGGTAGGGCTATGATGCTTGTTTGCAGAGTCGAGCCGTTAAAGGGAGACTCCGACAGGGCGAGAAGCCGCGGCTTGACGGGTTTGGTTCAGGGTCTTGTTGTTTGTACGTAAGAGTACGTAACAGGAACGCTGTCAGAATGCAGGGCCGGACCAGTCAAAGGCAAACCGAGAGGTCGGGATTGGCTGCAACTCTGTTGGGCCTGTCGGTGGCCAGGTCGCGTTTCGTTGTCGTGTTGGCTGTGGGCAGAGCGAGGGCCGAGGGCTCATACATATATCATGTACAAGAAGAAGGCCTCTGCCTCGCGCTTGGTCTCCCAACGATAAGCTTTTGTGCTAGACCACACAGTACAGGGCGCAAATCTTTTTGGGAGGTGGGTATAGCGGGCGAGTGGAGCGTGGTGAGATGTCGCGTGCAGCATGGGGAGAGGGTCTTTTGACTCTTTGTCTCGCTGGGCGGACGCCGTCGTGTGTGCTCCGCTCTAGCTGGGTATGGTTTGGCTGGCTGGCCAGCTTTCCTGGTCTTTGTTCGGATGGTATCGCGCTGCCTTGGTCTTCCCCAACCCAGCCAAGGGTAAAACCAAGTTCAAGCTCAACTTGAGGTCTGGCGGGTGCGAATCGAATCGAATCGGATCGGGGTGGAGCAAACAGGACAGGACAGGACTGGACCCTTCTTCTTCTACCCTCTATGCGTGTGACCTCATCGGGAGTCGCCGTCGGCTTGCTTGGTGATTTCGTCACTGGGTATTTCAATACGACCCGGCAACAACCAAGCGGTTAAACTACCAGAGATCGAAGGGTGTTGTGTTTTGGATGGGGAATTGCCTGGCTGCAGTGACAAAGAAGAGACGCCCGCGACATCCGACTGCAGAGGAGGAACAAGGAGAGAGAGAGAGAGTGTGCCTGATTATAAGACGGCTGAACAGGGCAGGACAGGACAAGACAGGCAGGCGACCCCCAAGGCTGGCCGACGCTGAGTTGCTGATACTGAAGTGGCACTGATACCGATTACCGATAGGGAAGGCCCAACGAGGGAGGAGCGCCTCTCAGTCTGTCTCGGGAGAGCACTAACCAGGTACGTACTGCGGTACAACCGGGTTAATGTGTGTGTGACCAAGTTCGTGACGATGTGCCAGGCGTGCCAGGTACCCAGGCACGCTTAAACGGGTGAGACGAGACATGCGCCGGCCGAGCTGATAAGGGAAGGAGACAAGGGCGCTCGACAAGGGAGACCGCTGCTGGCGCCCAAGTGGACTGTGCCTTCCCGAGGAACTCCCAAATCCCAACTCTATTCCTGGCACCGTCACTGGCCGTCACTGGCCTTTCTCCCCCTCGCCCTTCCCTCGACACACCCCTTCCCTTCGCTGGGCTGCCAGCCTGCCAGGCCAGGTGGTGGGTGGTGGGTGCGTGGGTGCGTGTTGATAGCAGCTCAACACGAGACAGGCCGAGAAACAGGCTGAGCTGGACATTGACTGACGCAGTGACACATTCCAGGGGGAGGGGGGGGGGCCACAGAGAGGAAAGGAGGGCAAAGCAGAGGGCAGAGCTCAGAGGTCAGAGGTCAGTGGCGCTTGTGCTACGTGTTTTCCACCCGATGGCGAGGGCGGGCAGATAGACACCATAAGCTACATGGATGGATGGGCAGATGATTATTGTGTGGTCAGCTCTCATATTCCATGACCACAATCCATCTGTCGTCGTCAGTCAATCAATCACCGATCAAGTAGACCATATTGAACTTGTCACTCCCACGTCAAACGCACCGAGCACACGACCACCGATTACACTAGCACGGCCCTCGGTGCTCACAAGCTTTGCCTCTGTCGTGTGACCCGCCTGACCCGGGAGACATACAGACGGACAAAGAGAGACAATGGCCCCTTGTTCTACATAAGTTACGCAGTCATCCTCATCCCAGCACCGCTTCTTCAGCCGTATCCGAGTTCCCCGGCCGCGAGACTTCCCGACCGTCTCATCATGTCTATTAATTAGGCTCACAGAAACACTCCCGATGCACAGCAAAAACTTGGACTCTCCACTGACTCGGCAGGCATGCGACTGAGACACGGGCACGTGGGAGAGAAGGGAGGATCGAGTGAGGGAGGGGCAGTGCCCCATCGCACAGAGTCCAGTCGTCTACTGTGCATTCTGGCCGACTCCATACGGCTACATACACAGTGAAGCATCTCCACAGTGGTCTTTTATCTCGTCAGCGCCTCGACCTTCCTCATTTCTCGTCGCCAAAGTCCGCTTGAAATTGGACCGTTTAGCTTTGAGTCCTCCATGGCGTCGCCCGCGCACCAGACTGCATTTGTTTACTCGCCGTCCCGGGACAGCCGCCTTCTGGAAGCCTTCCACCGCATTTCATTAGCAGGGATCTTGATTGATCTGGACGACACTGGAATGATGGGTCCCAGACTAGCACCGAGGTGGGCACTCCGAATTTCGCACCGATGACTCCCACATTTCTTGTCTTCAATTTCGCGTCGGTGGGCAGGTGGCCGACATTGCTTCCATGTTCCGACGAGTACGCCCTTGCCGGAACATATCCGGTTCATACACAGACAGGCTTTGCCCGGCACCACCCAATCTATCAGCGATTTATCCGCGGATATCAACGGCACCGCCGTCCTATGCCACAAACACAGAATTCGGGTACTGAGCCCTGCCTGCGAGAGCAAAATATTGTCTGTGCTGTGCCCTTACCTGCGACTTATCCGGACGGGAATATAAGCCCACATCGCCGGCTAGCTTGGCCTGCGCCCCACAGCATGTCACTGGCCCGCTTATGCCATGTTGGATTTGCAATCCGCAGTATCTGTGTTGCGCAACGATATATTGGCACTCTGCGCCGCTGCCCGTCGGCTTGTCTAACCAGGTGGGTCTCATCAATGTTGAATTTCGCGACGGGAGCTTCGGGATGTTCCATATTGCCCGGGGAAGCCACCATCCGCTCGTCTGCTGCCACAGCATAGACGGCGATGCTTTGTTGAACATAGTAGCGTAGATCCCGTTGGCGCGGCACTCGAGGATTGGCCTTTTTGGGGAAGAAGCGTCACATCCCCAGGTGTCAAGCTGCAGCCGTCTCGATCCAGGCATTTCTTATCATCCCTCGCTCATTCGCTGTGCAGGCCCGGTCTTGTCCTGTGTCACCGTCACCACCTGCACCGGTGGGCGCTCCGGGTTCGACTCATCCCTCGGTCGCTTCCTCGTAAATTTGTGGGGTTTTCAGGTTTCCGACACACAACACACTGCCCATGCGCCGGAAGCGTTGCTGTCGATCGAGCAATTTTATCTACTGCATACTGCCTGCAAGCGAGCCCGCGGTGTCGGGGAGCCTCCATCTCTCTCTGCGGTCGTGTTCCACTTTAGATCGTCACAGGGTCGACAAGTGATTGGAATGGACAACTCAAGGGGTGGCGGGAAGCACACATCTACCAGCCCACGAAATCTCACTTGTGCCCACCTGAGAACGTGCTGGGGAGGGATACTTGTGTACTCCACAAGTGGATATGGGAGACTGTCTTCGGGCATCAATGCCTCGTTCGAAACTGCATGATCAGACGATGCACCTGTGATGTGGTCTCACGGATAGACCTGAGCCCTTCAATTTTACTGCAACAATTTGCGAGCCTTCTAATGCAGCTAACAGATGAGAAATTGAAAAAGTACACAAAGAGCCCGGAAAGACACGAAAGACAACCCTGTCTTCCCCATACAAAATAAAGTTAAGATTCGCGGGGGCTCCCGTCACGCCCAAAATGCACTGCTACAATGATCTTATCGACTTGCGACGGTCGTATCTACCGTTGACTCACATGCTCCTCTCACTCTCACTGGACCACCCACTTGATGGAATAGATACCACCAAATGCTATGTGTCTTAAATCCCCAACCTAAAAAGATGTCCATTCTGGTTCCCGTGGCCCAGCCCACTCCTACCAAACGTGCGCGCCGCCCAGCGCCCAGCCAAGAGCACCGGCTGGTCTTACGGCACCACCATCACCCCCTTCCCCACGCGCGTTGGTATAATCCCACCACACAAGGAGAGCAGCAGCACTTGCTCATATTGCTCATATCCTCGGCGGTGTCAGATCTTCGGCCCAAGCGGGGCCCCGCTGACGGCGGCAGCTGACCTCAGCGAAGTGAAGCCCGGCAGCTCGGCCGGCGGCAAGCCCGGCGAAAATAGAGGGGCAATCAAAATGGCCCTGGCGTTTGTATAGGATCACAGGTTGGTCGAGGCTGCGGCGGGGGGAAAAAATGCTGATCGGCGGCGCTTGGTCCAGCAGGCCCGGGGTGGTCGGGGCCAGCGTGGATCGTTGACGCGGCGTGAGGTGCTCTGGCGCTATAGTCGCTATCAAAACGGCCCCGCCCGCTCTTCGCGATCGACTTGACGTCCCGTCTACCTCGTCGCCGTCGGCCCCCGAGAGCGGTGTGCGGGCAACGTAGTTCGTTAAGTGGTCTGTTTTTGTGTGGGAAGTCCATCAAAGTGGCTACAGGTGCGTCAGTTGCTGATCTGAAGCCTCAGTCAAAGCTTGGGGGCGATCTTGATTGTGCCAAGTGGCATCTTTCCTATATATCTACCAGTCCGTGTAAACAAGAGGCTAGGAAATGTAGCCTTGATCCACCGTATGGCCAAGAGATTTGAACAGCGGAGAGCGCCAGTTAACCAAGAGGGTCCAGAATCCATGTGACCATGAGAAAGCTCCGCTGATGCACCATTCCCACACATACTCGCTTCGTTGCGAAAACTCCACATCCTCCTGAACATCCGATCAACCCCTTATCGTGATGGAGACTATTACTATTGGCATCGCCAACTCTCCTTCCGGACACTCTCCAGGGCGGATACTTTTACTCATAATCTCCGTAGACTGATATCCCTCTCGGCGCTTCATTGACCGTAATACCATCTGGGAGGCTACCTCCAAATGGCCTCTGTCCCAATGATCTCCTGATCAATGCTCAGAAATCACGTATTTGCATGTCTACGTGTTTTGTCCCTATGATCAAGCATGTGTGTCTTAGATAATAAGTATTGGCTCATGCAGGCCCTGGCTGTAGAGCCCTTTGAAAATAGTAGCGCTTCGATTGATACCTTTTCTTTTGTCTAACACTGATACCTTTCCTGTCCTGCACGGAGTATTGCACGGGGTATATCATACTCAGACATCCATCACTCTTCCTCCTCTTCGCCCTTCTGCTTCCTCGCCTCAGCCTCCCTCGCCCACTCCGTGGCCTTGGCCATCACCTTTTCCTTGCTCTTCGCATCGCCATTCTCGCCCTCCCACTTGGCCCATCTCTGGAACCACTTCTTGGCCCTCAGGGCCTTGAGTCCCTTCGTCTTGGTACCACGCTCAAAGACCTCCCTGACGTGAGTAGGATCGGCTTTTCTATCCCCGCTCTTCTTCGCCGCGCTGTACGCCGATGTTTCCAGGTCAAGCAGCTGGTTCCAGAGGTCAAACTTCTTGGGGTACGCGGACAGTATACCTTCGAATACTGTCCGGCCGTGCTCTGGGTCTCCGCTGGCGGACCGGAACTCCAGGCTGGCAAACTTGGTAATCAGGGGGACATGAGTATGGGGAGGAAGTCGTTGCGTTGCGCGATGGATGAGAGCACGAGCACGGTCTGCATCCATCACCGTGTTGTGTAGGAAATTCGCGTAGTTGGTCCAGACTTGTGGCGACTTGGCACCGAACTTCTTGAGCATGGCCTGGTAGAGCTCATCGGCTTTCTGTATGCTAGTCAGCACTGTCACACTAAATAATTAAGAAAGGCAACAACCTACATCATGTTTTCCGGTCGTGATGTAAATGCTGATGAGCCGCTCGTGAACCACCTGTTCGTCATTGTACGAACACGCCCGTTTGAAGACGTCTGCCAGTGTCTCATCCGTCCCAAAGGCGTTTTCCAAGTTTAGATAGGCAATCCATACGTTGAGCTTCTCTGCCTCCTCGCGGATATTGATTGTCTTGAGAGCACGCTCTGCGATCTCGCGCGCTCTTGCTGGTTCGCTGACCTGCGCCTGGAAGGCCATGTAACGAACCCACAAATCAGAGGAATCTGTCTGTCCAAGCAAGAGCCTTTCATAATCCTCTGCGGTCTGCGGCCCGTTCACGTCCAGCTGGGCTGTCCGGTCAACTTGAATTTCTGCCTTTCTCTTCTTCTTCTTTTTCCCTGCGCCATCGTCGGCATTGTTTGCTCCAGCATCTGAATCATCACCGACTTCATCTAGTGCATTAGCAGACCAATCGAAACCGCCGGCATCGAGGCCGCCAGCATCTCCAGACGATGCGTCCACCATTGCGGTATCTTCATCTTCATCTTCCGATTCATCAACATTGTCGGTACCGTGGATGATGACCTCAGCGGCATCCATGAACTCGTCGTCCTCGTCGCTGTCCACCTCAGAGTCAGAGTCCAATGGCACTCCAGCTTCATCGTCCGAGTCATCTGCGTCTGAATCTTCATCGTCCTCAAAGTAGGATGCCTTGAGCCCGAAGCTAATTTGTTTCTTGGTAGCGTCGATCTTCAGAATCCGGGCTTTCACGATATCACCAGCACTGTAAAGTTTTCTGGCATCCTTGACGGACTTCTCCGCCATTTGACTCCGGTGGCAGAGACCACTGACGTTCGCTGACCCGTCAATGACAATAAAAGCCCCAAAGTCTTCAACGCCACGGACTTTGCCCTTCACCGTTTGGCCTTCCTTGAAGTCTGCAAGAGTAAGAGGAGGCGTGTAATCACTTTCAACGACGGAAGCCTTCAGGCTCAGATTAACTTGGCCGAGAGCCGCATCGAGGGCTATGATACGACCCTTCACGAGCTGATCCATTCTGAAATGCTCTTTCCAGTTCTTCAAAAAGGTGTCCGACAGGTCCGATATCTTGACGAAAGCTGTGACATGACCGCCGAGATTGACGAACAAGCCTTGGTCTGCAACATTCCTGACAAACCCTCGCACGATATCACCAGTCTTTAGGCCAGAAACCAATGTGATCTCACGGTCCTTGACTGGTAGAGCAGAGTTGAGGACTCGCGATGGACGTGTCGACAGGCGTACTTTCTTGTTGCTTGCGTCTACATCGATGACAGCCACTCGGACAATCTCATTCCTTGTAAAATCTTTTGGTCGAGCTTCATCATAGTCATCTGCCAGGTCGACAAGGTGTACAGGGGCGGAAACATCTTCGCTCAACTGGACCAGAACTGATCTGTCAGTAACTTTGGTCACCTTGCCAGGAAGGACCAATCCCTTCTTGATATTGTCCCAGGTGATGGCATTGGAGTCATCCGAGGTCCTGGCTGTGAGGTCGAGGCGATTCTTGGACGCCTCAGCAGCCTTGACCCGTACCTTGATCGCACAACCAATGGGGAAATTGCCGGTGAGATTGCCCAATTGAGCCAGGTCGTCAGAAGCGTCGCTGGCGGCCATGCGTCCTCGGACAGATGGTGAAAGATTGACCCAGATGTAATTTGCCTTGATGTTGTTCACGAAGCCCACCCATTCAGAACCATCTTTGATCTGGTCCAGTGACAGGGGCTCGCAGCCACCCTCCTCCTTCAGGTCGCTAGGCTTGGCTGATAGTTCGATGAGAGAATGTGTTGAGCGATGAGAGATAGGCAAGAAGCGATGATTTCTAGCATCGTGGACCCCCAGAACCTTCACCTTGATGATTTGCTTTGGCTTGAATTTTTGGAGCGGGTTCTTCGGGTGACGGATCTCATCCCACGAGTCGAAAACTTGCGAGACATCCACGCGCCCTTGCAGATTATCAGCAAGCTGAACGTTGAGCTGTGTGCTCTTGATAGACACGATTTTGGCCTTTGTGACTCTGCCAACAACGATATCATCCTCTCCCTTGATCGAGTCGTCCACAGGATTTTCTACCGGCTTCGTAGAGCGCTTAGAGGACTTTTGCTCCTTGGCATCGGCGACCGAGGGAATGGCCACCACGGCGCGGGAATGATCCCGATCGACAGAAACTATTTTGACAGACAGGGACTGCAGCTTTTGCAGACCAAAGTTCTGCTCTTTTTGTTGCTCCTGAGGGATCATGGCAGCTGGGAGTAATGCTGTCGAATTGCCACCAAACTGCACGAAGACAGCAGTTGGTGTGATGCTTCGAACAAACCCATGGACCAGGTCCCCGGCTTTCACCTTCTCCCAGTTGTAGAGAAGTTTTCCCTTCTTGGCAGCTTCGACCAGGCTTGGTTTGGACGTGACAGTGAGAGCCCGTCGGCCCTCATTCTTCTCCAGCACTGCTAGGTCAGTCAACGTCTGACCAACGTATATCCTCTTTAGCGCAGCCTGATTCTTAGCAGGGCTCTTGTCCGTCAATTGCCCAATTGGAAGCACCGCTTTGAGCAAGCTGTCCTGGAGCTCAACAAAAACGTCGTCTTCAGTCTTTTGGCTGACTTTACCAGAGACAACGTCACCTATGGCGAGATTCTTCAAGGCCAATTGCTTGTCCATCCCGAAAGCAGCCGGGTCCTTGCAAGATACGATGAGCCGATTCGTAGTAGCATCCACATCGATGACATGTACATTGACAACTTGACCTTGCCGAAAGTGCTCCTTAGGGTTTTGAATGTAAGCCTCGCTCATCTCAGACAGCGGGAGGAAGCCTCGCAGACGACCGTAGAACTGAACAACGGCGCCGTTTTGCAAAACATTGACGATTGTTCCGAGCACTTGCATTCCGATGGCAACTTCTTCAAACGATTTGATCGGAGCAGCATCTGAGTTGACTAAAGTCTTCTTCAGCGTGAGGCGTAGTTGTCCTTTGGAGGGTTCCGTCGACAAGACTCTTGCCTTGACTTTCAAGCCTTCTTTGAACTTCTTCTCCGGGTGTTGTAGTCGGACGTCAGAAAGGTGCATCTGTGGGACGAGCCCAGATATGCCTTCAGCAATCTTGACAATAAGCCCATGGACGCCGTTCTCACCAACCACAAGCTTCTCAATGCTGCCGTCGACAACGTCTCCGATAGGCACGTCTTCTACGCGCAAGAAAGGTTGCTCGAGGACGCTTTTCTGAAGGGAAAGCAGGAACAGCCCGTCAAAAGCGTTGTAACCTACTACCCTCGCCCGGTGTGCCGAATTTAGCTTGTAGGGACCACTGGACTCGTACAACGCGTCGACTTTTCCATCCTTGACCCGAGATATGTGCACAAACCCAGGTACACCCTCGACGCCTACGTCGACAAAAAGGCCAATGTCCGACTCGACCCGTTTCACCACGCAATTCTCGACCACTGAAGATATCGGAAGAGCATCCAGCGGCTTCTTCTGGGTGCCTTCGAATCGAGCGCTCGGGGTTTCGAAGGATAGGACATGATCCAGGATCGAGATGCCCAACTTAGGTTGCCTCGCCTCAGGAAATGTACAGATTACCCTTGCCCTTAACTTCGAGCCGACTTTGTACTTGGCTTCTAAATCTGTGCCATGCGGGCCGACTCCGGAGTGAATGTGGTCGGCGGTGACATCGAGATGGCCCAGAACCTTGCCGACAATGCCTCGATCTGACAGCTCAGATACGAGAACGTCAACAGCTGTGCCAGGGACAAAAGTGTTGACCGTCGTGGCCTCGGACGGGAAGCTCTTGGGGCTGGCAATCTTGTCGCTGCGAGTCGTCAACTGAACAACCTTGCTATTCCCGCTCAGGCCCGTAGCCATGCACAGGAAAACGCTCCCCAGCTGCAGCCGATCTTCTGGGATGGCAGTATCGACCTCCTTTTTTGGCAGAAACCCGGTGACCTTGGTGTCTGCGAGACCAAGGTCCATTACGTATCCGTGATCTTCCACACTAGCCACAGCAGCCATCACTGTGTTGTTCGCAACCAGCTCTTGTTTAGAGATCGTGGAATTGGCGTCCTCAGGTCGTAGGGACAGTTCTATCCGCCTCCTTGATTTGCTTGACAACGCGGACGAGTCCTCGATGGTGGACACAACATAGGCTCGAACATATTGACCCAATTCAAAGAGGTCTTTGAGGTCGACATCGTCTTCGGTCGACTCTTCTTGGTCGCCATCGCTGTCGTCTGCTGCTGCCGCCGCCTCGATTCGTTTTGTGAGGCCGGGGGAAATTGATGTGATAGAGACATGCCCAATCAGATTGTTTGGTAACGCCACGGAAACTTCGAGATCGTTGATGCCGCAAACTTGACCGAGGACCAGTGAGCCTTTCACAAGGCGCTGCAGAGCTAGTCAGTCACGTCTGCACTCTTCCTGCAGCACAGCAAAGAATCATACCTTGTAGTTGAGCCCTTCGATCTTGACAGCGTCAGGGTCGTGGGCCGGCTTATCACTCTTCTTTCCGTCTTTGCCTGAGGCCTTACGTTTCTTCTTCTTTGAGTCCTTGTCCCCCTTCTTTGTCGCCTTGCCCGACTCTTCCTCGAAAAGAGCGTCTTGCTTCGCTTGGATGGTGATTTGCTTGTGCTCGAGGGGAGTGAGCACGCTGCCACCACCTCTGGGAAAGAGAGGCTCTTCCTCCTTGACAACACGAGCGACGGATGGCGCTGAGGAGGCGGTCTTGTCGGTGGACTTGGAGGTCTTCTTCTCGGGAGTCTTGTCGGTGGGCTTCTCTGACTTCACTTTCTTGGAGGGAGTGTCTTTCTTGGAGGCATTGCCGGATGGCGCCCCTTTCCTTTTAAGGGTGCTCATGATTCCATAAATTTGGCAGAGCAGTCAGCTCGACGATAGATGCGAGCTGGGCCGAACTGTGTAGGTTTTGCAGCGTGTGGAAGTCTCTATCCTCGGATTCAAAAAATAGATTTTTGAAGAAATTCGAGGGTGACCGTTATCGATAAGAAAATATATGGGGGTCGGCAGGGGTCCCTAAGGAAAGCCAAGTGCGCATGCACCCAATGTTTACCACACTGCCTAGGTACCCAGTAATATGGAGCAGTACTTGGATTAACAGTAACATTGCAGAGTGAATATTATCGAATTATTCACAATATTTACTAGGTTCCGTTCTGCAACAGTGCCCTCATAACCAGCAAGACGAGTGATAATGTAAACAGCCACAGGCCATGGGTTGATTTCACTCTAAAGATGATCAGTTTGCTGCAGCACCCAGGGACCCTGCTGTGTAGGCGCATAGTCAAGGTACCGGGAAGCCCGTAGTGGGGTATCCGGGGGTGTGTTGCCGAGGGGGGCGAGGCGACGGGACAAACATGGGTTTCTGTGACGGCGGCCATTACGTAGCGGCGGGTTGAGTCGCTCGCAGCTGATCAATATCCCAAACAAACACCCGGGTAAATCACAACAATGAAATGCACTACGATGCACCACCGGTCTCTCAACATGACATGAGCCTGGCCTGCTGAACCTCGCCGTCATGATTTCTAGGAAACGAGCACGGCGTGGTGGCGGCACTCCGGGGCCGACAAACCCAAACCCCACCACTACATCGCTGCAGCCTACCCGCGCCAGTACTTCGTCACAGGTCAGCGATCTCTCCGCCGCCCCAGTGACATCGCCATCACCATCACAGTCCGCCTCCGAACCTGCGCAAGGCATGCTGCCGTCGGCCCTGCGAAACCTCGAAACAAGTAGCAAGAGCGAAAAGAGCAACAGCAGTGCTATATCCGTGCAAGAAGGCAGCAAAACAGTAGGTTCATCGCATTGCCACCCCGTCTCCACCAGAGCAGAGCCCCCCTGACAATTAGCACAGGTTCACAAAACTAGGAGTTGGTACGGATCATGGCCTCGGAAGTCCACGCCTTCTACTTCGTTGCAAAGAGAGACGATACTAGGAAGCCCTCTCAAGGCAGGCTCTACGCCTGACTTCAGCCGTTTCGAAACAAAGAGGACCGCCGACACTGCGAGCTTGAGTGGGGCGAGTCAGGCCTCGGTCAACACGATGCCCAAGGTCCGAGAGACGGACACCGATGACCCGGACACCAACAACAATGCGACAGTCGCTGAGCCAGAAGCTCAGAAGAACATCACCAACAATGGACCGACCCCGAAGGACACCACTGAGAACACGAAGCAGGGTGATTCAAGAGACAACAAGGCTCCTACGGTGGACGAGCCGATGCACGATGCACCGCCGGCTGCAGACACGCCGCAAAGGCCATCGACGTCATCGGGTTGGTTAGGCGGATGGTTCACTGCGAACCCAGTGCCGGAGAAAAAAGCAACAGAAAATGCAAATACGCCGCAAGAAACAGCACCGTCGCCGAAAGAGGAAAATGAACCACCCAATCCAGAGCCATCGCCAGAGAATACGGTTGCTTCAGGCGCAGCTGAGCTACCAGCAACCAGCGCGCCGCAACGCTCCATGACCATGTGGATTCCATTTTGGTCAAACAACAGTGTTCCTGAAGCCGTGAAAGACGAGCCTGCGAAAGCACCCGAGCCAATCTCGAAGACAGCAACAGAGCCGGAAGATACAGTCATGGAGGAGGCACCGCCAGCAAACCCCGAGCCTGCAACCAAACCCACTGCTGGTTCAACCTGGGCATTCTGGTCAAAAGACACACCCAAATCCCCCGGCGAACCAAAAGGAACCACCCAGCATGGTGAATTGGCTGTAATGGGAGATGGTTCCGAGACGCACCCCAAGCGAGCCAATTCTTTGGATATGAGCCGAGACGCGCCTCCAAAGCCGGAACCACCCAAGGAGGCACCTGGGAAAATCAAGCAAATTAAAGACAAGGTGTCGAAGAAGAAAAGAAATAGGCCCCAATCCATGGACATCGACGACGTACCGTCGCGCCCACAAACTCCTCAGTCAGACGCAGCTTCTATCAAGGTAGACTCACCAAGTAAGGCAAAGGCGAAAACACCAACAACGGCAACCCGGCCGACACCTCCCAATCTGTTGCTGCCCTCGTTCAAGGGCACGTACAAAATGAAGGAAAACCCCTCCATATTGCGGCAATTAGCTTCATTACTCTTACGGACCCAGCAAAAGCCTACAAAGCACGTCTTTCTCGCCCAGGATCCACCCAAGGTCAAGAAAGCGCTGGCTATAGGCGTACACGGGCTGTTCCCAGCTACATACCTCAGGGCTATGATCGGTCAGCCGACTGGAACCTCCCTTAAATTCGCCGATCAGGGCGCCGAAGGTATCCGCAGGTGGGCCGAAAGCCACGGCTGTGAAGATTGTGAAATCGAGAAAGTCGCCCTTGAGGGCGAGGGCAAGATTGCGGACCGAGTGGAAAATCTGTGGAAGTTGCTCCTCAACTGGATTGACCACATCAGGGAGGCGGACCTGATTATAGTGTCCTGCCACTCGCAGGGTGTGCCTGTCTCTGTAATGCTGCTTGCGAAATTGATCGAGCTCGGTATTATCACGAACGCCAAGATTGGGGTCTGCGCCATGGCAGGAGTCAACCTGGGGCCGTTCCCCGATTACAAGTCCGGTATGGGCATGTTGATGGGCAGCGCCGCGGAGCTGTGGGAGTTTGCGAACTCGGAGAGCGAGGTTTCGAAGAGGTACGAGGCCTCACTCAAGACAGTGCTGGCCTACGGCGTCCGGATCACATACATCGGCAGCATCGACGACCAGCTTGTCCCAATAGAGTCAGCCATATACTCGCCAGCCAGCCATCCTTACATCTACCGAGCTGTGTTTATAGACGGAAGGATACACGCGCCTGATTTTATTGCGCATTTAGTGGGATTCGCGTGCAAGCTTCGCAATCTGGGCGTGTCTGACCACGGCCTGATCCGTGAGCTTTCCGTCCCGCTGGCAGGAAGTCTCTACGGCGGCGAGGGCCATTCACGCCTTTACGATGACGGCCAGGTCTATGAGTAAGTCTCCCATTCCGACTGACGTCGTTCCGTTGTGCCCAGTACGGGAGCCAACTAACCTTCACTCAGCTTGGCCATATCCCACACCCTCGAAACCACAAACGTGGGCGACGTACCGTGCGAGATCCAGAAATTTGAGGGCCTAACCGCCTCAAACCCCTACTTGCTCCCCTGGATCATGCGCGGCCTGCTAGAGGAGGACTTCGTCAAGACAGAGCTGAGCAACGAGACGGAGGAGCTGTTGAAGCAGTTTGACGACTGGAAGCCGACCACCAAGGCGTTGAAGGATGTCAAGTATAGACTCGAGGCTGTTAGATCAAAGTTGTAGACTGGGGGCTCGGCATCGTACCTGATTTCATTTGATATGTGAACAGAGAGACAAACAGACAGGCTGGCTGGGATAGTACGGGCTTCGTCTGACTAGCCCCTTTTTCTTTTGTGCTTCTTGGTTGGGAAAGGTAGCAGGAGTCACGGACAGGATGGGAAGGTTATCTGGAGACAAGGCGCGCATTCAAGAGCAACGCGAACAGGCTAGTCATGGGCTTGTGTACATACATATGCTCGCTGCTAAGCGAGAAACGGTGGCAATGCCCTCAATAAGAACATATTGTAATATTCCTAATTTCTATCCGTCGAAAGCATCGATAGCGGAGCTGCGCGAGCATTCTTGAAACCTACTCCTTCTTACCCGTTCAAGAGCCCTGACAACGTTCAGTACCTCTGTGCACTTCTATAATTAAGAACATATGAAATGTTCTTTAGTTTAATAATAGAAATTTCATAGATAAATATGAGGCCATGTTCGTTTGTGCTCCATAGATTCACTCCTCTGCACCCTCATTATACATGTCTCTCCAGTAAATGCCCATACCCGGCCGATGCCCAATCACGCAGCTTCGTATACTATGCAGAACGTTTTCACAGACAGCGATGCTTGGAAATGCCAAATCCGATATTAATAAAAATAACAAAAGCCCGGCCCACAGAGGCAGCTCCCCACGAAACGCCTTGTCCGCAATGTCCGCCCTTTGCCCATAATCAGCCGGTGGGGGTCCCTTTCTGCACAATGCAGTAGTAGATGTTGATGCAACGAGGAGGCGGAATAGGCCAAACCTTTTGAGACGCAAAAAGACAAAAACCATGCTCGCTGCTGATATCTACACGATCCCGCACCTGTTGCTCCACTTATGCAATCTGCCATCATGGTCCCTTTGCATCTCGGTGCCTACTATTGCTTATGTGCTTGCTTCCAGTAGTTGGGTAGGACTGGCGTGTTTCTTCTTGCCTCCCGGTATTAAGTACGGTAGTAGGGTATCAATCCTCCATCTCCGTGTCTACCACCCCATTCAGACTCTGTCTGGCTCCAGCGGCCGGTGCGACTCCGATCCGTGCACCGCTACCGTCAAACACCCACGGACCAGCGTCGTTCCTGGGTGTGATAGGCCCTTCGTGCCCATTAGTCACATGGGCACCGATACTGTTTGGGCTGGGTGTTCTGCGACCATTGATCGGAACCGGGTCAGAGGTTGCGTGCGATCCCTCGCCGCCGGGTCGAGAAGATGCCGTCGTCGAGGGCGTGCTAGCCCCACCGTCACTCATAGCTGCCTCGGCGGAGGCAGCACTCTCGGCATTGGCTATCGCTGCTTCTGGTGCCTCGGTCTCTGGTGCGTTCGCCGCTGCCGGTACGTTCGTTCGTGACCGTGAGCGTTCAATCGAGGTCCTTGCTCGTTCGGCCGCAGTTGCCCTCGCACGCTCCAGCGATGTCCTTATTCTATCCACGGATTGTCTAGGCACGTCAACAGGGGCAGGATCCAGACGAGGTCCCTTTGAGCGGCTACCCTCTGGGTCTTCGCCATCCTTGCTCTCCACCTCGTCCTCCAGCTGCTCCCAGTCTTCGGGATCCTCCACCTCGGCTTCTAGGTCCGCAGCTGCACGGCAGTTCGGGCAAATGAAAATGGGGTAGTGCGGTGATGATAAGAGGCTGCGAATACACTTGAAGTGCCATGTGTGGGAGCACGGTGCCACGAAAAGACACTGGCAGGGCTGTAGCAGCGATTGTCAGCATATGCCTCTCAAGGCTTGAAATTGTGACCATAGGCCTTCAGGACGTACAGCGATCGAGTTCAGACAGATAGAACAGTCCTGGGAATAGTTCTGGCCCCCGGCGCCCTCAGTCTTGGTCATGTTCCACAGGCGCTTGTGCGAGTTCATACTGCAAGCAAAGAGTTAGTAAACATACGCTGGCCTGTCAAGGGTTGCAGTACCACCGGTGCTTCTTGGGACTTACTTGAACTTGTTCAGCTTGTTTTGCCAGCCGCGATTCAGCTCGAGCCGCATCTTGACACAACGGAATATCATTTCCTCGCCCCCTTTGAAATCAATTCCCAGCTGCACCACGTCTCCGTCGTTTACCGGGAAAGGCTTGGATTCCTGGCCGGGCGGACTCAAACGTATGTGGTTTAGGAACGTGCCGCTGCTGCTCTTGACATCCTTGATGTACCATTTTCCCTCTTCATACCAAAACTCACAGTGGCGTCGGCTCACGACCTTGGACTTGAAGCCAACTGGTGCGGCCGACGGGACATTCGCTGGAACGGCTGGCTGGCTGTCTCGCTCGGAATAGCGACCGACACGTATAATCTCAGATCCGCTCGGCAGCGTGCGGGCTATTGGGGAGAAGTGCAGGGACGGTCGCTGACTCCGAGGGTCGACGAAGACGGAAAATCGAATGGAGGGCAAAACGCCGCCGGGGTTGCCACCTTCGGCGGTATCGTTGGCGGGGGTGGCCATTGCAGTACCTGTCGTCGCGGATCTCGACCGCGTCATGCTGCGACGGCTCAGTGGCTCTGGCTCTGCTGATGTAGTGATGGCGGTCCCCGGATGAGGCGCCCCGACGTAGGTGGATTGCACAGCAGCGGAATCGTCTGTCTCTTCTAAGTCCTCGGGAGTGGACCTCGATGATGGACCCAAGGGATGGGACAAAGCAGGCACTAGCGTGAAACGGCGCGAGGCAGTCGAAAGGTCGTCGGCGGTCGAGGTAGTCGAGGTCGTATTTGAGGTCCTAGGAGTGTGAGAGGTTGATCGCGTGAGGCCTGGCCGGGGCCGGGAGGAAGACTCTGTCGTATTGGTTGGCGAAGAGGCACTGTTGTGATCCCTCGATAGCAAGTGCTGGTGTGTATAATTGCGGAGATAACTCAGACCCCTCCTTGTCCTGGAGGTCGAGGCCGTTGGATGGAATGTTGAAGCGGAGGCAGAGATGGATGGAGATGAGGCTGCCAAGGAAACAGAACCGGTCAGTGCCGCAGGTGCAGGAGACGTAAACATTTCAGTTGAGTTGGAAACGAAAGGTGCACGGGCAGAAAACTGCGACAATGACGACGGATTGTTAATGCTCCAGTCCAATCGAAGGGCTGACTTGGTTGGGCCAGGACGGCACAGTCAGTGAAATACAGTCCAACCAGGCGCAATCCTGCCGCCCGCTTGGTGAATGTCTAAGTCTGTTCGGCAAGCACTTGCACTTGCACTCGCACTCGAGCAGGTAGGTAAGCGACGGGGCGGATAGGCTAGGGGCAGTTGGGCAGTCCGTTTAGTTCGTAGTCTAACGGCAGCAGTAGGCAGCGGGCAATGGGGCAGTGGGCAGGTGATTCAAGCTTTCAGGAGTCCTGGGACACAGTCTTCCAATCGCCAGCGGCCAAGCAAGGGTTGGCACTTGGGCCCCCTTCTGTAATGTATCGGATGGCGTCTCCACTTGCAGGTATGCTTTCCTGCAGAGCAGAGCAGGGCGGAGCGGGCGGGGCCTTTAGGCCTGGGGGGTTGGACTGGGGACTGGCGGCCAGTCGATGGAGGCGTTCAGGTCCTGGCGTTGGAAGGATCTCTGCAAAGGCAGAAAGGCCGAGGCCAAATTCGCATCCAACTTCGGCTGTTTGCTTGGCTGGTCGACTGGGGGCTCCAGAAGGGCTGGTCGGCTCGTTCTTCAGACCGCAGGACGGGCCTTGGGCACCACCATCAAGAACTGGTTCGGATTATGCACCGTTTTGCCGGATATATTGTGGATAACAGGTTTGGTGCAGCCCACCAGACAATGGAACAATAAACTCAATCTCGCGAGGTTGTTTTTAGGTAAGCGGGTGAGGAGGCGAGGATCTGAACGGGCTGGCTGTGTGTAGCAGCAGCACCAGCAGCAACAGCTGTGTAGCTGTGGGACGGGCGGTTAGGACCTTTTTGAGATTTCCCCCGGGACCCTTCCTTGGATGCTCGACTCGACTCGATTCAGAGACTCGACTCGGCTCGGCCTCGACTGGATGCAAATGAGCTTTGACTGTGCAGTCAGTCGGTCTCAGGCTGCGCTCGTACTATCACACTGAGTCTGCAGGGTGACATGGATGTTGCAGGCTGTTAGGGTCTGCGGCGAGGCGAGGGCGAGGCGAGGCGATGTAATGTAATGTGACTAGGAGGATTTTGGCCACCTGGGCGGTCGTTGAGGCGTTCTTGAGAGGATGGTCAGGAAGGAAAAGGAGGCAGGGCCGACTCGAGAATAGCGCGTGAGAGAAAGAGGCGAACTGAACAACCTTGCTTGCCCGTTGGCTCGAAGTAGGACCCGGCAGCTGGCAAGGACAGAGATCGGGAAGGGATGGGCGTTGGGTACAATTTCGCTGGGGCGCGACAATTATGGGCCTCGAGACTGGAGGTCCAATTTCGCAGACCAATATCGGCTTGGCTGGCTTGGGGAGTAGGAGCGATGTGGTGATCGAAAAGGCAGGATGGCAGGACGTCCGGCGTGGGGTGTGGGAGGCAAGGCTGAACAAGCTTGACACGCCACAAATATGGGAATAAGATAGAGGCAAGAATTTGCAATCCGAGAGGGAGGCAGAGCAGGACGAGGGTGGTGTTGAGGTGTATGGTACGGTGGTACCGCAGACGAGATCAAATAAAGATTTGGATACGTCGAGCCAATGGTGGCGGGTCACACACAGATAGAGATACAGCACAGGTATGCACAGGATCAGAAACCGACGCCCTGCTCCCCTTGTTGCAGATGCTAATAAGAAGTATATACTGTTCGCGATGCAGCACACAGCACCATAGTAGAGATCCGGAGTCAGACGTCAGGAGTCAGAAGTACCTGGACCTGGTCTGCTAGGCCGTATCGAGCCTCAGCCGGCGTCGCAAAGGAAGCAATAGATACCAGAGGCAGTCGGTCTAGGTAGTCAGTCGTATCCACCAGGTCCCCATCCCATCCATGCGCACCTCCGAACGATCCTCCTATCTGGGAAGACTGCCAGGCTACCTATCCCAAAGAGATTGGACAAGTCGGTTGGCAGGGCCTGGCCATCGTCCGAATGCTCGGGTTTGGCCCTAACAAGTCTAGGCCTGGCCCCAGGGTGTCTTCGCCGTTGATGAAGCCGCCAGAAGTCGCTAGTCTACCACAGTAAGTTCCGCCCCTTCGGATATCGCGCCTCGATGGGGTCGTGGTTGCCACGAGGCACGGGTACGGGTACGGCCACTTGCTGTGTCCCTGGTGCTGATCGGCTGTGCGCAGCAGCAAGACCATGCGAAGACGGGCAACACAGACAGGTTTGGAGCCTGCACTCGTCCAGCCCTCCAAGACAAAAATCACGCGGGGGATCAGCGGCCCAGACAGAGCCAAGCTCGCAGGGCGAAACCAAGGACTCACTCGATCGTGAAGTCCCATTACTGGATTACTGTTGATTCAGAAAATCCAACCAGGTCCTGCCCTCGTGAGCCAGCCTACGCCAGCCCAAGCCAGTGGAAACGAAACACGCTCAGTGATCCCTCAAACCGCCCGTGGCCAGTGGCTTCCAGCCAGGCTCGAGTAAGAATTCTCATCCGTCCAGGGTTGTTGCAGGTGGTGAGCAAGCTAGACGGGCTAGATACTTATGCGCAGCACTGAGCCGTGGGCGCTACGGAAAGGTGGGAGGGTGGTTCCCTCGACCAGGAACCTTGAAATACCGCGAGCGTCGAACAACACCTAGGGAGGTACGGTATGCACAAAGTAAGCGCGCATTACCCGCGCTTGCAACCCCGACACCAATAAACGATCAACTGCTGCATGAAGAACCGGAGTGGAGACTCTGAGATGAGTGGGTGCCTGCTCTGCGTATTTTTCATGTACGCATGTGCTGCTCTGTTGGTGAAAGCCAGCTGAGGCTGAACTCAAATCAGCACCCGGCACAGACTATACTAAAGTACACGGGCAAGTACTACAGCACGGAGTAATTCCGACGTGCTAAAACATCTTGTGGTATTTGCAGTTATTCGGCCGACTTAGCTCCCGACGAACCGCCAATATCCGACTCGGTAATGTACCAGCATACATGGGTTTTAGGGGTTTGGCTGCTCCGAACACACTGGCGAAAGGCAATTGGCGCCTGGCGAGGCTACATAGCATTGACTCTGGCGGCCGAGGCCACCTCGTCCACAGGTTAGTAGACCGATTGCCACCTCCACCTACAACTGTAGGAACCTGGGTGAGATTCTGTTTGCCCCAGGGATGCATGATGGGAGATTCTACAGCCACTGGGTGGTATCCATTAGTGCCATCTCTCGTGAGACGCCAGGGCGTCTGACTTCCCCAACCTGACTTCCGTGCCCACCCATGGATGGCGTGATAATCCAGAGCCCAGAGTCTCGAATGTGGGATCTGGCACAAAGTCGTTGATTCGGTCCTGGGCCACATGATCTGACAGATGACGACTGCCATGAACCGGCATTGCTGAGTTTTGTCTGGGGTGCCCATGCCCTTGCTATGCGCCGCCCTGCGCCGCCCGTCCTCGGCGTTCAGACCCCCCGCCGGCTGCCCCTTCATCTACTGCAGGCTTGCAACTCGAGCCGTCATCTCGGTGCGTGGTGGAGCTCTCAGGCTCTGCTTGCTCCTGCTGTCAGGCTCTTGGACCCCACGCTCGGGGAATTTCGTACACGCCTGTTGGTCGGGATCCCGTGGGCAGTGACGTCGGGTCTCATCCGGACGTGCCGTCCTCGCCAGAGCCCAGCAATTAATTTGTCCTCTGTACACCAGCTATTGGCAACTCAAACTGGATTCAAGGCAATTTTTGCATACTATCGAAAACTTGCCTCGGTCCGCTGCCCAAGGCACACTGTTCAGATCGCGCAGCTGAAGGCCGACGCAACGCGGGAGAGGCCCGTGGACAGGTCTTGTTCTCAGGCTGACGGTTGAGAACGCCAACCAGGCCAGCATTGAGAAGCGCGCTCTGCTGCTCGAATTGTGAGACAGATTGATGACTCGCGACGGCAACATTTGACCGCCAAAGTTTTTTCTGTCAGTGGCGGATCTTGGGTGAATCAGCAGCCATTTGAGAGGTCCAGCGCCTCTTGTCAGACAACTTTAATCCTTCAGCTCCCAGCTTCTGGAGATGCTCCCATTGGTTCTATACAAGGCTACAGCAGCCGACCAGTGTTGCGAGCAGGCGTGCAGGCAGCCCCTTGCGGGTCTCTCCCATTCACAAACAAACCCGTTCACGATGTCCCGCGGACACTACCAAAGTTTACTGATCTGAGACATCAGTGGAAATCTTCACCGCAGAGGATATCCCGGCTCCCATGGAGTGGCAGACCCTATGATATGCTGGAAGAATGGAGATCCAGGTCACAAAGAACCTATTGATTGTCCATCTTCCTTTTGGCTTAATTGATCGTCTAAAGCGTCACTGACGCACTCCAATGCCAGAGAATGTTGAATTTCCAGTTCGACTCATTGGCAAATGTAATTTGGCCAGCCATCGAACCCGCTGCGACACAATTGCCTTTGCTACGTTGTATCCCGTACCCGGAGTGCGGTCGACAAACTTTCCTTGGGAACACAGGGTTCTGTTCAGATGGAACATTGATGATGAGCCTGACTCTGTTCTTTATTTGGAAAAGCCCTTGAGATTGTTGTCCACCATTTCGGCGCAGTTCCATGAGGATACTGATGACCTCTTCTTTGGTGTTATTTGTGTGTGCGTGTCCAAGCTTGTAAGCCCGGTATTCATTCGCAGCCTTACATCCAGAGATCGTTGAGCGTTGTCCGCCATATTTGTAGGCAGGCACAAATGCATGGTCATAACAGGACGAGTATGATCAGAACTATTTTCCAGACGACTCCCAGTTCGAGATACTGATTTGGAGCATTCATCCTACTTCATCCTTCATCTCAAACCTGGTACCTCCACTGGCTCTCAAGCCCGGACTGTTTCTGAGTGCTATAAATACCTACTCAGAGATGCACTGGTACCTTGCACTCGACATAAAGTCATCTGTTCCAGTTTACTAATTGTTTGAGCTGTGCAACGGGTTCCAGCGTGATGTTGGTAATTGTGGCCAACTATTAGGCCAAGGATGGGTTTGATGTTACTCAGCAGTAGGTGGAGCATGTAGAAGAAAAAAGAGACTATGTAGGATCAGAATTGATTTTTGATTCACAACGAGGTTCCCTCGACCTTGAGAATAACTGGATGTGAATTCCTGTACATGGGGTCAAGTTTTGAAAGAGACTTATAAGTTTATGTTGCCGAACATTATGCTGAGGAAGTTTGGCGCCTTCGATACAACTGGTTCCTGGAATGAACCTCCTGAGAAAGGGGAGGGTGGTCACGGAGACTTGCCTAAGGCATGTGTCACTACCGTATGTAGAAAATCATCTCGTCGTGACACAAAGGACCTCGTTAGGCGACAATAGTCAATTTGTGTGACGAGGAGATCAAAAGCCGCCAGAGACCAACCTGCCTGTGCATTAAAACGTAGATAGTCTTCTTACAGGGTACCTAGGTACTTGCCAGGGCGTTGTGTTGCCGTGCAGGCTTATCGATAAGCCTGGAGGCGCCTGAGGCAAATCGGTCTCAAACAATTCTTTGGCTTTGACATCACAGCGGCACTCAGCCTTGCCCAAGTCAACCCGAAGCAAAGATGCTGCGCTCATGTTGTTCGCGTCTGCCAGCGAGGCTGCATGGCCTTGCAAAGCCTCACAACATCAGTGCCAGACCATCATTCCGAACAAGGTCCCTGGCCACCGTCGCCCCTCCTCCCCCTGCCCGAGTATGCCGACCCGTCCATCGCTCGCGCCCTCTTCATCTTGCCAGTGCTAACATGCGAGTACACAGGAACCCACAGAGCTTAGCGATGTCACTACACTGCCGAATGGGATACGGGTCGCTAGTGAAGCTCTTCCAGATGCCTTCTCTGGCATGGGAGTATACATCGATGCCGGATCGCGATACGAGACCGAATACTTGCGCGGCGCAAGTCACATCATGGACCGACTTGCCTTCAAGTCGACCTCGCGACACTCCGCCGATGAGGTCTTGGAGCAGGTCGAAAACCTTGGCGGAAACGTACAATGTGCGTCCTCCAGAGAGTCCATGATGTATCAGGCCGCCACCTTCAACAACGCCATTCCCACTGCCGTTGGCTTGCTCGCCGAGACAATACGAGATCCGAAGCTCACAGAGGAGGAGGTGCAACAACAACTGCTCACGGCCGAGTACGAGATCAACGAAATATGGTCCAAACCAGAACTGATCCTGCCTGAGTTGGTTCACACTGCTGCATTCAAGGACAACACTCTCGGCAACCCTTTACTGTGCCCCCAGGAACGTCTCGGCGCAATCGACAGGAATGTGATCCAGGCCTACAGAGATGCCTTTTTCAGACCCGAGCGGATGGTTGTCGCTTTCGCCGGGATTCCTCATTCAGAAGCTGTCAAGCTGGCCGAAAAGCACTTCGGCGACATGAAAGGCACAGAGCTGCCGGCAATTTCAGACACCGCATCTGAAGCATCAGCGGAATCCGAGACCAGCTCGCAGAGCAGCGAATCTGCTGCTTCGTCTGTCTCCTCCTTATCCTCGGCATCACCACAGCAGTCGTCCAAACTCCTCTCCAAAATACCGTTTCTGAAGAATCTCTCCACTTCGGCACCGCACAACGCTTCCATTGCTTCCTCTCCTCATATCCCCCTCTCCATTGAAGACCTCCACCGCCCAGCCCAGTACACAGGTGGGTTCCTTTCCCTCCCCACACAACCACCCTCGCCAAACCCAATGATGCCCGCTTTCACACACATCCACCTTGCCTTCGAGGGCCTCCCAATCTCCTCGGACGACATCTTTGCCCTCGCCACTCTGCAAACCCTTCTCGGAGGAGGAGGCTCCTTTTCAGCTGGAGGCCCCGGCAAAGGCATGTACTCACGCCTGTACACCAACGTGCTGAACCAGTACGGATGGGTTGAGTCATGTGTCGCTTTCAACCACAGCTACACTGACAGCGGTCTCTTCGGTATCGCGGCGTCCTGCTATCCAGGCCGAACGGGCAAGATGCTCGAGATAATGTGCCGAGAGCTTCGGGCCTTGACGTTGGACTCGGGATTCTCACGCCTCAACAGCGTAGAGGTTAACCGCGCCAAAAACCAGCTACGGTCAAGCCTGCTCATGAACCTCGAGAGCCGCATGGTGGAGCTCGAGGATCTCGGGAGGCAGGTACAGGTTCATGGCCGCAAAGTTCCCGTGCACGAGATGACAAGGAGGATCAGCGAGCTCACGATCAACGACTTGAAGCGCGTGGCGAAGATGGTTGTCGGCGGCATGGTCGACAATCCTGGCAAGGGGAGCGGTGCGCCGACAGTGGTGTTACAAGAAGCGGAGGCACCGGGTGTCACGACGAGGACGATGACTTGGGACGAGATCCAGGATACGATCCACCGGTCGCGGTTGGGTAGACAAGCTTAGAGATGGATGATGATACTTGCGGCATCGAGTATAGAAAGGTGCATACAACCTTTTCAACGGGAGACTACCCGAAGTAAGGCCATCTAGGGCCTTAGCAGCATGACGACAACAGCCTCACTGCTCAAAACGTGTGGTAATGCAATGATGCCAGGACTAATATTTGCATAGTTTTGCTGAAGGCTTGTCCTCCAGACGCGGACAGCATGTGTAAAATAGAGTAGACACAATACCTCACTGTATAAAGTTCCATGTCTGTGTTCGATTTATCTATCTGTTTTATGAAGATGACATGACAGGCAGTAAAGCTTGTGAAAACGCTTGTGTGGACTGGCTCTAGATATTGCTTTTAAAGCTGGCTTTCACCTCCGCCAACCCATCCTTAGAGGCCGGAACGTCTTTAGAGCACAGGTCCCATTCACCGGTACTAAGGAAGAACATCAGCGACTACCCTGGGAGCGGACACTGCACAACGCCATCCTGTTCAAAGAAGCTACAAGGGAAAATGGTGGCAAAGGGGCTTACCTTCTTAAAGCCAATTGCCTCCGCGTTCTCCCGGAACGCCTGCCTGGACATGTTGAGCCCGTACTTGCGGATCAGGCCCGTCTTCTTCTTGTCACCAGTGACGCGGCTTCAGACCCCGGGGGTTTTCTGTCAGCTAAGCCCGTCCTACGAGTCTCGTCTCTAGTTCGACGAGGGGAGAAACTTACCAGCCACGAGATCCTTTGCCGTAGGTGCGCGGGTGGGAAAACCAAATATTTTCATGGGCCATCTTGTCTTCTTTGGGGATTAATATCTGAGAAAGAATCTACATGCGAAAGATATCCGTCGAGGACAGGCTATTGTGAAAGGAGTTCAAAGAGGCATTTTAAGGAGATACCGGGGAAAGGCAACCCCTGGACACCCTCCATTGGGCCATCAAGGTTCACTGTTAGATGTGAGGACATCAAGGTCCTCAGCCTGACAAAAGCCCACGGTCCGCGCTAGACACACCACAGAAAAGGAAACGGGTTGAACATGCGACGTCATGTCCACATCAAGCTCGAAGACCGGTTCGTAGAAAGGCGATGCTGGCGCGCAGTGCAATAGTGTTGCCCCAGTTCATGAGGCTCTGTCTCATTTACTACTCGCTATTTCTTGAAAACCTGATGACCAAGTCTCTCGATCTCCCTCCCCTCCTGAGTATTCTTACCAGCAGCGTCCAGCAATTTCAACCAGGCCTCTTGGTCCTTGATTTTGATGGCCTCCTCCGCAGCCTTCACACGCATGCCACACTTCTCGTACATGGTGATCGAGGCACCCGGCTCAAGGTTGGTGCATTTTGGGATGAAGGCAGAGGCGAGTCGAGGATTACCCGCCTGGAGAATGAGGTTGTAGAACGGCTGTTGACCGCAGTCAGTATTTTCGTGGCTATTCTGTCAGGATCTCATTTGGATTGACTTACTTCCCACCCGATTGGGCTTTTCCGTTGCTTCGATATATCCTCCAGTTCATTCCAGTCGCGCTTGGCGACAAATGCCCGCAGACGAATCCACCAGGCCACTTTCTCCGGCACTTTGAACTCGCTCTGGATCTTCTTGGCTCGTCCACTGTAGCCCAGCCGAATCAGCTTAAACATGGTTTCATTGACGCTCAGTCCCGTGAACGTGTCAGTCAGGTCACGATCGAAAGCTTCTTGCATCCTCAAGAGCGTCACTGCCTCCTTTGCCGCAGCCAGCTCGAATGCGTTCTCTTTGCTGTTGTCACTCAACAATTTGGCCGCCAGGGCTAGCTTGTCCGAGGCTGTCCGGCTGTCCGGCTGGACTAAAGACTCCCGGATGAAGACTGAGGCGCCATCTAGGCGACGGTCGTCTTGATAGTAAAGATCTTTCAGAAGAGCGCTGTCATTTTCGCGAAGCGCAGATGACTCGACCAGCGCAGTTGCCACGGGTCTGTGATTGATGGTGCGGAAGAAGGCGGCTAGGGGAAGCTTCCGGCGCAGCGTGTGCAGGACGAAATAGACGAGGTCCGTGTCACCACTCTCGATCGCCTTGTCTAGGGCCACCTCGTCCTCTTCCATGCTGAGCAGGAGTGGGACTTGTCGGCCGGCTCGAGGTTCGTGATTGAGGAGCTCGGTGGCCAGACGACCGCGGCCCTCGTCGTAAGCGGCGCGCGCAATGGCCTCAAAAGATATGCCAGGCTTGCCAGAGAGCTTGTCAACTATAAGGCGGCAAATGGTTTCATCGTCTTCGGATCCCGTGCGGACTTTTGATGACGCCCAGTGAACATAGATCTTGTCAGAAGGTAACCGAAGATAGCCCGCTATGCGAAGGGCAAGCAAATACTCATGCCGATTGAGCAGACGGCTGATCATTCCTTCGGGGGTCAAACGTTGGAATTGATCGTATGATATAGGTAGTCCAACCTCGTAAAAGCGCACCGCATTGAGGACCCGCAGCGTCTCACACATGTCGACAAAGTCATCGCTGTTGTATATGTCCAACACAGACTTGCCAAACGAGGCGGCCTTGAGCAGCTGCTTTTGCCAGTGAATACTGAACTCTTGCCCGGCGGCATTAACGCAGGTGTCGACAGCTTCGACAAGGTTGGACCGAATGAGCTGGATGTTGTCATCAGCTTTCGGGGATTGAATATCCAGCTGAGCAACAGCATCCACCAGGATCGAAGCAGGAGACTCGGTTCCGAATCTAAACACCTCATCCGTGACATCTGGCACTTTTTGAAGTAAATCACAGACGTCATTTGTGAGGACACGAACACCGTCATGGTCCTGGATAATATGCACCCTTCCTTCATAAAAGAACTTGGCCACAGCACCTCCTGGCCCAACAACGTGAACCTCGTCTTCCCAGGCAATGACAACGGCATCATTCCCGCACCATTGCACGTATTTCGGAGGAATTCGTGATCTGGAATCGTATTCGGTCAAGCGGTTCTGAAAGTCACTCGTAATGACATGGACCTTGCCGGTATTTGTGTACAGGGCTGCAAACTTTCCGTTTGGCGAGACGGCAAGGTGTGTGAATGGACCCAGATCTAGGAAGCGGTCTTCCACCTCTGTAGCGTCCGCCATGTATACGGTCTCTTCGATACTGAGTAACGCCTCCACAGAACGGGATAGGGTATAGCTGGGCGGTATGATTGTCCAGGAGTGTACCTCTCCCTCCGGAGGCTGGGCCAGGGCTTTGGGACGCGGCTCGTTGTATGAAGATACCGAGATTAAGGAGTTGTTGTACAGCAAAGCCACGAGCCCTGATTCGTAGAATTTGCAGGACTGCACGCCATGGTCCTCTGCCCCGTGACCCAAGGAAAACTGAGTGAAGTCGCCTTGGAGATCGTAGTAGCACCGTACAACGCCATCCGCCGTCACGACCAAGAGCTTCTCATCCTCTGACCAGCCAAGTCCTTTTATGGACCCGTGTTCCCAAGGTATGCTCTTGATCAGCTTCCCTGCGCAGCTGTAGATGTCTATACTGGGCTTGGACGATTTGCCAGTGCGATAAGCCAGGATTTTGGACTCATCACGGTAAAGTGCTACATGACGTCAGCTTCTCATGCTGTCTTGAATCTGAGGAAAGCGGTTGCTTTGAAGCCATGATGGTGGTTTAAAGGAGAAAATACACCAAAGAGCAGAGAACCGTGACTGGCTGAGAGAAGCGAGCTTCAGAGACGAGGGAACACACCTACGGCGCCGCCATAAGGGGCTCCGGCGACAAAGAAATTGTCTAGATCCAAGTCTCGATCGAAGACGGCCGTGTAGAGCTGTGTCTTGCGGTAAAAGCGATCGCCGACCTGCTCCCAACCGGCGGTGGGATGTGTCGAGTCCATCTTCTCGTTTTACCAGCTCATCTCATCTTAAGATCCTCCCGCAGACTCACTCGCTCAATGGGCTTGCGTCCGCCTGCCTCTTCCACCTGGCCTTTTCGAGTGTGACGTCGGTTTCAACAGTAATTGCGAAATGCACGGCGAATCTCGAGCACAGGCAAGCCCGACAGGTAAATGAAATAAGCTTCAGAGGCGGGAGCTCAGTACTCAGATGAGTGGACTGCTTAACGCCCGGCCAGGGACCCAAGTAACAACAGAAGCCGCAGGGGAGCTTCGTCCACGAGGGGAGCACCACTGCTATCGATAAGCGCCTGCCTGGGCCGATGCGCGGCTCACATGCTCCAGCAAGGTGACCCAGAGTAACTGAGACCAGACCCTGGGGCCCGCCCTGCCCGCCCACCTTGACAACGCACATGGATGCATCGTCATTGTCTGGGGACGATGATGATTGGGAGATTGTGTCCACTTCATTCCGATCCCGATCTCCATCACCCAAGCCGAAGACATCAGAATCAGAAGCAGAATCAGTGGCAGCAGCTGCATCAGAAACAATCGGAATCACAGTCGAGGTTCCCACCCCAGCTGCACCACCGACTCCTCTTATACTACTATCATTCAACATGCCGGGCTGGAAAGACGAATACCTTTCTTCGATATTGGAAGCTGAGAGGAACAGCCCGGTCAACCAGGAGCTCGTCGAGGCCTGTAAGCTCGCTCCCAGATCCCAAGAATCCCCGCACCTCCCTTGCATCGCTCAACAAAAGCAAGACTGACGAGCTTCCCCCCGCCCCCCTCAAGGTTCACTCCTCAACGACCGCATAGCAGCCCTCGAGGCCGAGAAGGCCCACTGGCAATTATCATCACCGTCGCCCTCCAACACACAACCAACGACGACCAAAGAACCCACCACCGCTGCCGACCCGGCCCAGTCCCGCCTGCGCGCCGACCTAGCCGAAGCCCTGCGACAGAAATCATCCCTCGAGACCCGCCTCCGCAAGACCACCAGCGAGCGCGACGCCCTGCAGGCCACGAGCCGGACGCAGGCGCGCGTGGTGCGCGACCTGACGGCCGAGCGGGACACGCTGCGGCTGCGAGTGGGCGACCAGGCCGAGGAGCTGCGCGGCAAGAAGCAGATGCTCGAGCAGGTGCAGGACGAGGTGCTGGCCCTCGAGCTGCAGCTCAACGTGGCGGAGCAGCAGAAGGCCAAGATCGCCGCCGAGAACAAGCAGCTGATCGAGCGCTGGATGAGGAGGGCGCGACAGGAGGCAGACGACATGAACGCTGCCAACGAGAAGCGGAGCGATGGGACATGAGGCGCGATGGGAAGTCGCATGTTTTGCTCAGGATTACATGATACCATGAGACGCGTCGAACTCGGATGATTCGACGCACTTGGACCTTACCGACGCAACACGAGGCAAGCCCGAGTAGGAGACGGGTATCTCATTGGTATGCCGGCCACAGCGCCTCTTCTCTATATGCTGTACTCGCTACAATGTTATCGAAAAAGGTGCGTGGAAAAGAAAACACAACCCACTGATCCTACTCTTTCTTGTCCAACAATGCCTCTCCAATGGATGCTCCCTATGCGCTGCTCCCTATGCGTGTGCGAAGGGGGGTATAAAACTGCAAAAACACGGACCCATTCCTTCTATGTGCAATCCTCGTTCCTCCACGTCTTCATCGGCTAACATCGCCTCGTCGAAGCAGCCGCCCCCTACTCCGACCCAGTCCCTACTTCTTGGTCGCAATGAAGTAATCCCCTTGTGATTCGGTCCAGCTTACTCCATTCGGGGGCCAGCGGTACTTCCTGACGTCGAGGATCTGCGTGGCAATGTCGTTTGTATGGTATGCTGAGGAGCTGACGAAGTTCTTAAGCGACACTAGCTTGCAGTCTTCTTTCAAGTCCAAGAACATTATCTTGAGGGTGTCGTTCAGCTGCGGCGTGAACGCAAAGTTGTTAGCCAACACCACCTCAGCGCGCTGAAGAACGTCCTTGATGGCTTCATCCTTGGTGAAGTCGTCATGCACGAACCGGACCCTGCCCGGTTGGATCCCCCAGAGCTTGCAACGGGCCCGGAACTCCGCGTGCTGGGCCTTTGCCAGCGTGGCGGGACCTTCCATCATCTCGCAGCCCCAGCTTTCGCATCCGATCTCCAGTGCCGCCTGAAGCGTCACATTTCCGACACCCGACCCGAGGTCAACAAAGACTTGCTCCGATGTCATTCGCAGTTCCTGGCACAGCGCCTGTCGCACAAAGCTTCTGTTCATTTCGCCATAGACATTATCCGTGCCGTTGTCATACTTCTTCAAAATGTCGACTTTGGGAGTGACTACACGGTCGTATACTTGGGTGAGGATATGATCGATGAGGCCTTCGGATAGCTCGTGTTGCTTGTCGATGGCTGCGACGATGGCACCGGTTTTGAGAAGGTGGAGCACAGCATTGTTGTACTTTTCTATAGCCGCCTTGTATCCAGCCAGATTCAAGATCTGGGGGCTGTAGTTGCGCTCCAGCTGTCGAATGATATCTTTAAATCCATACTCCTTAGCCTGCTCAGGTGTGAGAAACGTGTCGCGGACATTCTCCACGACCTTTTTAATATCCTCGAAGACGTTGAGTTTGTCCTTAGCGTCGGAGAGCACAAATCTAGTATCGCGAGGTCAGCATTCAAGTCAAGGTGGGACGTGATAGCAGCAGCTGCGCAAGGGAACACCGTAACATACCGCTCTCTTGTCAGGGAGCCCGGGTACTGCAGCTTGACCACGAGCTCCTCTGGGTCGGCCCCGGGAAACCAAGGCTTGTCACCGAGCTCGAGCGAGACGACGTCTGCGGCGTGTACGATCTTGGGCGCCTTTCCGGTGTCTTTGTACCCGTTGGCAGCAAGCTCGGCCAGCGCGGAATGCTGCAGCTTGCGGTTGGGATCCATGCGCGTGGACATTTTGCGGCGCTTCAAGCGGCTCTCCCAGTCGTCGTCATCGTCATCGGCGCTGTCTCCGTCGGAATCGAAGGCGACGCGATCGCTGTCGGTGGCGGGGGAGCGGATGCGTTTGCGACCGTCTGCGGGCGGGGCGAGCGAGCCCTTCTCGTCGGACGAGGTGAAGGGGCTCTTGCTGGCTCGAGAATGACTGTTGGCAAGCTTCTTTGCGCCCTTTGCGACTATTGTCGATGCAGAAGGACGGGGTGAACTACTCATACTCGAGCCATGTCTCCCGTTAACGGGCGTGCTGGGCTTCTTTGGTACTTCGACACTGACGGTGCGGATCTTCGGTTTTGGCAGTGTCTTTGGGGTGAACTTGGGCTGCTTGGAAAACATATTGAGCGAGGTGAGCGCTACCTGGCTAGCAGGCAGGAGGTAGATAGCAAGGTAGCCGCTGGTCGCAAACTTTGCAAGGCGCGATCTGTCATGGATCGCGTGCTACTTTCCCAAGCGCACCATGCGGGCGTGGCGACGGACCACCTTAGGAAATGGTGGTGGTGTGCTTTGTAGGTAAGTGCTACTGCTACCGGCAGGCGAGGCTGAGGAAAAGAAAAGAGCAGATAAAGTTTGGGGGAAAGACAAAGATGCTAGAGACCGCGAACAGGCTGCGCAAAGCAAAGCAGGCCTGGCAGGTTTTGTTCCAAAAAAGATGGTGGTGTGAGAGGAGGTGGAATGGACAGAGAGTGTGTAGAGCGAGTTGCGTGGGTGAAGGGTCGCAAATTCAATTTGATGGACCCCGACGTAAGATCTGAGGTACAGTACCGCACCCTGTCTTGCCATGCCCTTCCTGCCCTACTGCAGCGCTGCATACTGTACAGTATGTACCTGCCACCCAGCCCAGCCCAGCCCTGCCCCTCCTTCCTGGGACCTTGGGACCTTGGGACCTTTGGGTACCTACCAAAACCTTGGCTGCCTCGGATAGCCGAGCCTGTGGTGCCTACGCCCACGCCTACGCCCATGCCTACGCCTTGAGCCTGCCTTGACGCAGGGGCCCTGCAGCCCGCGTGCGACCAGAGTGGCGGAACTGTCTGTGCCCCCCCGGTGCGGGTCCCGTAGTCCCGGCTCTGTCTAGCCTAACGCTGCTTCTAGAAGAAAGCTTGGAATGCTCCCGAAACTCAACTCAACTTGGCCGTTGTATGTTTTTGTTTTGTTTCCCACACAGCAACAGGGAGCTAACTATGTCTGAGGTAAACAGAGTAAAAAAAGATGAGTATTCTGGAAAACGTTACAGGTTACTAGTATATCTCTAGCTGGTCTAGTGACTTATTGATTGCCGCCTGCCTAGCCTCGAAAAGCCTCCCAAGCCTATCCTCAATCCACCAGTCCCCATAGACATCGAGCATGCCTCCACGCCCCAGCACTTCCGAAGCATTTGTCTCTGGGTCCCACCCATCCTTGCGCACAATAGCCTCCCTGTCAGCTCCTCCCTCCAGGACAAACAACTCTATAATTCTTGTCCATCTTTCCGTGCCCAAGTGATCGACATCGAACGGCCTGATCCAGCCCCTGCGCCGCCCGTCTCTTACTGACCGGAGTACCATGATCCACGGAGTGGCGTCCTTGACATGCAGGAGCTTTGTCCAGAACTCCTTGTTTGGGCTGCCGATGAGGGGGCCGAGGACTGCGTGTGAGGAATACTTTTGTGAGTATGCCAGGAGGGACCGGACAAGTGTTGGCGAAGACAGAGGGTAGATCGTCTTTTGCCGGGAGCACAGAAATTCAAGGGCGCGGTAAAGAAGGGGCGTCTCTTCCGTTGCTAGGCCTGTCTCCGCATCTCCTGCGACTCCGGACGCGTCCCCCTCTTCATCATGCTCGGTATTTGCCATCGCGTCTAAAGTGTCTAGGACGTATCTCTCCAGGCCAAACTTGGTACACAGCGCGAGGAAGGGAAATGGGATGGAAAGCTTGTCTCCCCGCCTCTCTTCGAAAGTCCCAAAACGATTGCGTGCCCAGTGGTCTTCCAGGCTTGAGGACTTGGTGAGCCAATACCAGGATATCGTCTTATCCAGCTCATTAACGAGCTTCGTCTGGAAGCCCTGGCGGTCGTTGACGACGTGTCGCGCATGGGTGAGGCTGAGCGCAATATCAGGATACCACTCGTCCAAGCGACGGTGGTGTTCAATTTCCTCGAGTGGGTGTTTCATCTGCAGAACGTACGAGCGGAGCAGATACAGATGGGGGTCGAAAGACTTCGGAGCAGCTGGGTTGTCCATGGCCGCTGTGAGCCGAAGCCAGATGGGGTTTCCAAAGGGGTGTAGGAGCCAGTCGCGAACCGTCCGATGGAGATATGTGACCTTATATCCTGCTACCTTCCGAGCCAGGGTCTCGATTCGGTCGTCTTCTGCAAACCGAGTCCCTCGGACGGTGCCATTTCCATGTGAGCTGCGTCTTGGGAAGATATCGAGGAGTCCTGCGGAGCTTCGCTGGACCCAATCCTGGGTTTCTGCACAGCGGCGTACAATCGTGTCGTCAGTTGCTTCTTGCACCGACTTTGTGAGAGCGAGCACGTCGTCTTCTGTCTTCGAAGCGAACGCTAGTTCCCAAATGGACAAGGAAGTGGCCGAATCGTCCTTGATAAACTCGGCCACAGTCTCTCGGGCATGCACGAGTTGGAACAGTTTTGATGTCTCAGTCAACTGTTCTTCGGACTGGTCAGTGAAAACAAGCTTCCCAAACAGGTCGCCAAGCTCGGTGGGGAAACTGGACAGGTAGTCTCGGATATTAGCAGTCGTCGTTTGAGTGCCGCCAAACTTCTTGATAATCTCCCGGACCACAAGTCGAGCCCACAGGAATACGCCGTCGGCGGATGTGACAATCTCTTGCACAAGACCCTCGGCTTCTTCTGCGTTCTGCCGAAGAGCCCGGCGTACGTTTTGATTTCTGCGTCTGCACAATGTTAATGATTGAAAGTGAGACTCTAAGCATTGTTCCCCAGAGACTCTTCCCACAAGGACATTGGGAAGTAGGACAGGAGAAAGCTCCTACGTACAGGCTGTCATAGGCATATTGGGTCATGTCACCCAAAATCAACTCTTGCAACCTCAAGTTAGGGACCGAGCGCGCGAACGCCCGTTCAAATACCTCCCACGGCCTTGACGAGAGGCACATCTTGACCTGGGACGCATGCTTACCCGTCCCCAGATCGCGGAAGAAACGGATCATACTGTCGTGGTCCCCATCAAGCTCGTCCAGCCCGTCTATGAATAGACAGATCTTGGCTTGGGAGAGGACGGTATCGAGCAGTCGCAGAAACCCGCTCGTAAGCTCAGGGCCAGTCCACTCAAAGCCCATCGCGATCCTCTCCTTTGAAGTCATTCCGGATAGCTTCTGCCAGAGACGGGGGAATGCTGCGGGAATGCTTTCTGGGTAAAGCGACAGAAGTTGATGTAACAACGACCGCAAGAGGCCAACTCGGGATCGCTGGTCCTCGGACCCGCTGACCCAGAAGTAAAAGCCGGCAATGGCAACTTGTTTATCGGCTGCCCATACTTGGAGTGACCTCTTGGTTTCATGGTGCCCGGACAGGTAACGCATGAGAGTTGACTTCCCCGATCCTGGCTTCCCGGTGACTGGGCGAAGTCAGTGATAGACCTTCAATAACTCGAACACCACATGCAGCTGTACTTACTCCAATAAATGCTTCCCAAGTTGTCAGTCGACAGCCACTCTGTGAACATGGGATCGCTCGCCAAGTCTCGGCTTCCAGCGCTGTTGAAAATCCAGTCGAACGAGTTTCCGTGTGCTTTGGATACATCTTGTTCCCGGCTTTCCATGGACTGGAAACTCAAGCTTTCGAGGATGAACTCCTGTAGCAATTCTTTCGATGGTGCTGCTCTGGCACGCCCAGAACCTGGCTTGCTCTGAGGCCGTTCCTGTGAATCCGGAAGTAGCTCATTGTCACCGGCTGGGGAATCCGAAATGGTGTCGGACAGCTGGGATGCGATATCACTGTTTGGAGGGCTCTATTTAGTCCGGCAATATGGTGGTGGTGGTGGCCCTCGCAAGTGGCACATGTTGGGTTCTAGAGCTTACAGTGGTGCATCGGTATGTGGTCGAAGACCTTGCCAACGCATCTGTACCCCGAATAACTGTGTACGCAGAGATTCGACATCTTGCTCAGTGAAGACACTACGTAAGTCTCGAGTCAAATCCTCACTCTCGGAAGCAGCCCTCAGCCGCTTCAGCCGGATGAGAACGTCCTGCGAGATCTTCCAACAGGCCTTTCTCAAGCCTTCCACGCCAACAGCAGTATTGTCAGTCGCTTCATGGTTAAGACTTGTCACGAAATACTGGAATTGTTTAATGAAGTGACCCAGATCTGCAGAGCCCGCGCCATTGCCCACCAAAGCCTGAAGGAGAGACGTCCCGGTACGCAGGAACTCCTCAACAACCATGATTGGGGTGCAGAACGCGCGAGATGCGCTTTCAAATGCCAATGCAGTAAAGGCACAGACAGAATCTATTTTGTGAGTCACTGTGATGCTATGACCATATCTCGCAGTTGAAGCCTTGAGCACGACTTGCTGTTGATAGCTTTGGCACAGCAGCCTGATGGGAGAGGAGCGGGGGAGACGTAAGATTTTAAATCATACGGGACCAGCCTGACACGTCTTTATTGAGAAGTAACCCCTCAATACCAAGATAGTTAGCGTGGGAATAGAGTTGATCCTTCAGAAATCTCCTTTTGATTGCAGCGAGTTAGCTATCATGGCGACAGACAAGCTCTCGTCAACACGAGCATGGCTTGATCTATGAACCTAACACGGGATCTTCAAACAAATCAGCTACCCAGATTATTGTTTTCCGGATTTTTGGATCAAATACTTTGCTCCTGGCCTCACCCAATACTGCCTGAGAATGCGAATGAGCCCGCCAAATTGTGAGTCTACTTGGGAACATCTGGTGTGAGTTCTTCCGTCAACATAATGCACCCAGTCTGAATGGCTTTGAATAAGTGATTCCCTGAAGCTCGTTTGATCGACACCTTTCGTTCTGTCTCTGTCGGACATTCATAGAGGTGCCAACACCCGATTTATGGCGCTTATGAGGCAGTCAGTCAAGTCCATTAGTTTGCCCATAATCTCGAGGGAGAATTGAGCCGAGCCTGAAGACGAAATCTCTCGGCTTCCTAGATTGGCAAATGGCAATGGGCCCACTGCTTCACCACTTACTTAGCCTGCCCGGGACTCGCCGGTAGGTTTGCGACGGGCGGGAGGAGCCGCAAGACTTTTGGCAACGACGAGAGAAAGTCGCCATTACGATTTGAGAATCTTTGCAGCAGTGCATGCGCCCCGGCGGGTCCTTCTGCCACACTACGTTGGACCACCACCATGTGGGCAGTGTGCGGGCCTTTGAAGCATTTAGGCCTTGATCATGCACCCCTGCTCTTCCGGGCTCCGAGAAGTTGGCACCCGAAACTCAATCGGAGCCGATCCGACGTGGCATCGGCCCGTGGTGTCGCGGGGAAATAAGCTTTGGTGAGCGTTATTTCTACCCTTGACAGCTGCTGGAGAGAGCCGCCAGCGACTGAATGAGAGATTCGGCCCGGTAAGACCTTGAAAAGGACGGGCTTGAACCAGTGCCTCTTCAGTGGTGTGAGATCTCGTAGCCGGTATCGGTCGGCGTTCTCTTCCCGGGGTCTGTCAACAGGCAGCCCGGTGAACCACAACATCCGATCAAGAAGCACGGCATTAAATTTTGAGCATTATTATCGAAGGTAATCCTGTACCTATTTGACTGTTTCCTCCGTTATCGACCATTTCGTCTCAATCGTTATGGCCTGCGCATTCCGCGGAAGCCTCCTCGTCGACTCCGAGTCCGAGCCGTCGTCCTCGGACTGCTCCTCATTCGTCCGTCTCGACGACTCACCCCGCCCAACTGTCGTTGTGAAGTGCACGTTATCCTTCCCGTAGATAGTCTCGAGCGGTATGCCGTTGGTAAGGTCCTCTACAAGGTGCTCGTGCCTGCGGGACTGGCTGTCGCCTCTGAGCCTCGACACGTACTCGTCCTCCCCATCTCCGCCAAATCTGCGATTCTTCCAATAGGTGTATAGTGGCAGAAGCATCGGCAGGCTGTTGCAGAAAATACTCAGGTTGACTTCGAACACCGACAGAAACGTTACTGTCACCATGCTGTCTATGACATCGGACAGATCGCGGACGCCGATCATCACAGCAATTCTCGTGACAGAAACCACGATCACTCTGGATTGGTGTTGGTAAGCATCTATCTGAGGTTCACTCGGCAGCAATGAGTGGTCCTGGGCTCATTGAAATTACTCACCCGAAATTCAATAAGAAGACTGCGCTGAGGCCCAATCGAGTCGACACACTGACTTTCTTGAGAGTCCAGACTGTGTAAAGCGGTACCAGCATGATGATAGTATTGGTGATTAAGTTGAAAAGCCCAATGGAGATGAAGCTTGACTGAAGATCCGGGCAGAAATCCGTGTTGATAGCATGCCTGCCTCTGTTGTGAGTGACGTTTCTTGGCTAGTGTGCAATGGTTGGGAAAGTGCTGTTTTGGGCGATTACTTCGGTGATTCGAAGTAAGCATGTTGCCACCACAACATGGCCCTTGCGCTTGTAGAATGCCATATTGCCATGCCATGAAGACGTAGAAGAACAGAGGGGAAATCAAATCCAAAAAGAAAAGTCCTACCAGGTCCCATCTATCATGTGGCAAACCAGGAAAGTCTGCAAGAGATTTCCGACTCCCCAGAGGACAACGATCACCAACGTTACCCTGGTCGCGAGGCGCATTGCGTTACTTGTAAACACTCGTTTGTAGAAGAACAGGACGCTGAGCTTGGTCGTCAGGACACAGGCGCTGAAGAGCACCTCAAATGGGAGAATGAGCTGGTATGGTGGTATTTCTGTTAGTAAGGTGGTATAAAGACGTCTGGGGGCATCCGTTGACAATTTGTAGACTCACCAAAGTTATGAAGCGCCAGTTCCCAGCGACCTTCGAGAATTCGTACCCAAGACCCGATCTTGCGACTGGATTGTGGCTTTAGCAGAAGCTTCAACGAGGTTTCGGCGCGCTCCTAAGGGGTTCCCAAGACTCACATAATGCTTGCAGTACCAACATGCCGATTCCTTGAGGGACAGCCAGCATAGTCAAGTAGTCATCCATTCCCAGCCGCGATCGAGCTAGAATTCGAGATAGGATCCGTAGTATTACGACAAGTACCGTGACGCCAACCAGAACAATGTTGATTATCAAATGCGCCTCAACCACAGTGGTCATAGGCAGCGGCCTGTAGGAGACCATGTCCGTCTGCCCTCATCGACCTGCGCAAGCCCGAGAGCTTGCCGCCGACGCCAACAAAGATATGAGAAACAACCGATGAGCATGAGCTGCCTTTCAATTCCGGTCGACAATCGGGTCCTGCCAGTGTCCAGATCGAGAGTTTACTTGTGAACCGGCTGATGGAGCGAGCAGCGAGTTCCTGTCTCGGTCATTAAACTCGCCCCGGTTTCGCTTTGGGTGGGACCTGTCAGGGCTGTCTAACTGATCCCTGATGATGCCCCCGGCCCCTTCAGAAAAAATGAGTCGCTAACCACGTGGGCGTAAAACTGCGACGGGCTCAATTGTGGGCGTAAAACAAGGGTTCTGGAGCAATGATCGGTCTTCAGCCATTGCAGCCTCCAGATCGTTACCCCGTCTTTCCCTGGAGCGGACCTTGTTGTCAGGGGCTTGCAGATGCAGTAGCCCGCGAGACTCCTGCACGCTGTGGCTACCCCTGCCAGCTGATAAGGCCGTATCCGTGCTGCCGCAGATTTAACTTCTTTTGATAGAATGGCAGCATTTCGTTGGTAGAGTTTGACAATAAATGTGGGCTTGAAGGTGGGCTGGTTTGCATGGTGACGAGGAAAGTATACAAATGCCGCCTGTACCGTGTTATTGCTCATAGCTTCAAACCTTCAGCCTGTTGGCGATACTGTCACTGAGGGTCAGACTTTCGTGGAACCATTATGCGCCAGACGGTGCCACCATCATAGCAACATCATGGCAGGATGCCATTCCTTGTCGGGCGATCATGAACATGCTCTGTGCAGGGGACAGCTTGTCGCGTGTTCCTTAAAAACGCGTATATCATGACTCAAATTTCTGGATCCCTAGGAAAGCTGAAATCTGGTTTTGTCGGTAAGAAGTCTTGACTGGCTCACGGAATGGGCAAAGCCGGGAATACGCCTTCCTTGCATGGAGAAGAAGGCTGGGAAAATCTCCGGTGATCAGACAGAAACCCACTTGGTAAAATGATGCGCACGGCATGTTCCGCTGTTTAAAAAAACATGCTCATCCTTGCTGTTGGCCGATTCTTGATCTTGACAGGCCTTCGAAGCCCAAGCTTTTTCTGACAGCTCTCAATATGCAGTCCGTAGCTGCATTTTTGTTAATTGCCGAGCGACAACCTCGAGGTCATGATCTTGGTTCCGAGTCAACACAGCCGCGGCTGTGGTGGTCACTTACAGATAGACTTCTTAGACACCATTGAGGGTCCACTCACCTCTCACCACTAGTGCCGTTTGCTCCTATTGCCTCCATTCTTAGCGGCGACGCAGGGCACGGTTGAGGGCGTATGCTAGACAGATGGCATGAGCCAGCGACTTAAATTTCGTTCGATATGACTGAAAAAGTGGAGGGAAAGCATTCGATTGTTGATATATCTCGACATCAGGTGCAGCACCGTCCGGGGGGCACCCTTTGGGTCTTCCGCCATCACCATCACCAACCCCCCCCCCCCCACCCCCACCCAGCACACACGGTCCTCCTCACCAGTCCGTAGATCTCTGGCACCCTAGATGTTCGAATTCGGCCCGTCTGAAAAAGTATCGGGACGCCTATCATGGGAGTTGATTCCTGTGGAGCTCACGAGATCCATATGTCTAGCTGGTAAATCGGCCATACTGCCCGAGGCCCAGTCCTGATGCTCCCGAGTGAGCCGGGCGTAGGGGCCAATGTCTCTTTTTGAGAATCGGGGATGGCACAGCCTTGATCACACTGGCTTGTCATTGTCTTTGTCCCTCTTCGATTTCGCAATGGTGGAAATAATGCTTTCGTGTCTCTCCACAACGGCCGCGACGGCCGTCTTCAGATTGTTTGCCTGCTCTTGGATCTCGGGGTCATTGACGATATGGGCAGCGTTCGGGTCGCTAGGAATGATCCGGGCCAAGGCGAAGTATAGCTTCTTGTCAATGAGCTTGTCAATCTCGTCCATAACCTCCTTCTCCCGGGCGTCGATGAGGCCTGGAGCAAGGCCGTGATCATGTGGTTTGAAGGACATTATTGGCAGGCTGCTCGGCTGTGCAGGCGTGGTGGCAGTGAGGGCTGGGTCAAATGCTGGTCAAATGCTGCCTTCAGCGAGTGGATGTCTTAATGGTGATAGTAGATATCAAGTCTGGTTGGTATTTTCCAGACAAAAACCCAAGCAGATGTTGCAGGTAGTAGAACTGGGCGTTGGCGGGAGATGGAAGCTGAGGCCCCACGCTCGCAAGCGTGACGTAGCCTTGGTTTGGAGCAGCTCGGGGGAGCTTGAGGGGAAGCTTGGGGAAGGACCCACCTGGACAACCGACGCCTAATATGCACAATATCTATCTGGACATTAGACTATGTACGAGGCTTGGGACTCACTATAGACGACACCATTGATCTCGAATTGCCATTTTTGAGCTGCATGGGAAACATGGGAAAATGAGAAATGATTGGACAGGATGTTTCTCGCGATCGTCATCCGGACTGGACGATCAGGCATAAAACAACAAAATACTACAGTTGTCTCGTGCAATAGATCGTGTCGAACCAGGTTCCTCCCTCCTCAAGTGATTACCCTTTCATCCCGTAGACTTACTATGTATAGAAGATCATTCCGAGATCGATGACAGTGGCGATCCTCAACTTGGGCATCTCTCCCCGCCATGGCACATATTATCTGATAGGCCTCTCGAGTCATTCAAAGTTACACCGCCGTGTTAAGCTTTATGGGGTGATCATATCATTGCGAAGGCTCGCCCGCAGAACCTGAGCCAAGCCCTACGGAACCCCTCGGCAATTCAACGCACTGGTCGAAATCAAACCATGGTCGCCCCGGGAGCATATGCAATTCCCTGATTCAAATACAGGAGATCGGGTCCTGGATCTCACCGAAAAGGCTGATCTTGACGGTCCACAAAGGCCTGGCCGTCTCTTCTCCACTCCAAGCGTACCGCGTACATGCATACGAGCGTACCGGAGCCTTCAACGGCTGCCCGTCAGAAATGAATCATCTTGTGCCATAGTCAACAACACGCCGCCGCCTGGCAATGGCCGAGGCAGAGAACCGAGCGCCCCAAGCGAGGGCTGTCCTCTTGTCCATGGCGGCTGTCGCCACCGTCTTCGTCGCCGCGAGGGTCTACGGCTGCTCGCGCATACTGCGCAGGAGGCTCTACGTCGAGGAGTGGCTGTGTGTGCTGTCGCTCGCAATCATGTGGCTTAATGTGTCCTTCATGACGACTGGCTTTTTCAACGGCCTGGGTCGCCACATGATTGCTCTATCACACGATCAACAGGTAAAGGCGAAGTTCTGGTTTGTTGTAGGGACGCCTTTCAGCGTGTAAGTTGTCTGGCCAACTGCCCCCCCCCCCGCCCGCGAATGCAAGATGCTGAAAGTCAAATCTGCGTCAGCACCAATCTGGCCGTGTCCAAGATGTCGGTCGTGAGCTTACTGTGCCGGATCTTCAAGCCCGGAGAGCTCCACAAGGCTGCGATGTGGGCTTCGGTGATCCTGTGTCTGCTCGGGTTCCTTGCCGTTTCCTTTTTGGCTTTCTTCGGCTGCAAGCCTATTCGAGCATCGTGGGACCCAACTATCAAAGGCGCGAAATGTATCGAGTCGATCCAGTACGTGCAATACTGCTACTTCGCTGCGGGTTAGTATAACTTCTTTGCCCCTGTCCTGTCCTGCGCGGTTGGGTGGCGTCAAGACTGACACATTCTCAAGCACTCTCTGCGGCTTTGGATCTTTACTTTGCCGTCTACCCGGCAATCGTCTTTCACCGCTTGACTTGTAACTGGAGGAAAAAGCTCACATTGAGCATAATGCTTGGAATGGGAGTCTCGTACGTCTCGGATATATACTTTGCTGTTTCGATCACTCGGGAACCGGAAGCTAACAGCATGTTGCTCGCAGAGCGTCGGCTGCCGGCTGTTACAAGACCTCGCGGCTTGAAGCCAATGCAAGTCCTGATTTCACATGTGAGTCTGGAGTATTCGAGGTGCTAGTATATTTGCTGACGCTTTGAAGACGACGTGACTTACCTGATAATATGGACCACTACCGAAGGAAGCGTAAGTAAGCCGCAATCATCTAGCCTTACGCCTGAGGTGAATTTTCGTTAGACTGATGCACTTTCAGCTCATGCTTATCTCGGCCTGTATCCCGACACTCCATCCCGTCTACGACAGAATACAGGATGTCTTCAGGAGGCTTTTGGGAAGGGCAACACCGCAAGATGACTTGGCCAATTTCGACCAGGAGGTTGATCAACCACAGCGTCGGATGGGCGGATTTTGGACAGAGAAGCTGGACTCCATTGTCAGGTCCATCTCGAGTTGGACTACGACCACGACAACAGCCAACACGTCCACTGTCCAGACAAGGACGTTAGAGGAGGCGGCGACTATCACGAGGCCACCGCCTATAATCTGGTATACCAACATTGTGAAATCTACACACGGGTTGAGATCGACTTCAAGAGAAGCCACAGCGTACCGTCCTGAGAGCTATCATGACGCATAGGAACCTGCAGTCTTGGATAATAATTAAATGGTTTCCACGAACTGTCCGGAATACCCAGGCAGACAACAGGTATTTAGCAAAACGGCACTCCTAAGTGATCATCGTACCCTCGAGGGATCCCTTCCCCTTTCAAGATCATCACTGGGTCTCCCACGACGACCATCAAAACTCCGCCGGACGGTAGACACACCATGTCCGCTACCGATGCTGAGCTTCCGCGCGCCGTGCCGGAGGGGCGAGAGCCCAAGCCGTGTGTGGTCATAGCGATCGTGGTCGCGGCTCATCCTCGCAGCGTATCGATCCGGGCCGTCAAGCCCCCTCTTCCAGTCCACGTCATCCGCATGCGATCGGTAAGCAGTCGTTGACGCAGCACCAGCGGTCCCCGGCTTGTTCTCCCTGACGGTCCACGTCGACATATCATCCGGCTGGTCTTCCTTGTCTCCCCGTGCTGCCTTTTTGCGGCGAAGACGGCCTCCGTAGTCCATGGTGGCCCGAACTAGGGCCTTCCAAGCATCTGAAATATCGTGAACCAAGAAAGCCATGGACACGAAGATGAACGAGATTGCCAGTCCGATTCCAAACATGTATTTTGTGACATATCCAATGGTGAGATGATTTCCCCAATCCTGGAAATTAATAGCAAAGAAGGCTGCTATAAACGACATCGGGAGGAAGATGATCGTAACAATGGTGAAGACCATAATGGTTTGCCCTGCCGATCGTTAAATCTTAACTCGAACTAAAAGCGGTAGGCTTTCACAAGAAGACGGTATATACCTTGCTTTGCGGCTATGATTGCCTGCTCGCGGGCGAATCGCGCTTCTAGGGCATTGGAATGCTTTTGCTTCAGATCCAAAAGATTGGTCAGGCTGTCATATATGCTGCGGGCTTGTTTGTCCATGCGAATAAGGTCGTTCTGATGGACCTCGAGCAGACGCTCCTGATCCTGAAACCGTCGCCTGATCTCCTTGATCACGCCGTCGGTGGACTTGCGGCTTCCCTCTGGCCGCAGCTCGTCGATGATGTTCTTTTGGAATTCTTCTAACACGAGCATCTGTGAGTCCAATACCACTGCTATAATATTCAACTCATCTTGGATGTCCTTGATCTCTGACAAGAGCCTCGTCTCCTGGTGTATGTTGAGTAGGTCATCAGACAACTCGTGCTCGACACTGCTCTCGGTGCCGTGGCGGTACCGTCTAAGCCACTGTGTCGACTTTTCCGAAGCCTTGTGGAATTTACTGAACAGTCGACTTTCCTGGTCTGTGACATGCCCGATACTGCTCTCGAACATGTCGAGGAATTGAAATTGTTGCTCATCCAGTCGATGCCGGCTGTTCAAGTTTGGTCAATCGCACTATTTCCTCAGAAGAGTGTTTGGAGGGTGCTTTAAACCCTGCGGCTAACGTCTCGCGAACCATAGGGAGATCTCGGCGTGGAAAGGACTTACTCGAATAATCCAGATGCTCTGCCCGTAATCGCCATCGCTAGATCATAGACTGACTGAATCGGTGGCCTCGTCTTCGCGTTGGTCTCCTCTAATATGCCGTCGATGACATTGAGCGGATCCTGTTTGGGCTGATCCCATCGCTGAGGGAAACATGTAATCACGGTGTCTGAAATCTGATCAGAGACATTCACTATGCTTTTTGTGTAGACTACTTACCACCACCGAGAATCCAAAGCCCTTCGAGATCTTATTTAGCGAAGACTCAATGTGAATTTGGGGTGGATAGTTGCTCACAAAGCTGATCCACCATGAACACCTTTGGCTCCAGATGATGCTCTTGACAATATCTCCAGACGACCTGATCATTATCACGTTGTGTAGTGTCGATTCCATGATAGAAGAACTGGTCAAGGGTCCGTCTCGGGTGGAGATTATTGACGTAAGCGTGGACAAGAAGCTCATCGCGCGACGCATTCTGCTGGGGTTTGCCCCCCGTGCGAGCTCTTTGGATAGTTTCAGCCATGCTCAGGCGCCTGTCATGGGTTTCGTAGTGGAGAAATGGCATCTGTGACTGTCAGCTCATTCCACAGTCTTGGGGATGATTGATGGGTCCGACATACGAAGAGAACCATCTTTCCGTTGTTCACAAGCTGCCTGAATGCCTCTGTCGATGCAAATGATGGCGCAAACGACGATTGCCTGCTATTCAGCTTGGCCTCTTTGGTACCAGGAGGGTTACCTGGATTTCCCTTTTTGCGCTTTGGCTTCGCCTGCGGATGACGTTCGGTTATTTGCTCGGCTTTGCTTTTCTTCTTACTTTCCGATTTCAAGGTGCTGTTTTCCGAGGTATCTGTTATGATGGAATCCGCGACTGTCGGCGCATTAATCTCGGCTGCCTGCTCGGAAAGGATTCCCAGGGCAACCTCCTCCTTTTCCGCACGGCGGCTCGGCACTCGATGACAGAAGGTTCTCAGGAATTTTGCATGAGCCATTGGCCCACGATGCTCTTGGTCAAAACACTTCTCTAGAGCTTTGAAGCCTTCGACGTCACGGAACCCGCCCTCGACGAAAGACTTAGCCAGCAGGGTCTCTACCCAAGCAATATTGTTGGCAGGCAGGTGAATCCACCGAAAATGCGGTTCCCACTTCACGTTTTTGGCCAGGATTGGAACACTTGGCACGTTCTTCTCACTGTCTTCCCAGCCATAGAGCAATTCGTAGATGGAGGGTTTGAAAACCAGCTGCTTCTTTTTCTCCTGGACGTCGCCCTTCCGAAACTTCATTTCTTGAAAGTCTCCAAAGTCAACAACAGTCGCAGAGAATAGCTTGGAGGCTTCTCGGGCGCTTTCCGATAACCTGTGGGACGCCCTGGAAGGAGAAAGAAGATGAACAAGGTCTTTGTGGTGCCGTTCGGCGGCGCAAAGAAGAGCAGTTCGCTCGAACTGATCCTTGATAGAGATGTTCGTCTCTGGCCTTTCTAAAAGAAGCTTGACAACATTGCCGTGGCCACTACATTGTGAGCTGTTAGTGAATGCTCGGGCGTAAACAGAATAGAAGCAAAAGATACTTGAGGGACCTGAGCCTGATTCAGAAGTAACCCATGTATAGGTGGTAGGATTGACGAAGGACTGATATAAAAAATTACTGACTTGAAAGCCGCCCAATGCAACGGGGTCATGCGATTTGACAGTTCAGCATTAACATTAGCACCAGCGGCCAGCAGCTTAGAAACAACTACATCATGGCCCTTTTCGCTCGCATTGTGCAAGGGCGTCCACCGCCCGTCCGAAACAGCATCCGGATATGCACCATAGCCCAGAAGTAGCTCGACGAAGTCGACTTGGTTATGTTCCGCGGCGAGGTGAAGGGCTGTCTTGCCTCTGTTCTGAGAGGCATTGATATCAGCCTGTTTCCCAAACTCGCCGCTAAGAAGAGCACGCGCAAGGTCAATATAGTTGTTCGTGGCCGTCCAGTGCAGAGGTGTACGGCTGATGGAATCCCGCGGGTTCAGGTTGATGTCCTTCTGTAGCAAGAGCTTGATGGTGTCCATGGTCCATTTGCCGCGCTTCTCCGAGGCGAGGAAGAGCAAGGGAGTCCGACCATCCTTGTCACCAGGCTTTCCATCCTGGTTTCTGCCGCCGTTGACGTCGGCTCCTTTGTCGAGGAGTGCTTTAACGACACCATTGTGGCCTCGCATGCAGGTGGGGAAGAGCGCCGTCTGCCCGTTCTTGCCGCGCCAGTTCGGATCGGCCCCGTGCTCCAACAGCTCCGTCACCACGGCCAGATGCCCTGCCTCGGCGGCCTTGAAAAGTGGAGACAGCTCGTTCTCCTTCTTCGGGTGGACGCCCGCGCCGTGCTTGAGTAGCAAGCACAGGACCTTCAGGTTGCCTTTGGTTGCGACCTTGACCAGGGCCTGGCGGAGCGCATGATGGTCTGCTTGGGATGTCCAGGCCTCCTCGGAAAGAAGGTCTAGGATCCGGTTCTCATTGCCTGAGACGCTGGCTGAGAGCAGCCGGATGTGTTTCTGCACGTGCTCCGGCGCGTTGGAGCTAGACAAGCTCGCCGTCGCCATGGCACAGGAGACGCTGCGGTCAAGGTCAAGAAATTGGGCACAGTGTCGGGGCCATTTTTCTTGTGTCGCCCGGCAGAGTGGAAGGAAAAGCAGGGCTATACAGCATCGTCCTGTGTGCTGTAGCTAGTGAAGCGGCTGAACCAGTCACGAGGAGTATGGCGGATAGACCAGAGGTCGTAGCTTTAATGATACGTGCGAGAAACCATGATCCTTGCACAAGAAATAAACACGCAGGATCCGCTGTGCAACGGGCAACCCCAACCCCCATCAGCTTAGCACACCTACACACGAACGGTATATCGACCTTTTGATTCAACTTATGTCGAGAGGTCACTGCATAGCATTAGTTCAAAATTCCAGTTTCGGGGATTACTAATTCAGCTTTATAGGATTGTTGCCCATATCTCAGCAACTGCGAGACGGCTAAGAAGGCTACTTGAAGCAATACAAATACAGTGTTCAGCTACATACCGTCTACCCAGAATTTATCATTCACAAAAAGCAAGGATGATTACAGTGACATACATTGGGGATCATACAAGACTCGGGCCAACATCAGCATTAACAAAGCAAGCATTCTATGTCAGAGTCATCAATGGTCATTGAATTGCTCATCAACCGCCTCGGAGGGCAGGTTAGTTAGGTTGGGTCAATGGATGAGGTGCTGGCGGATTTGAGCACAGCACACAAGATCTTCCAGTCTAAGAGAATCGCATCAAAATGCAGCCCGCCGAAACTCCTGTAGACAAATATAAACCCCTTTGTACATTTTCCTAAGCGCAGCTTTCGAGCCCTTTTATCTAATCCTGAGCGATCTTGGACATCCTCTTCGACATGCTATGATTCTGTCAGTACTTGGTTGCTTACAAGTCGGATGGGACAAGATAGATGAAGCGCGGGTGTTAACTCACAAGTCGTAGAAAGCGAACTGGCTCGGCTGACTGCCGAATTCGTAAACGAATCGACTGGCCAGGTACGAGCCGAAAATAGCACACAGATACGAGTCAGGGACCCGTGCAATGACAGTGTCCAGGCCGATCTTGTCCAGCAGGAGCTGTGGCAGGGCGTCGCGCAGGACGGCCTTGCGGATGCGCGTGTTCTTCCAGAGATCGCTGTGTTGCAGCTCCTCGTCAAGGTCGGTGATGGCGACAGACAGTTTGTCGGACAGGACGGAACGGGAGAGTCCGGTCTCCTCGTGCTCGCGCCAGATGGCTTCGAACTCGAGTCTGGCATTCTCGCGAATTTTGTCTTGGACCGACTTGACGTATGATCGGTAAAATTCCGGCGCGTTACCCCTGGCATCGTGGCACATGTGCTGGACGAAGCCCTCTTCATCAAAGCTGAGAGATGCCAGGACTTCCAGGGAAGACGAGGTGACACCACCCTTGTTGGCACTTGCGTCCTTAAAGACAACGCAGCCGGCCTCTTCGAGACGCAGCTTGGCGTCCTGGGTAATGAAGAGATTGGCACCCTCGACGATGTATGGGATTGTCGACTTGCCATCCTTGATGATCTTGCCCACACTCACGAGGTCAATCGACTCCGGACGACCTCCACAGGGGACGAACATGTCTGTGAGACCTGTGTTGCGGAGGTGATATGTGTTGCGGAAGGATGTGCCGTTTCCGATAAACTCGCCGTTGGGCAGTGTGATATTAGAGTCATCACAGAGCACTCGGTAACCGTCCTTGGACAGTTTGGACATATCATAGTGAGACACCATGACGCGCTCCTTCGCCAAACGGATGAGTTCCTGCTTGTCGAGCCCGTTGGGGTCAACAAGCACACCAGAGCCGTCAACGATCGAAGTGTACTTTTCGTTGCTGAGCAGGATCTCGTTGCTTCCCAAATCACCATCGGGGCCACCAGTCTGCATCTTCTTGACGGTGCCTGGGTCGAGCTCTAGCTTGCGGTAGATGCCCTTGACATATTCACGCACGCTGAGTGTTGTCATGCCGTAGGAGTCGTGAGGAATACCACCCAGCCTGGGGGACTTTCCGGTGAAGAACGATTTCCACCAGGGGGCACCACGTGCTCGGGCGTGCTCAGTTGCCCAGTCGACGAGATCGGCTGTGTTCTCATCAGGACCCATGAACAGGATTTCCTGCTTGCCGTAGAGGTCGACAATAGGGTTCTTGATCCCGGGGGTCTCGGCGGGAAGGAGCAGATCCAGGATGCTGTCGATGTATTTCTCGAATGCTTCCTGAGCCTTGTCTTGCTGTTTGGGGTCCAGCAAGACCACACCCTTTGAGCCACCTTCAGGAATGTCCTTGTTCTTCCGCTGCTGAGTACTGGCCAGGCCGTAGTTCTCGTCAAACATATTACGAGCGTTGATGGCGTACGCTTCCTTGCTGCGAGACTTCACAATGCGGATGCCACCGCGGGCAACATCCTTGAAGCGCAGATGGAATCCACGGGACTCAGCTGAAATAACGAGGAACATCCCAAACAGCCGTTTGGGATATTCGACCTCAGGCAGGAAGGCCGGATCCAGGCGGAAGCTGAGGGCGACCTTGGTAGGAGTGAAGTAATTGGTCTTCAGGATGGCGTTGTTGAAAGCCCGAGCCGCATTCCAGACCATTTCCTCATGATCGGTCGAGACCTCTCTCGTTATGAGGGCCTTCAATTGCTCATCGGACAGGATCTCCACGGCAGGTGTAGGGTCGATAGTGTGTCGCTCAAACTCTGGGCCAACGCTGAGATGCACTTTGGCGAAAGAAGCGTACAGAGATCGTACAAGCTGAGGAAATGAGGCGATGATCTCTAGGATGTAGTCGGGTGTGAAAGTCTCAGTCCTCAGCCGGCGCTTCAGTTTGGATAGAATCTCTTGGTGCGCAGTCTTCCTGATATCGAGAGCTTCAGAAAGAGATACGTATTCCGAGCCAAGACGGTTCAAGAAATGCTGGGTGAACACCCAGACACAGTGGCCATAGATAGCCTCTTGGAGACTCAATTGGCCTGAGGTGAAGAGAGAGTGCAATTTGTTCTGCGGGATGCAGTACAAGAGCGACGTCTCCTTCATGATCTGGTGGATGGATTGGTCGAAAGACGGGTAGTTGCCGCTGAGGTTTGTCGCAGGTTTGAGGTATATACTCATGACTGTTATTCCATTTGAAAATTGTTCGACGTACTTCCGGGAACTTGTCACACCATAGTAGTGGTATAGGTCAGAGAGGGCACTAAACATGCCTCTGGCTGTGCGTGACCGGAAAGCCACGACAAGGCGCTTCTCCTGGGATCCGGCATGGTCAAACACCTCAATAACTGGACCCGTCCGGCTGACGGCGACCTCGATGATCTCGCGATACATCTGCTTCGTGTTGTCTGTTGCCTTGGCCAGGAACATGCGGTCGCTGATGACCTCCAGGCGGGTTTCGGTGGGGTCAGCTTTGGGATCAACAAACTGACACTGGTAGACGAAGTAACAGCGCAAAGAAGCCTTGGCATCGGCCTTGTCACCCAATACACCCGATGATCGGAAGGTCTCCACGCGGAAACGGTCGGTGAGGTTACCATCCAAGTACTTGTTCTCTAACCTGGTTTCGAAACGAGGCCCTCCAACGGCACTCTTTCCAGGCTCGCTGGTGTCGATGTAGATGGCATGGTCGCTGGCCTCCATATCTAGCCGAATTTCTTCTCGCTTGTCCTTGCGAGAGTAGGCTGCCACCTTGGCAGCATAAAGGGCAGTGATGTGGTCTGCGATGACAGGTGTTGTCTCGAGCTGGAAGTATACATCGTCGATGCCAAGGTCATTGTAGAACCACGCAATCTGGGCGTCTACACGGGTCTCAGGGATCCAGTCATTCTTCAGGATCAATTCCCGGACTGAGAGGTTTTCAAGTCAGCATGCCGAGCCGGTGTATATGAAGAGAGATGGAAAGCCGCAGCTACTCACCTTGCTTCATTTGATCCGGCTTGCCCTTGAACTCGGGGGCGATGTACCCTACTGTGGCCGACCGCATCACTCTATAGCCATTGCCGCCATTGGCCCTGGAAAGGGTGGGGACATGGACCGAGGTGGGTTGAGGTGAAGCGTGTCTCGATGGATCTTCCCTGACCTTCTCAACCAGCCGCTGGCCGGGGTTGAGAGGGCTGGAAGAGGATGAGGCGGAAGACGGCATGCTGGCCTCGTCGATGAAGGTTTCGTCAGAATCTTCAAAAGGATCTACGTATGTTGGAAAGCTATCACAACCCTCGAAGTCAGTCTTGATTGTCAAGCCCGGTGTGTTGGGCGACCGTAGAGTGGCAGCTGCCATGGTGTGTTGTGTTTGTATGAAATTGAATATAGTTGCGAAGGTAGAAGAAATTGGACTGAGGAAGAGAGCTCATAGTTTGGGCTTAGCCCTGAGGTGAACAACATCAACGGGGACGAGGGCGTTGTGATGGGGGCAGAGGCGGTATGTATATAAGGGAGGTAGGGAGTAGAGGGTAGACAGCCCCCTTTGTGACAACTCCTTTTGCCAGTAGCCAGACCAAGCCACGATGGCCGAGCGAAGCTCCAGGCTCAGAGTGCAGGATAGGACCGTGCCATGTGTGTCCATACCAGGTACGTCGGTACGTCCAGCACCATATTGGTATTTGGTTTAGAGCTAGTGGTCAAGCTGCAACGGCCGCGATAATAGGTCCACCTCCGGCAGTGTTGGGGCCAGGGCCAGAGGCCAGGGCAGAAACGACTGAAGAGTGTCAAAGGACGAGAGATGGATCTCAGACGGCCAACCCGGTCAAGCCATGGTCGGCGGGCCCCCCCACCGCTTAGTAGAGGACCCGCGAGCGGTCAGATGTGTTTTGTTTCAACGGGAGACGCGATGAAAACGAAGGAGCAGCCGTTAATCAACAAGGTGTTCCTGGCAGCGGTTGCTTATCGAGGACGCCGGTAGCGAGAAGAGCAGGTACCTTGACCTAGGTCTTGCCTTGTGCCTATGGTAAAGCATAACGACACACGTGTATGGCTAATACGGCCCACATAGCAACGCCATTGGTTCTCTGCACCTCGCCTCGTGCAAACTTGAGCGAGAGAGAGGGCAGGTCTCTCTTCACCGCTCAGGAGGAATGTTGACGTCGAAAAGGAAAGTTGGTGATATTCTGTGGAACAGGGGTAAGGAACCGGACGTACCGTCTAGACTAGAATATGAATCCAGTCGATAGTCGGCGATCAATCCGAGTAACTAGAGGGCGAACGGCCCACCGCGTCCCAGGGGGCCAAAATGCAGTCGAACAGGACCTAGAAGGCTTGGAATGAGCCCGTGTTATGGCCCGCTGCTTCGTCGGCGAGGCCTTTCTAGTCCCGAGGGCGGTCGGAATGGAGGGGCAGCTCTCGACGGTTAGGCGACAAAGGGTCTGGTCCCGTCTCCGAAACGACAGACACGGTCTTTTTTTACTTTTCGATCAGAGTCCGGTAGATGGTTGGTTGCAGTGCGCAAAGATAAGAGCCGAGAGAGGGACAAAGGATAAAAGGCGGAAGGGCTTGGGTGAGATGTGATGCATACCGCTGTGTGCTCCTTCAGCTCCTCCAGCTGGGATATTTAATCGTCCTGGTTCAGATAGTGTCAGAGGCGGAATCGTTATCAACACGATGCGACTCGTATTGGCCTGCTGCCCTGTTATTATTAGGGGCCGTCAGGGCAACACGCTGGGATCTGGGATCTTGGATCTTGGATCTGGGATGACGAGCAAGAGGCGTTGGTGAACAAAGGGGGAACTGGGAGAGAGAGCCAGGACTGGGCTTGTGCCTGTGCCTGTGCTGCGGCTGGTGCTGGTGTTGGTGCTTGTGCTTGGATTTGTTGCTTGTGCTTTGTGTGTTTTGGTGCTGGTGAATTTCGGATTGATGTCATCCGTCATGGACCACTCACTTGAGTGGCCCATCGTTCCCGGCTTTGCGCTCGAACGGACGGGGGCCATGTTCTCGCTCGCATCCTCATGCCAGAACCCAAGAGATTCGAGAACAAATCCGGGATAAGTGGATTTGGGACCCGTCGCCCGCTGGCTGTCTGCATGGGGCAGACGCTTGAGCTCGGTTCCCGGCAGCTCAGCAGCAGACAGGGCGGCGCAGTGCGTCAGATCCTCAGCTCCTAAGTGCCACGGGAGGCCAGGCCAGGCCAGGCCGCGACACGACACAACCCGACACGACAGAGCTGGATGCGACATGACACTGCATCGTTATCGCCAGCTGGTCTGTGCAACCCAGCTCGTCTGACAAGCAGGGCAGGGCAAGATAAGGGCATGACAAGGCATGCCGACCCAAGAGGATCCGAGCAGAGACAGCTTGAGGAGCGAGGGAGGGAGGCCTGGACAACGAGGCCTTGCTTTGTTGTGCACCCTGTAGAAATGCAAGTTTAGAAAAGGTTCAGGGCATGCTCTTACCTGTTCGAGTTGGATGGCCCGTGGGGGATCGGTACGGGACGGATGGGAATAAGAAGTGGTATTTGGTAGGTATGTAAGTGTGGTATGTATTTTTGTAGGATGGTACTCGAGGCTCAACACCATCTCTCCGCCGTCGAGGGAGGAAGCGCGGGATGCAAGAGGCACCAACATCTCTTATATAGCTTAGGGGCCATCTCTGGTCTGGAAACTCGTCGTGGCCCATCCATGAATCCATGAGTCAAAGCCCCGGGGGGGATGCTTTCTCTCGTCCATCGTGACTTCAAGGTTGCCATCAGATGGGGGACAGTGCTAAAACAAGCAGCAATTGCGCAAGAATGGCATCAGCCCTGATTGGGAAGAAGCTGGGGGAAGCTGGGCGAAGTATGCTTGCCTCTCTACTGCCCGATCTCGACAGCAACGACGCCCAGCTAGGCCCCTTTGGGTAGCATACCACGCAAAAGCACGCACATTAGCCACGCCCGACAGACCTCAATGGGGCAGGAGTGACAAGGTACGAATATACGTACACACGCACTCTCACTCTCTCTCTCACTCACACTCACACACACAGTACCTGGCGGGAACAGACGGCCGGTACCTGAAAATAGTGGGGCATAGCCGGCATTCTCACATGCTGGGGCAGGACTCGCTGCGCAGACGAGACGGTTATTCGAGGCTCTACACAGCGCTCTCCACCAGCCTCTGCTATACTTGCCAGGAATGGACGCGTCGTCTTGCAAGATTCTCAAGATTCTCCGAGCATTTTCGAGCAGCACACCGGCATTTACCAGCGTATACCAGCGTACCAGCCCAGACATCTGATTCAAGCTCATACAAACCAACACCCACAAATTGAGTTAGCTGCTCTAGGGGCGCCGATCAAGTGCCACAGCACAAACACAAGCTCTGCGTCGGCGAGCGTCGGTAGAGATGGCCTACTGGTTGGCCAGCTTTCCCGAGGGGCGGAAGCTTGTCTGACAGGCTGCACCGTCTTACCATCTTCTGCTCGCTCACCAAACCAATCTTGCATCCACCGTTGACGTGCTTTGCGGCGCGATGCAGTGCGCTGTGCTGTCATGCGCACAGTAATAGCGAGACGGTGTCGCTCGAGAATTGACCGCCATTGATGGGAACCCCGGGGTCCCACAATGTTGGCACGTCCCGCACATCGAGGAAAAGGAGGGCTTGGGCAGCATGTACAGACGCGTACCAACTCCTTCTCATGCCCACGATACGAAGAGCATCAGGGGACTGCCCTATGCAGTAACAGAACGCGGCAACGTGACCTCGACGATGTGTCAAACTTGACGGCTTGTACGTAAATGCCGGGGCACGCCTGCGTCTCAGGCCTCAAAAGCCATGGGGCGCGCAAGGGCTCGCAAGCGCTCGTTGCTGGTCCGGGAGGCTCTGGTCCGCTTTACACCGGTCGCCCGGCAGCGGCTGACCCCACCCGCTGTCTTGTTGTCCGGCCGGTGCTGACACCCTGGCAGCATGGTGGGCGTTAGTGACGCTCTCGTGAGTTTCTCTTACCCCCATTTTGCAATCTGTTACCCCCATTTTACTTGATCGCGCACCAACGGAGCCCCATGCTTGCCAAATCCAGGCCAAAAATCCGGGGTAGCACGCGATCATCCCAATCAATTGTATCAAGATTACCCCAGATTCTCTCTGTTCCTTTGCCAATGGGCCCCTAAAGGCTTGGGTCTTGACTCGGAGTTGGCGGCAACATAGACAGAGCGTTCAGACCCTGTTGCGCCGTGAAAATTCCTGACGACGACGTGCCGCATGCAGGTGACCCCGGGCCATGCGGAGGGGAGGGATGGTTCTGGAACTCCTTTTTCTTTTTCTCTCCGGCTACTGGGTATTCCCCAGATTCAGCCACAATTCGAAGTCACAGGGTCTCAGGGAATTGGCTCAATTTGACATTGACAAACAAGACTGAAAAAGAAATCTTCCCAATACCACCTTGTCACGAGAGCCTCATGTATCATGATGTCAATGCCTTCAAGATTACCATCCCTCTGACAGACGGACGACCTGACAGACTTGTCTGGGCTAGCTGGAGGCCACCCCGTTTCAAGGCCCGTGGACCCCAAACAAGACGGACGCCCCAGGCCCAGATCCAGGCCCAGCCCCAGCCGAGCGGGCGGCTTCCCGAGGTCTATTTTTGTCCAGGGCTCGCTGCCTGCCGTACCTGGGTAGGTACCTTGACCACGCTAGGTGTACTATTTCTCCCCTGAGCTATCCAACACTATCGGTCAGCCATACGAAGGTCTCGAGGCCACTGCCACATTCGTGTCAAGATCTTGGACGAGATTTGGGTGACGAATTCGCTCCTCTCACGGAAGCCTGCAACAAGATACGACATGAGTGATGCCGGCTTCCCCTATTCTTACAGGCGGTACTGACGATCAAAAACTATTTTTGACTTCACGTGCGGACTGACCAGCGTCCAACCATTGCTGCTCCTCTTATCTCAAGAAGCAAAGTCAGCTTCGAGAGCGCCTACGCATTTTCCTGTCACACCTAGCAAACGCATGTTTCTGCTTTTCCTCGCCGGCCCAGTGCCTTGGGACCGAGCTTTCCGAGGCGCCCACGCAGAAGAATGAACTTCAGGGGCCGTCTCGCAGCCAGGGGCCAATTAGATCCAAGGTTTGAGCTTACGGAGCACTTTTCTCAGATAACATCATCGCAGGAGACGGCTTCCTTGCTGCATGTGGCTCTGTCGTCACATTCGCGGCTTGACCCGTGGATCGTCCTGAACATTTTGCTTCCGCTATGTGATACAGCGTGGACGATCATCCATGACACGCGGAACACAGCATTGGCGCAGCGGCGCGATTAGAACTCATAGGCTGGTATCCGTTGACTTCTGAGAAAAGGGACACGGCAGTGCGGGTGATTGTCTGAAGGACCATGCTTCGATCGGACAGACGCAGGAACAGGCGTCTCAAAGACGAGGCGACAAGAATCGCGGCTCCCGTGGCTGCAATCCCTGTGAGGTTCCACCGCTCTGCGGGCATTCAAAGTCGTGAAGGAATAAACAGAGCTCTATGCTGTGTGATGGGAGAAAGTCACATGTAGCACGAGCAATGGGAGGATATAGTTCAGGACTGTGGATGAATGCTGGAGGTATCAGCAGTGGGGATAAGGAGATGGATCTCCCTTTCAGACAGCTGTTGAGGTGGCGCGGCGTGTAGTGATAGACTTTCTGAACCACAAGTGTGTCAACCCAAACTAGAGGAAGGGAAGTGCTTCCATTAAGCTGCTCCCTTAAGTTTTGCCGACAAAGGGCTTGCTGGTCTATCAGGGGCATTTGATCCGCCCGGTCACAGATCTCGCCGTTGTCTGACATAGCGAAAACATTCTTCAGAGAGAGAACTGCAAAGGCAGTAATTTAAGGACATCAGGGACTCAATTTCCAGCGCCTGGTGTAGATGATTAAACTCGATACTTGGTGGGTATGATCAGTCTTGAATCATAGACTATCTGGCTGTGATTTCGATGGGCGACGTCATGATGTGACTGGATTTATTCTTCGGGTCTTCTTTCTAAATTGAAGCCTATTCATTCCTGCTTTTTTGTTCTCGTATGAGACGCAGATAAGTTAGATCATACAAAGTTGCAGAATTGAAGGGTAGGCTAAGGGGGGGGGGAGGGGGAGAAAACAAGACCAGACTGGGACTTGTGGACACTGTGCTGTGAACTGCCGGCGAGACTGAACAAGTGTAGCCCAGCTGCACACCATTACACTCTTACCCCGACTAACGACTAGATACAAGGTAGAATGATGTACTGATAGCTGAAGTGTCCTTTATCTATAAATTTTCTTAGTTAAGCTTTCTTTATTCTCGTTTTCCTACTTCCCATTTCTATTCTCCAATCACCGTTTCCTACTTTTCCTCTGACAATATAGTGAATTTTATATGCAAAGACTAAGAGGGAACAAAGACTTTTGGACAGGGCAGGGATAATAAGATCCAGCACACAGAAAATAGTGGACAGCAGAATTATATAGCATGTTGGGGGGAGAGAACAAAAATGATGACACTAAGGCTTGAACCCAGAAGGATTGCTTACTGCTGATTTGAATTTGAGTCTCAGTTTTGAGAATCGATTTGTGGGATGATGAGAACCTGGGAAACGAGAAAAGAGATGTTGTGTTGTAAGTGCGACTAGAACCAAGAAGAGGTAATAAGGATTTGGACGATCAGAAACGGGAGGAAACGATTAGAACAGGAAATGGGCTAACGTGCCGAGATACGGTTTAAATAAAATACAGTTAACCTATGTACCAACCAGGTATATGTTCAAATGAGCTATGTTCTGTCGTCGGCCTATCTAGGCACTCCATTTGACATATTACTCTCTGCTCCGGCTTCTCTACCTCTACATTGCTGACCACTGTGTGTCTAGTATCCATCGTATTTCTCGTTGACTTATAAGAGGAGTCACAACAGCGGGTGGTTATTATTTCTGTTGCCGCCACCGCCGCGGCCGGAACCCGCACCTATGTCTGGTACATCAGAAGATCGGCGTTCATGTTGAACAGAAAATTTGGACAGTTTCACACAGAAGTCAGAATGGCATTGGATCACAGGACAGGGCAATACATGTGTGGCAACGAAGACTTGGTCGGAATGAACGTTTATTGAATAGCCGCTTTAGGGACAACTGGAATTCCACTCAATTACAATTGGTAGGATAAGGATTCTGGTTAAACTCGGAAGACAAAGGTAGTGACGAGGAAACATGATTTGCGAGTGGACGTAGCACCCGCCTCAGCCTAAATCCATTAATATAGAAGTGGTGAAAGATAAAAGGCCGAGCCAGCATTCAACGGCATATGAATAATATTTGTCATCTAGTAACACAGTTGTGTTGTATTTAGGAAGCACAATCCAGGATCTTGGAGAAGCCACCCTGTCTTCTCATTTCAATACCTAGCTTGACAGCAGAAACCCACCCAACCTGTAAACAATGCAGTGGAAAGCACTCTCTCTAGCACTCCTCGCTGAGCATGTCTCCGCCCAAACGCGTATGCCGATGTTGCGGTTCAGTTGCTCGCAACTGGTCGTCGAAAGGCTTGATCCTCTCGTGAACCCAGGCGTGAACCCATCGCCTCACGTGCATCAGATCGTGGGTAAGTCCTTTTCATCAGCTTTTTTGACGCTTTTAGCTTGCATTTCCTTTCTATGTTGAGTCCTTGTCGAGGATCTCTTACTTCATCACTTTGATGGCGCAAACCTGACTTCGTATTGCCGCACAGGAGGCAATTCTTTCAATGCTTCTATGGACCCAGCGACACATGACCTCCCTTCAGCTTCAACATGTACTAGTTGCACTTTCTCCGAGGACTTCTCAAACTACTGGACTGCAGTTCTCTATTTTCGAGCGCGCAACGGGACGTACAAACGTGTACCTCAGTATGCAAGCGAAGGACTGACAGCCGATGGTGGCATAACGGTCTATTACATCGCGGCTCCGGATGCATCCGTTAATGTCACCGCGTTCAAACCCGGCTTCCGCATGCTTGTTGGTGACGCCGCGGCGACCTCCCCAGGAACGGCACGTAAGGTGTGCCATCGCTGCATGCCAGCAACGGGGGATAACAGCAACCTCAACTGCGCAGCTCCAGATACCCAGACCCTGCCCACGGGGTTTTGTGCGGGCGGCATCCGATCTGTCATCACTTTTCCCACGTGCTGGGATGGGAAGAACACGGACAGCCTGGACCACATGAGCCACGTTGCATACCCAAGCTCAGCGGCGTCGCAAACAGGTGTCGGTGCAGAGGGTACTTGCCCAACAACCCAGTCAGTATAACCCTGTTCCTGCTACGGTTGCCTATTCCCGTCTTTCATTAGAATTGTCCAGAATTCATCGTTTCGGGCTCCGCAGCAGGTTATTAACGCATAGCAGTCCCGTTAAGATACCTCAGGTCATGTATGAAGTTATGTGGGATACGCGACCGTTCAATAACAAGGATCTGTGGCCTGAGGATGGTTCACAACCATTCGTCTGGAGCACTGGTGACAAGTAAGTCTCTCTAGAAAGCTCGCAGGCAGGCCGCAACGCTAAGTATGATGTTCAGGGACGGCTACTCCCAACACGGAGACTACGTCTTCGGCTGGAAGGATGATTCCCTTCAACGTGCCATGAACCTCCGATGTGATGGCGACACCTGCAGCGGATTGGCAAGTCAGTCCTCAGAGGAGGCGATGAAATGTACCAAGCCGCGTGCCGTCGATGAAGACGTTGACGGCTGTAAGTCTATATCTTGAAAGCGGATTCTCAGTCTACTTCAGCTAACCTCTTCGTAGGGTTTACTGAGATCCCGGGTGCGGCCATGACTTCTTAGAACTCTTTGCATTCGGGTTTGGACTAATCTGGGTTATCGGAGAATGTGTAAATGACTAAGAATGGATTTTGAATAATATAAACTGCTCTGTTCCTCGTGCAATCCTATTGGAGGAATCTTGAATGAATCTTAATTTTTCCGTCATCTAAGAAATTCTGCGAAAACAGATATTTGCCGAGGGCGGAGGCGACTACATGAGCGAGTTTTCCGTCGAATTGTGGCAGAATGGGCGTCGTCCAAGTTTTCTGGTCGAAAGGGAAATCTCCTTGACGGTTTCTATTCTCTACTAACATTCGGCTTTCAGGCGAGGAACTTATTGATATCTCAGTCAGACATGCAGGCAATTTGATCGGGCGATGACATTGTTCGATTCAGTTTCGTTGTACCATGGTATTCTAATCACCTCTAGTAGTTAAAATGTCCAGGAATTCTTGGTGCCCGTTGGAGATGTTCGCCGGATGCCAATGATGTTGTAATCTAGCTTTGGAGTTTGGACACTCAGCTTGACTTTTGACGCCGGAAGCTAGCCGTCTTTCCAACAGGCCCTCCTGTATCTCAGCTGAGCTGTTTCAAGGTGTGTGTTCAAGCTTGTGAGGTTTCACTAACGTCGTACAAATCGTCAAGGCCGCACCTCCAAATTAAAATCTCGTCCGAGGAATCAACGAATTGAGATCTCCCTCCCATTCGGCTCGTTCTCACTCCACTCAGGCTTTCCCACCATGCATAGATTGTTCTCGTCAAACGGGGCGTATGTGAGACCCTTTGTGTTGCCGTTGTTGATCTTATTCAGGAACACCTCCTCAACGTGTCGCTTCGCGGCGGGCCTGAATGTGTCGTCATACCATCGCCGCAGGCCCTCATGGGTGTTTTTCTTTGTGCTAGAATACAATCGGGACTTGTGCGATTTGTCGACATGAGAGACACCCTTCGTATCGGTGTACGGCGCGTGGTACTCGTAGGTGCAAGTGAAGTAGCCTCCTGAGGAGTGAGACATGGTGTTGGAGTAGGCTGTGTTGGGTAAGTATGGGATGTTTTCTGGTTGCAAGCTCTGTATAGGAATCACTATGTGTTTTGGAATGGTTTAAGGGTGGGGATTGTTCTTGTTAGCTCGGTGGGTAGGCCACACCTATATAGTCGTCCCTAATGTTTTAATACCCAAACCTTTTGACAAGTTACATTTATCTTGATTTGCCTCAGGCGACCTAATAGTATCCAATAATATGACGACAACAGACTTTCAGCTCTGACACATTGCTTACCTCTGCATACATTCCGCGCCACCGTAAAGTGATTTGCTCAATCGCTAATTGGTGGCCTCGTCACATTAGCCCTGCCCCAGCAGCGCTCAAGAACAATGAAAGAAAAAGGCTTCAACCTGGCAAAGGGGCTCTGGCTTGGCAAAGGGGCAGTCGGTGAAGTAATGGCTATGGCACCAAGTAACACCCCCACCACCACTGCTTCCTGGTACAAGGGACTGATACAAACAGTTTTAAATTTTCTTTAAGAATATTTTATAGCATAGCTATAGAATGATAGCCCAGCCCGGAGAATCCTAGACTTCATGTCTTGCCGGTATCTCTCATATGTCCGACCTCCTTGTAAAGCTTCTTGCATGCACTTGATGATCGAAGTACTTCCATGTCTAACAAAAAAATTCAAGTTTGCTCATTCCCCCCGCAGCAAAGACTCCGAGGGCTTCTTGATTCGATGTCGGCGCCATTGAAGACTATCCCAAACACTGTCCATATCCATCCGATGTGCCAGGTCCCCTCTGGTGCGGGTGTTGTATTCCTATTGTGAAGGTATTTGGCTTCAGCTATGCCTTCAAGATGCGTCCAGATTGTTGTCCAGCCCACTGTCATGAGCTGGTTCTACTCTGATCCTCGTGATCTTGCTTCTGACACTCTCGTTCTTCTCGTCGCCAGGCGAGATTGCTCTTTCCAAGCTTGGAAAAGCAGCAACCGCAACTTCACATCTGTCGCTTATGACCGGCGACATCATGTTCTGACTTGATTAGGAGACAAGCCCCGCTATCCCACAATTATGCCTGCGTAGGTGGCGGCTGACTTGCATGAGCAGCCCGCAGATGCAGTATAGTTGGGCATCGATTGAGCCTTCTGAGCCCCTTTCACTTGTACATTCGAGTTCTGGTTTGTGTCAATTTCAACGCCGCCGTTGTCCATGCTCGCCATCAAATGCACGCAACAAAGGGTCTGGACAGACCATATAAGTATGAACCACTGCCGGAACCCATTTGCAGGTACCTAACTGCATTCGAGCCCGGGCGGCCAGGGAAAAGAGAGATCGAGGTGCCTTATATGACATACATCAGGCTCGCCACTTTAGAGCCCGCTACCCAACCGCAGGACAATCTTGTCATCCGCCTTGATACCGTTCCCTTCAAAGCCCCTTTCAGCGACTCCGATTACAACGATCCAAATCTGACGGTCTGGCACGATGTCCGCGCAATTCGCGGGGACGACCCACCGCCACCCAAGTACGAGGCTTTGAGTTACGCCTGGGGCTCCGAGGAGGATCCTGCCCGTGTGTATGTCCGGGGCCGAAGTCACAAGCATGACTCCCACAGCTACTACCTGTCCATAACGCGCAATCTACACGACGCCTTGCGCGCATTGCGGAAGTATCATCTCGCTGCCGAGAATCCTGAGGGCACCCTCGCATCCAGTTTATCACGTGTCCTATGGATTGACGCCATCTGCATCGACCAGGCCAATGCCGCGGAGAAGGGCCCTCAGGTTGCGATGATGGGAAGTATCTACCAGTCCGCCAGCCGGGTTGTAGCGTGGCTGGGTCCCGCAGACGAAACTTCTCCTCGCGCCATGCATTTCATGTGCTCCGTCGGCTTGCAAGTCAATGTGTCGTTCCGCGGGTCAGAGCTCTCGCCCGTCCCAGGCGCCGCCGATCCGACCTTGGGGGACATCCAGGCGCCGCTTTTTGAAACCCATGACCACAATATGGGTACGTGCCTGACTGCCTTGCTTGGGCGTGCGTGGTTCTCTCGACTTTGGGTAGTGCAGGAGGTTCTCCTCGGAAATCCCTTGCGAACGGTCGTGCTTTGTGGACCTCAAGACGCTGTGCCATGGTCCTTATTTCGCAAGGCCATCGCTGTGGTAAGCTGGAAGTGGCGACACCGGCCCACATCTTGGCACCAACATGCTGTGATGCCGCAGCTGCGGACATATGTAACGGTGCAGGATAACACGGCGTATCTGTCTCGCCTGCGCTACGACTTTGGCGCGCTCGCATGCAAGGACCCGCGCGACCGGATCTACGCCGTGCTGAATTTGCTGGGTCCTCTCGAGCGGCGGCACCTGCGCATCCGTCCAGACTATGAAATGCCCGCCGCGAAGGTGTATCGGGAACTGGTGAGACGGATGATCGGCGTTCTAGGCGATCTAACGATACTGGAGGAGTGCGAGGCGAATGCAGAGGGCGACAGGTCGTTGCCAAGCTGGGTACCAAATTGGGCGTGCCAGTCTGCTTTTCGCGTGTCTAAAGAGGGAGCATCATTCGCCTCGGCACAGCTCGCAGGCTGGACCGCAAGCAATGATATTTTGGACGACAGCAGTGACATTCTGACTTTGGCCGGAGTCAGCGTTTCGACGATCCAGCATATCGGAACAGATTACCCTGATAATATCGACGCCGGTTACGAGACTCGCGTCGCCCAGATGCTCTTACAGAAAGGGCTGTGGGACCCAAACCGGCCGTGGGATGTTCCTCTGTGTGAATGGGTGCGCACCTTCTTGACCGGGGGGGTCGCCGAAGCCATGTCTTCTCCACCGCAATGGGCACCCACGATGGCAGATGGTATAGAGACGCTCAGGGTCATGCTCGCTGCAGCAACTAATACACCATATAAAGGTACTTCCGATAGAGCCAAATGGTCATCCAGCATGAGTGTCAGATTCCTCAAGAATGCTGGAGATCGAATTGCCGGGCGGCGCATGTGCAAGGACTCACGGGGATCACTCGTCCTGGCCCCGCCGTTAGTACGCCCTGGTGATTTAGTTTGTGTTCTCCTAGGGAGTGACAATCATGTGCTCCTGCGACCGACCTCGTCAAGTGGTGAGCAGTTCCGCTTGGTCGGGACGTGTTTCGCCCATTGCGCCCTTTGTAAGTCAGCGCCCTGCTTGCTCGTGTTGAATGTTGCGTTGAAGACTCGTCTTCGTTAGCAGTTGGTTCCAACCTAACTCCATCTTGCTTATTCAGATGGGACTGCGTTTCTGGGTCCTTTGCCCCCTGGAATCCGAATCATTTGCAACCCTCGAACATCCAACATGACCTTTATATCTATCGAGACTGGGCAGCGATCCTTGGTTGACCCGCGGCTGTCATACCTTTTCAGTGAAGAAAAGCTTGCCGAGTTTGAAAAGGCACTATCTGAGAACGGCGACTCTCCGGTGACTCTGAAGGAACAGATTGATCCTGAGGTTTTATCCAAGTGTGGGAGAGGATTAGACGGCAGGAAAGGGGTTGACATGCGGAAATTCGAGATCATATGAATATATTCATAGTCCGATCGCTTCGTTCTTTCTGTAGGAACTTGTTCCGTAATCATTACTGACCGACTCCGGCAGCGTATGGAGACTGAGCAAGATCTTACCCTCACCCGGGCGCTTGTTCAAGGCTTGGTATAGACTCTCCAGGTCTTGGAAGAGGTCTTGTGGTGCATGATAAAGGTGACAATAAGCCTCTTTTCCTATTCTTAAGTATTACACACTTCCTAAATACCAACTTAGCAGTACTTATCATTCTTCACAACTTTAGGACAAAAACCACTAGTGATAGCAAACAGAAGCATAGTATAAAAGAATATCCGAGTAATTGGTGTACATGGTATGTCCTCAGCGCGTTGCTATAGAGTTTGCAGTATTAAAGCAAAATTCTCAGCTGTTGCTTCTTTTGGAGAACAACGGCAAGAACCAGAACCTAGAGAATGCAAGGACAAGCAGGTGTTGTCACGAGAGTGACATAGAAGAGACGATGCTCTCAAGTCTTGCTCATTATTGTGGAGTTCTGAATAAGACCTTGTCTTGCTAAGAAAAAAGAGTAAGAGGGAAGGTTGCCTCCGATTGTAGTCAGGCCTTAACAGCAGAGGGCCTTGGGGCTGCAGGTGGTCTGTGAGATATGGCCCACCTGCAGTCACTGAGCCTGCCGCAGCGCCGTCACAGTGCACGAGGGCAAAAGAAGGCAAAAGCTTATGATGGTACTGGGAGTTAGAGACATGTTAATGATAGAAGGTATTTACTTGATGGAAGGTACTTTCTACGTTGGTACCCTGCTGTTCCGTTTTCTGTTTTCCGTTTTCCTGCTCGCAACGTTTCTCAGTCTCCGTTTCTCATTTTCTCTCTCCTCGATCCAAATAGGATTTTACAGAAAAAAACTTGAGATAAAATAAAAGGTTCTAGAGATGAGAGAACGGTGACAGCAATCAGAAACCAGAGGAGAGAAAGATGAAATAGAAAAGGGTGGCGGGCAGGACTAGAAAACGGGCCCAAAAGAAAAAGATCATGATGAGACTGGGACTTGAACCCAGGAGGATTGCTCCACCAGGAATGAATGTTAAGATTAACCTTAACCTGGCGCCATAACCAACTCGGCCATCTCACCTGTTTCAGATGATTTAAATAGGTTTTGTGCTATTATAAATGTGATATGGGGCCGGGAGGGTGGCGGTGTGGGTGGGCCGGGTCCACCGGGACACCATCCGGAGTTGGCGGAGTTGGCGTACCACCAAACCCCCGGGTGGGGAAAGTGGCTTTAAGCCATTCAGCACTAGAGCAAGCGCTAAGAAGCACCAGAAAGGCTTGGGAGGTAGAAAAGGCAGCTGGGAATAATAAATGATGTTTGGCCTAGAGGTATATCCCACTTACAGTAAGATATATTGAGCACTTGCTTTGTAGTTTAAAGCCAACTCAAGACCAAAAAGGATCTAGGATGTCTCCATCATTATGATTGCTTATCTTGTATTCATCTTGCCATGAAGGAAGCAGAAAGTGACTGCACGCGCATTTATGTCCAGGATTGAGAATATTGTTGTCCACTGCACATAAGCCTGGTTAAATCGCAGACTTCAACTGAAACATTCACTACAACAATGACTGCATGAAAACTGTTTCAGGGTACCAAGTTTAAACAATGACCGTGAATGAATACATTCCTTGTGCGAAGAATCGCGGGTGTGAAACGATATACCGGTAGTGCAAGGTAGAGGACACGGCACCAACAATCTTGTTAGGACTGGCTCCGTTAGGAAACTTAATAACTGCCCATATCTTTTTGCCTTTGACGCTCTGTATTTCGCATAATCACTCCACCATCGTTGCGAAGCACGAAATATATAATGAGCCCAAATACAGCCAGGCACCAACCTAGCGCCTTCATCTGACAGCCTGAGTGAATGGCAGTAGGTCGGGCATGCAGAACCAGGCTCGTTCCACGAGTGAATCTGTTCAGAAAATTGACTTCCAAATATTGATTATGGTCGATGCATTACTTGGAAACATATTTCCTCATGACATACGAGCTTGGCGACATCTGTTCTGCTTTCCCTAGTCTTCAAACTCCACCATGACTGCAACACCCCAGGCATTTGTTAGGCTTTGGAATGAGAATTGGATAATTTGTAACTAATGATGATTGAAGATTGTCGGCAGACAGTACAACGAGCTTGACTTGGATGACTTTGGTATTGGATTACCTATTGCATCTCAGGGCGCAGGGGTATTCTGGCGTACAACCAAGCACATCCGCTGGTTTGGTCCCAGCATAAGGGCGATTCCGATCGATTGGGCCATGAAGGTGGCTGATGATGGCACAAAGGCTTTCCTCCGCTACCTGAAGGTAAGCTCGCATCAAACTCAAACCAGCGAGAAGGGCTGCGCACTGAAGACCCCGATAAACTCCAACATGCACTGCGGAACTCTAAAAGTTACGAAACATAACTTACAAGGGGTTTTCTCATTTCCTAGTCTGTGCATATCAACGGTGTGATACAAATCCGTACAGCAAAGTTCAACCAAAGTTTAGGTACATGATTCGTAGAGTCACATTACGGCGACAACAATACGGTGTATAACGCTGAAAGACCAAAAGTGATTGTTGATATCAATCTGCTAGTAGTGATTGTATTGTTTCATAACTTGTACTTCTTAGGGGTCAGTACTGTAATCCGTCGAGCTGAAACTGATGGTGACGCAAGCCATTCGACGTGCATGTGTGAGAGACGGGGACTGTGAGACACTCGAGTCTGGATTGGTTGCTGTTATGGCGCAAGGTGGTGCCCGACTGATGCAACACAACTACCTGAGACAGTGTCCTGGCCATCCAAAGGGCGATCATGAATATAGAGAAAACCTCCAGGAAAAGATCAAAAAGATACATGCGTTAGGATTGGGGTAACAAGTGGAGTGAACGGGCGTGCAGCGGCAAAGCAGCAAAGGCGGCAGCAATAGGTTGTACGATTGAGGGCTACTGAACTTGACCCTCCTCCTTCCTCCATTTCCCGCTTTCTTCTCCTTCCTTTCATGATTTCCAGTGCTTTCCAGCTGCGCGTATTCCGTGCGGGCTACACAGGTATGGAGTGCATTCAGACGCGGACATCTCATTCCAGAGGAGCGTTCCAGTTGTGGGATACTTGCGCCCTTGCCGCTGCTGTGACAAAAGCCCCCGAAATGCATGTTATCCTCGGATGCAGGGTACTTGTTTGTACTTCACACCAATAACAGCAAAGAGTTGTATTCCCTGCTCTGTAGTAAGCAGCCATCTGCTCGGCGTGGACGAAAGATTTCTAAATAGGACATCTCAACCTTCGGTGATTTCAGGCGGTTTGGAGATTAATTAAATGTAGCACGAAGTGACTGAGGTGACTTGTCCTGTGGTTCCATGGCACATAATTCGGATTTACACTACACCTCAAAATACTTCTCTGATTCAACAGTATCGACCCGTCTTCCATGATAGACTATCTCCGGACACGGAGAGCCAATGATCAAAGGAAGGCTTCAGGTAGAGCGACACAACAGAATAAGATTGAAAGCCCAGGCGTCACGCAAGACCAAGTAGATACTTAGGTTGGCAGGCAGACATCATGCTCTAATTCTAGAGACAGCGTAGTGCAAGCATTCAGAAATATGGGTAGCTTCAGAGCTACAAGATGTTGAATCTGTGACGAGAGGCGCTTACAGGAGGCAGAACTTTCAAGCCCTGTCCAAAATCGCAGGATCCTAAAAAGACCTCCTGTCGTCTAGCTAAGGGACAGGGAAGAGGAGAAAAGCTGATTCATTTGCTTAAATATTTTGAAGTCGAGCACCCGTCGCTAGTCGAATTGAAGCTCAACTTTGACCTTGAACGAGCTCAAGCTCAGGTATCAGCTTTCGGCCACAGTATTTGTGTAGAATAAATAGAATATAGAGGAGGATCTATTCCCAAAGAGAAGAAAGGCAAGTAATCTCTGATAAGTAATCAATTCTTAGAGGTTTACTTCGGGGATGACTATCTATAGGGGATGACCTCTTTTAGGATAACCATCTATAGGACAACCTCTTATAGGATAACCCTTTGTAGGATAACCACCTTTAGGATCACCTCCTATAGGATAACCTCATATGGGATAAGTTCCCGCTATAACCTTTACGTGGGGGAGTAAATAAGCCACAAGGGCTCCCGAATGACGTGCTGTGATATTTGAGAGTGTGGCGGTGTTGTTCCAATAGTGTATGTGATATCATATTGGTCTTCTAGGCAAGATCGCTGTTGCCTGCGATACTGAATTACACACAGGGTCTGAAGATTACCAGACTTTTCACAAAGCAAATCAGCAACTTCTCTGCTTTCAAGAATATGTTCGCAACAGGAGCTCAGTTGCCGTACAATTGAAATATACATCATATTACTTCATTGGTGAGCATTGCTGACAGGCAACGGGCTATTCAAGCTACCATGGTTCACATAATACAACGCTACAGTTTCCTGCAATACAAAGTATCGTCCGCTAAGGCCGGCCCGAGGTAGCTGTCCGGGATCAGATAGATCGTGGACCAAGAGCTGCACTGAGTATCCCATTTGGAATCAGCATCACAGTTGGTCCATTGTGTCCACTTGCCGCCAGATACCTGAGAGGCATAGTCCCATTCGCAGTATTTGTGGGTAGCCAGACACGACACCTTCGTCCCGTCGAAGCCGGGCTCCTTGCCCTGGCAGTCTTCTACCTTAAATATCTCAGAAAGGTTCGCCCAGCCAGAGTCCACGATCTTGTTGAGAACATCAGTGCTGTCGTCAAAGCCCCAGTCGTTGGTACTATGAAGCGCATATGTGTTCCCTGCTTCTTCATCAACCCAGAACTGATAGCAGTTGCCTGCGGCACTGAGGCTGGGGCAGTCGACAGCACCGGTGTTGGTGGCAACGTCCATAGCGATGGTATCTGTGGACCTAGCAGACACAATATTGTTGCCCTTGAGTGCTTCTGAAAGTATGTATAGCTGGAGGTCGTGGAAGATATCGACGCTTTGGGTATTCAAGCTGGTCACCGCACGAGTGCTGAATCCTCCGGGTTCGGCTGCCGCGATAAAGAGCGTACTGTTGTTTTGAAGCTCCTTGAGAGCGTTCTCAAGGCTGGTCTGATACTCCGTAACGAGGGTAGCTAATTCGCTGCCAATATCACCCAGCAAAACAAATCGCGCTGTTGAGCTACCTGAGATGGAGCTCATGAAGAAACTGCTCATGCCAGTGACAACGGCCAAGCCAGTATTAACAAGAGCAGCAAAAGGCCCAAGAGGTGTCGCAGCAAGCATCCAGAATCCACCACTTATCGCCGTCCACAGCAGAGTGCTCGGGGAGCTGGCATCTGTGGACGGGCTGACTGTGGCCACGATATCATCGATGGTAGCACCTGCCAAGCTGACTCCATTCGAGAGAGCCTCGGAGAACTGGTTGAAGAATTGGTACATAGCATAGATGTTCCAAAGAGTGTAGAACTGCTGAGAAGAGTAGTACGTGGCCTCGGATCCAGTCGTCTCGAAAGAATCGCACGTCCCCCGGCTTAGCAAATTGCAAGTCCTGCCACTGTAGCCATTATATTGGAGGAAGCACTGGGCAAAGCCCAGGTTGTCGCAGTCCGCGGCCGTGCCATTGGCATCGAGCCAGTCTTTGATATATTCCGAGACCTTTAGCTGAGCCCAACAATCTGGCTGGAGGCCGGACGTGGACGAGGGGGTGCAGTCGAGGGTCGAGCTTTGAGCAAGCGCAAGGCTGGCAAAGAGGCCAAGCAGGAAAGAATGTCTGGTTGCCATTGGAGACAGTATAGAGTGAAAAAGCAAGCAAAGGAGCGTATCTGTCAAGGAAATGATGGAGCGAGTGAAACTCTTCCGGCTGCCACAAGCTTGGTTCTGGACATTGAGCCATGAGAGGTTCCCACCAAATATATAATAACCTTCATCCTGTAAAGAATCGTTATAAATTCAACAAGAGACTGGAAAATAGCCTCAGGTGCTTCCCACGTTCAGGGGCGGCTACAAAAATAGATAGCCCCGTAATTACTACCCGACTGGGCGTCCTCGACACAAACAGATAGAAGATCTTCACTGCTTTCTTGAATCGCACCAAGGTGCTTCTTGAATCGTATCGATGTTTATCTCTCAGTAAACAATTGTCCGAAAGGTTTTGAATGAAATGAGCGGTCCACCACTTCCTGCGCGCGTATTTCTATGGATGTTTCTGACTCGCATGAATATTCTTCCTCTCAGTAGATAAATATTCTCAAAGTTTTAAATAAATTGAGGTTACGACCCACTGGCTTTTACTGTGTAGACAAGCTTACGATGACAATTATATCCAGCCGAGCGTGGCGAGATATGCGCTGGTTTCGAAGAAGCGAAGTACAAGCCAGTCTCCAGAAATGCTCTGAACGAATAGGCACGAGACGGACGTGATCGCATTGGTTTTCTTTTTGTCAATTCTGCCACTCCCGTCTGTGAACAGTGGATGCGTGCTGGCAACTAAAGCACCCTGATTTCTTGGCTCCAGACGTTCGTCCTACTCAGATTGAAGCTCTGCCACGAGTGTGAATGGCCCGACTACGGTAATTCCGATACCAACGACGACGCCAAGTACTCCGACCCACACACCATGTTCCAATACACAGCTTTTCTCCTTTTGGGCTCGGCTTGGTCTGACACAGCGTCTACAGTTCCTTCAGTGTCGTTTATGCCATGTATGTTTTGAGTGTTGAGCATCGACTCAATTTTTGGAACCAGCAGGAGTAAATATGGAAGTGCTTGCAACCCACGAGCGACGGATCAGGATTTAGATACTAACCCAAGACGCTCATCCAAGGGCTTGATATGTCTTCTTCCGACTGAACTTAGAGCAGTTTTATTTCCTTCGTTGTCCGTGTATGAAGAGACTGCCTCACATTGTATGTTTAAACCATGTCTCGCCCTTCAACCATTGTCAACTCGTGTAATTTGGACGCGATAGAATCCACCATGGGCGATGAAATTGGGATAACAACATTTAACTCAATTTAACTCAATTTCTTTTCTCTTTCCGTTCTTTCGTCCTTTTTCCTTTTTCTTGGTTGAGGAAGGGGCATGACCAACATGACATTCCCGCCTCATTCGACATAAGACGTTTCGCCTCACTCAATAGCGCTGGAATCATCGGCGAGGCCCCGCTTATCAAATTCAGGAGAGTCATGGTATGATATGCTAGGGAGACTGGGTTGAGCGACGAAGAACCCATGTGAGCGAAGGGCGGATGCCAGCTTGCTGTAAGCCTCCGGAAGCTGGAACGACCCCTGAACAAGAAGGATCGCAGGTTTGGACGATTTGGCCACCATTGCGAAAGGCGGATGCTAGGCAGCTCAACCTGAGAGTCTCGGGTTTTTAGGTAGTGGCAGTATTGATGAAAAAGGCACAAAATGGGGGACGTTGAAAAGAAAAGCCCCATTTCAGCTCCTCCAGGTAATGTTAATGTTGAGCGCTCCGTCGGAACTTTTAGAACAAATAGTCACATAACCTCATCCTCGCCAATCCCCGTCTAAATTTTCACATACTCGAGGGCTCGAAAACTTGGGATGTACATGTAAACGGAACGAAGGCTATTCGGCGGCCTATGAGACTTCGTCTCGGTCTCTATTGCTTCGTCGTCACCAGATCCTTCAAGTGAATTTACTAACCAATCGAAAGCAATTCGGAGGCAAAGATATTGTTGCACGACTGCGGGAAGCTCAGCATGGTCATTAGCACCGCTATTGTAGGTATTTTACATTTGTTCGTAGGTCTGGCTGTCGATATCAAGTGTCTCCCACTAATACACCTAAGGCTCTTTGCAAAGCAGAAGTGAGACTATCCTAAGCTTCTCACCATCGCAATCAACAATATTGCCCTTGAAGATCTCTTGCTACAGGAGACAAAATCCTGCATTTTGGTTATGTGCTAGATTGAGTTAGCCGCTCACTAAGTGCGCATGTGGGAGCTGAACGCTTGGACGAGTTCAGCAACGATAAGTTGTAGACTTTCGGCAGTCGAAAGGGAAGGCAAATTCAGTAAAACCCTAAAGGCTTTCGGTATCATCAGGGTGACATAGTACCTACATTTCAGGACTGACTTGGTGTACCTATTTGAATCCTTCCCTGCGGTTCAAAGTGATGATCGTTACCGGGCTTGAAACCTCCTACATGTGTGGAGCGAGGTTGGTGTGATCGACCAGTAGCCGTTTCCAAGACCCGGGCTCATGTGCAGGGTTCTGGGGTCCTAGCGGAAATTTCCCAATTCATATGGCATCGATGGTGTAATGTTTAACCACAATTCTCGGGGCATCATGCCACACTTCTGTCGATACTTCCTGGCCCTTTTACCTGAAGGTTCAGTCGGTAGGCATTGTCGGAGCAGGACATTTGTCATTGAGAGTGGAGGGCATCGCAAAATTCACGACTTCACCTAACCGTCATTGCTTTTAATCTGCCGGAACGAAATTCATACAGAGACCTGGACAAGTCGCCTGATGTAGATTTTAATATGTACGGGCATAGCGATAATTAACATTTAGAATATAGAATCAAACTATTCAACCACAACCTCTCGAACTCCGCGCTCAGCGATTCGATCGCTGCTTGCTTTAGTATCGCAACAACTATGCGTAATCCCTGGCCTTATGCGCCTGATGGGGCCGCAGCTGGAGCCGGTGCTGGTGGAGTGGCGGCCTGCTCTGATGGCGGCTGGGCTTGCTGCTGAGCCTGTGGATCAGCTGACGGCTGGGCTTGTTGTTGGGCCTGCTGTTGAGCCTGCTGCTGGGCCTGCTGCTGGGCCTGCTGCTGGGCCTGCTGCTGAGCTTGTTGTTGAGCTTGTTGGTCTTGAGCTTGTTGCTGGCCTTGCTGGCCGCCATTCACGTTGACGATGACTGTTGGTGGGGGTGCGGTCCCGAGAACAAGCCCAGCAACTTCGGCTTGTGCAATAGCTTGTTCGCTGGCCAGCAGCTGCTGCTGAAGGTTGAAAAGAGAACCCGCTGCAAGGAGCTGGCAATCTTGCTGGATGAGGTTTGTGTCACCGACGAAAAGGCCCTGATTCGGCAAAATAATGGCAGCTGGGTCGGCGAAGACCTGAGCGTTGCTCGGAGCTTTTGGTGGCTGAGAACCAAAGGGCAGCAGGACGGAGCCGTTGATCTGGCCAAAGGGTGCATTGGGATCGAACGCAGCAACTTGAGGCGCGGCACCACCAGAGGGCTGAGACGCGTTGCCCACACCAGCAACACCAGGGACATTCAGGTTTGCGGGCGTAGGTGCAGGGCCGATCGTAAGAGGCTCAGCCGCGTTAACCATTACAAGAATCTCCTGGCCAGGCTGGTTGTTATCAGCCTTGAGCTGGTTGACCATGTAGCGAGTGTTGACATTTTTGGGATCTCGCTGATCAATGACATTTGTGACCGCAATAATGACAGTGTTAACTTGTGTCCATCCTGATTCACCTCGTGGTTAGCATGGAGGTCCAAACTGCATACCACATGAACTTGCAGGTGCTTACTGTTCTTGAAGTGATTCACTCTAATATTGTTCTTGATCGTCTCCACCGTTGAAATGAGAGCAAGCTGGGACTGAACAAGGGCAGCGAACTCCTGCTCTGCTGTCAAGGCCAGGGCCGCGATGGTATCCAAGTTGTTGTTGATGACTACGACCTGGGGCTCCACGACAGTCTGTTGGATGATGATATCCCTTTTCTGTTGTGCCCTGGTCTTATGCTTCAGGCCCCTTTCTATGGGTGTTGCACTCCGGTCAACGGACGCGGGAGCTGCCATGAATTAGCCAAAGATAATGTGGTGGACAGGGTGGAAGACTCGTGACTTACCAGCAGTAACGAAAGACACGCCAACTAGGGCGGTGATAAAATTCCCGAAGAACATCTTGAAGAGAGAGGATTATTGAAAATAATATAGATGGTACTCTGGGTCTGTTGATCCTATCAAAGGAGTGAAGACAACTAAGGCTTATACAAGGAACGAAACAGCAGCCTCTGGGGCGCTTGGTGAGAAATCAAGTAAAGAAGTACGGATCCGCAGATATGATCTTGGGAGTTCTTGGAAGACGGCATGCGAAGATCATGATCCTCATCGCCGTGGGAGATCACACGGGATATATGTGACCGTTCTTGCCTTCGTCGTCCTCCTTGACGAGGTCCTGAAGACTTTGGCCCCGCCCAAGACCGGCATCTCGACATCCGGCTCGAGTCTCCAGAGGGGGATCTGCGTCAGTGACACTCGAGATCGCAGGAGTCGCTCGAAGAGGCATGCAGACCTTACTGACGATATGCATGAGCACCAGGGCAGCCGGGATCAGGGGGCGTCTAAGCCTGGGGCGACAAACGAGTTCGGTTGGCAGGTTGTCAAACGGAAAGCTTGGTGATGTACCTGTTTGCCCGGGGAACCGCACCGGAGTGACTTTAAAGCCGAATAACCTTAGATTTGAAATCCCCGACCGCAGTCTCCCTCGTCTGATAACTTGCGACGATTCCGTCTGAAGTGGACCGGTTGAGACCAAGTCTGCCCAATCACGGCGGGCCTTGGCGGACTGGAGTGCGGATGAGGCTCTGAGACGGATGAGGTTTTGTGTTCGTTAGTGTCGGTTGAGAAGTGGCTTTGACAATTCATGCATATATCAGTCATTTTTCGGTCGAACAGGCGCATGCCATCTCAATCTTGATGCAACGGTCGTGGTCGTGGTTGGGATGGAACCACATGGCTTCGCTTAATGAACAGATGAGGATCACGAACATCACTGATCGTTCTTGGGAGATCATCCGCAAGTCAAGCCATTGTGTTCGGTACCAAACGTGGATCTTCCTCATTCCCCTGGTCGCCGAGTCCTTGATCGACCGACGCGAAGACATCAAGAGGATCAGGAAGATCTCGTTCTGCAGGGCAGCAAAATCGAAGCGTGCTCGAAGACAGCCTAGGAGTCGCGAGACCTGAGGTGCCCGTGCGGCAAAGTGTTCTGGGGGGACCCTGGCAAATCTCAGAGCCTCGCAGAGCCCTACGAGCTTGACACTTCGGAAGCATGATGAGCAAGCTGAGAACACTGGCTCGCATTCACCTCTTCTACGTCCTGGCGATCATGCCATTGTTGCAAGCCGCCTTGGAAGGGCTGGACGGATAGCCAACACTGAGACCAGTTGTGGCTCAGCCGCAGCCCCTGCTTGTTCCATTAGTCGTCGGCAAAGTCCATACGCGCCCCCCCCCCCCCCAAAAAAAAACCCCCAACTCATTCTTGCCAGTGGCCCTGGGGGCAAGGGGACGGAACCTGGGAGGGGGGATTCCAAGACGCATGTTACCCATTGCTCCCATATAACTTGAACATATTCCTGTACCTTGGTACACAGACACATGCGCTGGGTAGGTAGTTGTGAATAGCGTTTTTGTCCCCCTCATTTTCACCCTCCTTGCTTCCTCTTCCTGCCTCTCCATTCCTTTTCCTTTGGGCGAATGGCCGGGGAGTTGTTTCTTGTTCGCTACGTCTCTTCAGATCAAGCGACTCCTTGGTGGACTACGATAGTCACTGTGACTGGACTTGAAGGAAGACCAGTCATTGCTCGACAGCGACGCATGGAGTTGAGATATTAAACAGATCGTGTGCCCGATAGCCGGCGAAAGAGCCCACTATTGTCATATAACAACACTATACCGTGCCCAACTCATGCGTGTCTTCCTCATATTCATCGCCGCAGCATTCATTTCCTCACATTCTGTCGTTGCGATCCGTGGGGGCTGCGCCCTTGTTTGAGGATGTCGCATGTTCTTTGGGTCCCCATGCCTATCGTTGGGGCTATAAGAGACAAATTAATTGGCACACGCAGTGGACATGATTCTCTGCCCAGCCGAGTGGCCCTTGACCAGATACGTGGTAATCCACGGCACTCCTGGATTTTTCTGTGACTGATTCTTCCAGCTTGATGCTGCTTTGTCACTCAAATATTGGAGGATGTACGAGACTGCAACAACATCAATTGATTCGTGTCCTATAACGTGGACTTTTGATAAGGCATGATTCTGGTCAACTCCTCTAAAACCTGCTCAATCTGCTCTACTCAATAACATAAGAGTCCGCCATGGATTTGATCTCTTTCGAGAAGGTCACGTCCTCGTTCATCTCCACCAAAGCAACAGAGGAAACCTGGATTTTTGTCAGTAAAGATGAGTCGGCAAAGGGGTAATTAGGGTATCACTCACTTCAACGTCCACATATGGCGTGGACTTGGAGAATCGGACCTGCATTGGGAAGAATTCGTTCTCGTCATCCGCCTGAGCCTCGAACTCGAAAGCCCCGTTCGGATTCTCGTCATCCACTGTGCCAATTGACCACTCTAGACTGTCTCCGGACACGTCATACGTGGCATCAAAGCTCGACACCGAGGGCTCAGCGGTCGAGTACGGAATGGTGACGCTCACGTCCTTCAGCGCGTCACCGCCGGTCAGCTCGTACTCCACAGTCATTGTGTAGCTGCCATCAGAGCCCTTGTTAACCCAGACAGTGAAGCTGATTGGCAACGAGCTCGGGTCGTCTGTCTTTGGAGTAGCACGCCACCGAAGCACGCCGACCGAGTTGTTGACCGGAAAGCCTTTCGAGGTGTTGGCCATCTGAATGACTTTGGAGCTGTTGAAGAGATTGCGATCGACGTTAGGATGTGTTCGGAACTGCGCGCCATGAGTAGGCTGCGCATTCAGGTCGAGTTTGATCTTGGTCAGTGATGGGTCGGATATCCGCAACTGCAGATCACCACTGACGGAAAGGGAATCGACAGCACCCTCCTTCGAGAGCTTCGCGCTGATTGCTTCATTGATGGTCACATGTATAGCGTCGCGATCCAGTGTAGTTGAGGCTCGGGGCGCAGCAGGTTCTGCTGTGATCGGCGAGGGAGCCGCCGGCGCGACAAGCGGGCTGTCGTCGACTTCATGGCCCATCTCACCTCGCACTCGCTCAAACATATCGGTGGTCTTAGACTTCTTACCAAGTTGCATTCCCTTGCCCTTTGGTGCGGTGAATCTGTTTCCTGTGAGCGCGGGTCCTGGGGCGAATGGACTGGACTAACGTACTTCGACTTGTTCTTCTCAGCCTCGTATGTATCGTATGTATCGGTGACAGCAGGGCGGCTAGGTGCAGTGTATGTTGGGTAAACGGGCGTCCTGGGCACATTGCCCATACCCCGGGCCCCCCTGGCCGACTCCTTGCGCTGCATCTCGAGTTGCTTGGCCTTCCTCTTGCGCTCTTCTGTAGCCTCCAACTCTTTGTTCTAAGACAAGTCAGTACAAAACGCAAAGAATTGGAAGCAGCACCAAGCGAGCGCGAGCGCCATACCCTGGCAATAATCTCCTGGATGCGCTCCTCGTGACTTTCCATCTCCAGGAAGGTCTTGATCTGACTAATGGTCAGATTCTCCCTGTAACCCAGGGTGACCAGCTCATCGAAGGCGCTGAGCAGCTCGAAGGCATTCTTCAAGATCTCGCGCTCCTCCAGACTCTTGCAAGTACTGGTGACGACCTGGGCAAAGAGATGCAGCGAGTCGATGTCTTGGAGAATGTTGGACTGGCGGTTGGTGATGAGGACCATGTAGAGCTCATCGAGGGGTTGGTAGACGAATCGGACATTGTCTTGCTCGACGGTCGTATGCTGTGTCCCGCTGTCTGCGAGCTTCGGGAAGGAGGCGAGGAGGGCTTCGATGCGCGACCTGGGCATCTCGCGGAACTGTCGCGAAAGGACAGCTTTGCCCCCGCGGGTGCAGATCGATGCTGCGAGGACGACCTGACATCCTCACTTGTTAGCCATTTCAACCGATTGATGTTCCGCTTGATCAGGAGACTTGCCATTATGATTCCAATCCGGCGTCGGGGTTTCTGTGACAAGTGGAGGATCGATCGTGGGCTTGCCAGAGGGTTGCGAGCTGAGTTGGGCTGTTGTCCCTGTATTGAACTTGGCTTCCATTAATTGATAGTGCTGTCCTGAAGCTGGCTGGGTGGCTCGTGCGAGCTGGCCTGGACGCAGAGCAGCACACCCCTGGCCCGTAATGCAGCCCCACCCGGCAGGCAGACCATGCTTTCCACATGCCTAATTACGGTTTCTGACCAGGTGCCTAAGCTACCTTGCTACCTACCACGGTGCGCGCCTACCTACCTACCCACGCGGTGGCTCGCTAGCAGGCGCATTTAGTCAGCGACGCCATGCGAAAGTCAAGCAGCCGTTCGCGTCACCTTCTTTCAGCTGCTCCCAACCTGCGACCATTCACTGGCCTCTACTATCGTCTTTACCTTCGGAACGCGCCTTTCTTATTTGCGCGCATCCTGACGCCCATGGTATCAAGACCTACGGAACGCACCTGGACAGCTGAACTCTGAACGGAACACTCACCCAATCAAACTTTGTGCCCCGAAGGTTTTGGTCACTCTTTACCTGGCCGCCTGGTTCACCTGTATTCAAGCTTTCGCAAACAGCTCCTCTACCTCAGCGACTCTGTTGAGCTGTTTTCCTCCACACTTCCTGCCATCGCCGCGAGTACCATGACCAGGAGTTGTCCCGAATCTGACTTGTGATCTTTCTGCCTGCAAGCGACCTGCCCCGGTTCTGGCGTCCGTACACTGCCCTCTAGCTTTTACAATCTGCCTCGATTGGTCTGGAATCTGCCAGCCACGAGATGATGGAGGCTGTAGCGGAGGAGCAAGGCCATTTGGAGGCCAACACAGGGGTCGGATTCGAAGATGACACCGTCAACGTTATTCAAGATGAGGAGTTTGACTTCGATATTGGTGGTAATGAAGAGAATCTGGAAGCTTTGGGAGGACTTGAATCCACCGATGAAGGGTCGACGTATCAGACTGAAGGCAATGACACGCTCGACGACGCTCACACTCATTCAAGCCAAGGCCATGGCACACATGAGGCAGTTGATGAGTTTTACGAAGACCGGATGCCTGGCCAGGTCCAGGATCAACACGATCTAGAGGTGTCCACATTTGACGCTTCAGCAGATACCGAGGATGTCGACCAAGCCTACCAAGGCGATGCACTTGGTTCTATCACCGAGGATGTCGACCAAGCCTACCAAGGCGATGCACTGGGTTCTAACACCGAGGGCGAGAATGTTCACCACGCAGACGAGGCACAGTATGGAGAGAGCGAGAAATACCAGGAGGAGATCTACTACGAAGAAACGGCAGAAGAGCTCGGAAGCCTCGTCGACGCTGGTCAGCAAGACGAAGAAGAAGTCGTCCAAAGCACAACAGTTGTCACGGAACATTTTGAGTATCCGCACCAGGAGGAAGAGCGCTTTGAAGACGAGGCACCTGTTGGAGGTGCCAGTGCTGAAGAAACTGCCGAGATGCAAGCAGTTGATGAGGAGCAGCTGCCTGTGGAAAGCGACCATTTGGACAAAGTTATCGAGGACGAAGCGTTGATGGCTGAACCTCGCCGCGAGGAGTTCACCCGGGACACGAGTCCTGAACACGATTCTAACCTCGTCGATACTGTCGCATCTCAGGCCGCTATCGAAACAGTCGATGCTCTCGAGGACGTCGATGACCAAAAAGCGGGAGAATCCAAGCATTTGGAGGAGCATCCCCGAGTAAGGGTGTCATACGGAACAGCGGAGTTCTATCTTTTTGCAGAGTCTCCTGATGCTGATCCTGATGACTACTTTTTCGAGAACACGGACATACTTGACCAGCCTCTATCAAAATTTCTACCAGGTCTTCGCCAAGTCATCTCGGAGGATCTTCAAGCTTCTGATGAGCTTTTCGTGAAAGTGGACGGACTTGGACTCGAGTTCGGAGAGGCAACAACGAAAGACTTCCTTGAGCAGACAACTTTCGGTCAAGTCCTAGAGCTGTATGATCGACTTGTGAAGCTTGATGATATTGACTCCGAAACGCCTGAGCTCTACATCTATCTGGAAACGCGTCCAAATTGTTTGCATCGGCTCGCAGAGTTGACGAACAGCGCTAACGAGGGCAGGGGATTGTCCCAAGTCGCATTTTATTACGAGGGGACTCCCGACTTTGTAGCCGTCGAGGACGAGTCAAACGATTATGATGAAGGTGGCCAGGCTGTGGACTCTGATGATGTGTCTTTCGACGAGTCTCATGCCCAGGCCGAGGGCAATTTGAGTGCATCTCACCAGACTGAGCAGCCGTACAACCCTTTTCGACTCAGTGAGAGCCAACAGGAAGTCATCAACACCTCAAACTCCAGCGGTGTGGAGGGAGAAGTGGTGAATGACTCAGTAAATGAGTTACTCTCGGCAGAGGCTGATCAAGATCATCCCGATTACGATGAGGACGACAATCACGCATCTGTGTCTGGTGAAGCCGCGCAAGATGAATTTGGCTTGGTGGCAACGGATGCCTTGCACGACGAGAGCGCAGATGGAAGTCATCAAAACGCCGACATGGTACCGGGTGAAGATGAAGACCTGACAGCAGAGGCCATGGATGACGGGTCTGAAGGCGAACATTATGTGGAGGACGGCCTCGTCGGTAGGGAAGAAGTGGCTGGAACAGAAGAAAACGCCGAGGCCGGAAACGAACACTCCCAGGGAGATGATGGCCCTACTGATGGTGAGAACCTTTCTTCTTTGGAATTAAGCGGATGCACTGCATCAACTGAAATATGTGACTGCGCATTTTGCATGTCCGGCCAGCCAACTGCTATTGGTATTGCAGGCAACGTCCTGGTCGAGTCTGAGGGAACTCGTCGAGTTTCTGAGCACCGGCTGGTCGAAGTTGCTTTGATCGATGCTCAGCAAGCCCTTGTTGCCACGGGGGATTGGTCAAGCAATTTGCCGTCAACTGTGAACACTCAAGACCCACTAGCTGCGAATCATGGCTATTACAACCACAAACAACGCATATCGGCTGACTTCAAGTTCCAAGATTATAACGCAGCGGAAAACGACGACTACCTTGATATTGGGGCGACCGAAGAGGAGCCCGCCGAGTCTGCAGTATTTGCAGCATCTGCAGGCACGCCAGGACCGACCTCACACAATTCCAGTGCCACAGCAACTCTAGACGGAGAAGGGCACGGCCATGGAGACGAAACGTCTGCGAGCCAGGCATTGGCAGATGCCGATAATTTGATTCAGACCCTTTCACAGCCGGAGCTTGGCTCTCCGGAGAGACAGACCGACGAGATCCATTGGAATGACGACGACGATAACGACAACGACAACGACAAAGACGAATTTGACATTGGAAATCAGAACCAGACCGACCTGTCTCCTTCGAGCCTCTCTGTGAAGAGAGGCAGACAAGCAGACGAGGACGATGTTGGTCTAGGTGACGATAGTAGTCAGTCCTCCTACAGCAAGGGGACACGCGCATGTGCTAACATCACTCCAGCTGCCAAGCGTCGTCGCACCTAGGTGGCTGCTCGGTGTGGTTTCGTCTGCTCGGACCTCATCAAGCAATCTGCCATGACTATGGGTCAAAAAACCCGAACATAGGGAGCAATTGTAGTGCATCTGCACCCTTTGCACATCTTTTATCCTGATTCCCCCCCTCCATTCTACACCCCTTGCCCTTACAACCCCCCTTTCCGTATAGCAACGTGGAGAGCTGAAGCACAGAAGAAATGATCAACGGTTCCGACTGATTTGAGAGGTAAGTTTTGATCCGGAGAGAAGCCCGGCCGCCTTTACGACCTCAAGTCTCTTCGTTCGCAGCTATGTGTGGCCTTCGAGTATCACCTTGCGCCCGTGCGACATCTTGCATGACGGCTTCCCGAGGAGCAGCGACTGGAAATTCTAATTTGCCATTATATTGGCCGCATTCGATTCAGGGGGAGTCACAGGGCCCACGAGGTTGGAGGATGTCTTTCCACCGCCGCATGGCCTGTTCTCGCAGAGTGACGGAGGAAGGAATAGACAGGCACAGAAGACAGGTGCACAGCAGTTCAAGAATGACGACGTCCGAGTTGGTAGGGCGAGTCGGTTATGATCATTCCAAGAAGGCTAAGTATCTTTCTTGACGAGACGAACGGTCTTGTCGGCTCGCGCAGGACAATGATTTATTTGTGTACACATAGATAAGGCTTGTTGAGGGGATTACCAAGGTCTGTCGGCGTGTGCAGAGCTGCTTTCGCAGGCGTTGTAGGCGGCGATATCACGAAAAGCATGGCTGTTTGGGTTCTTGGGTTATGTAGAGCAGCTCTGTATCAATGCGAAAGGAGCCTTCCTGGTGATTAGAGAAGTTCATTGGTGATTGCAGTGAACATCGCAGGCAACGTTGTGGTATGATTCTGGCTCAATTAGATCGACTGGCCGTCGATTCAGAAAGGGATGATTGGAGTGGCATGCTCTGCAACATGGAAACTCTCGGGTATTTGATCAGTTGTCGGACTTGAGCAGGCGTGACGATCGCGGCATTCCAAGCAGGCCTATTAAAATTGGTGCGATAGGAGAGAATTGAGGTGGGACGGGGCCGCCAAAACAGGCGAGGGCGCGACTTGTTGCTTTGGGAGAAGCGAGATTCGGGTTCTCCCCACGGATTTCTTGATCAGTCATTTTATATGCTCTGGCGATGACGACTCAACGGCCTCTACAGAACTGCAGCAATATAGACACCAGCGTCTTTGCTGCTGCAGCCTTGTCAGCATGTGTACAGCAGGTAGGTGCCAGAGCTGAGAGCCTGGCCAACTCCACCTGCGACTAGTCTAGGCTCTGGGCCCAGCTCATCGTCATCTTGTGGGACGCGGAGCTCTCTCTGGCCCCCATTTTATTTCCCTGGAAGCCCCGGGTGAAGCAAAGCCAACATATCCACACACACGCACACCCACTAGTGGTACATTCGTACGTCAGTGAAGGTTGTTTCCTTGTATCATCACTGCGGCTATCGAGGGCTGGAGGTGGTATTTCGACACACAATACGTATTGTGTCGAAGGGTAAGACCCACATACAGTTAAGTGGCATGGCACATGGGTAGGACATGGGCTCACCAAGCAGATGCAACGGATTTTTTTCTTCTTATAAATGCTGCATCGATAGCTGGCTCGTGTACGTAAATAGTGTTTATGTGTAATCGTGCCAGACACCTGGCCTAAGTTGACATTGGAGGATGGGCTTTGAGTAGTTGATCTGCTTGGCCTATCCGCAGCACCAAGGCGGGTACCTAGGTAGGGAAGTCTACCCGGGCACCCGACGTTTCAACTCTTAACAGCTGGCGCGCGAGCAAGCGGGAATTGGATTGCCAGGTAGTCTTTGTGATGAGTGGCGGCAGGGCGAAGCTGGCCTCTGGCCGTTAAGATTGTTGTTTGGCTGGCGCCGGATATGTAGTCTATCGTAGTCAAGGTGGGCAGGGAAATAAGTACCTTTTCATTACGAAGTACTCAGCCATCTGCAATTGCGCAAGCCCATGACAAGGCACAAGCAGACAGGCCCCTCGTATTCCAAACCTGGGGCATCGATTTGCCCTGGCGGAGCGAAGCAAGGGACCAGTACGTACCTGCTTCCAAGGTTCCCAGGCCCGTCTGGGTTAGGTAGATACCCACCCACCCGGACAGGCAGAGGGCGCCAGGTACCATGCTATGCCGCCTCAGGTGCAGGCCACGAGTGCTGCCGCTAGAGGGCTACTAGCTCCAGGGATAGAGTGACGTCCACGCCCATGGATGAAACGAGGCCGCATGCCCACCCGATTCAATTCAACAGACCTGCAGACCTCCAGAGACCTCACCAGCCCTCTCCCTGCGCTGCGAATGACTATCGGCCAAAACGCACCCAGCAACATCGGTTCCCCCTGCCCAGCCAATTTTATCTCTATCCCAGATTCTTGACTCCCTCCCGTACGCACTACGGTCCAGTACACCTGTCCTCGACCTTGCTGAGAAGGGGAAAGCGTCCCCGTTTGGTGCACGACTTTCTCTTTTTTCTCTTGGCCTTGGCCGCTTGTCCTGGAACGGGGTCGGAACATTGAAACGATTTGTTCATCCCCCCCACACACACACACACCACAGTGATCCTCGACCATCGAACACCTCCCTGGCCGAACCACCTCCCGACGGCAAAGGAAGACAAAGGCCACGCATCGCATCACGACACCAACCCAACAACCGAACACACAAGCCATCGCCCATTCATCCATCCGTCCACTGTCCCACTCGCCGACGAGCACTGGCCCTGGCGAAATCAGTTGACGCGGCGGACCTGCTTGATCTCTGCCTGTGCCCTTCGTGAACCGAACACCCGTCTAATCCACCCGTCTCTTCACAACCACACCCCCTGTTTCGCCTGGCGCGAAGTCTTCACTCCCTCGGGCCACCTCGACATTCCGGGCGCCCGCGCTCATTGCGCTCATTGCGCTCTCCGCAACTCGAGACGGCTCTGGACAGACAGAAGCAGCGCCTCGCTGCTGTTGCGCTCGTTACAATATGATGATGGAGGAAAAGTACGACTCGCTCCAAGCAACTCGCGGACCTGGCACTTGGTCGATCGCCCAGCGACGCCATGACGCCCTTGCTGAACACCTCGCGCTGACCACATTGGACGTTGCAGATATATCGGCCTGGGGCTGGCCATGACATCTAGCTTAGCCATCGGTACGGCGCATCCCTCTCTTTCCTCCCACCTTCCCTTTTAGGACGGTCTTGACTGACGTATCTGGCGGCGCAGGCACGAGCTTCGTCATAACGAAAAAGGTAGTTCTTATTCGCACATTCGAGAGAACAGGGTCCACTCCCTTGGGACGAGCACACATCCATACGAACGGGTTGGCTGACTATACCGCGGCAGGGCCTCAACCAAGCCGGAGAAACACATGGCTTTGAAGGAGATGGTTTCGTATATCTCCGGAATCCTATGTGGTGGGCCGGCATCTGCACATGTAAGAGAGCACCATCATGCTCGACTCCGCTCTGCTCAACATACTGATACTTGTGATGCAGTGGTTGTCGGCGAGGTATGCAACTTCGCAGCGTACGCCTTCGCGCCGGCCATTCTCGTCACGCCTCTGGGCGCGCTGTCGGTGTTGATAGGGGCGGTGCTGGGATCATATTTTCTCAAAGAAGAGCTTGGAATATTAGGGAGGCTCGGGTGTGCCATCTGCCTCATTGGCGCTGTCATCATCGTGCTACATGCGCCGCCAGACGAGGACATCGAGACTATCGAGACCATACTCGCATACGCCCTTAGGCCTGGTGAGATGCGATTGTCCTACCTTCCCCGACAGTGGATGCTGACTGTCTCCTAGGTTTCTTGATATACGCCATTACAGTGACAGCCTTTTCCGTCTTCATGATCTACAGAATTGCTCCCGTATACGGCAAACAGAACCCCCTGATCTACCTGAGCATCTGCTCCCTTGTAGGATCAGTGTCAGTCATGGCCATCAAGGCCTTCGGCATCGCCCTCAAACTGACCTTTGCGGGCAACAACCAATTCACTCACGCCTCGACCTATGTGTTCATGATCATCACGGCGGTTTGCATCTTGACCCAAATGAACTACTTCAACAAGGCGCTGAGCCAGTTCCCCACCAACATGTACGCCTCCCATCTAGCCTGCCGCACCCGTGTCTACATTCCTAACTAATTTCTGCAGTGTTAACCCACTCTACTACGTAACCTTCACGACCGCAACACTCTGCGCCTCCTTCATCCTCTACAGCGGATTCAACACTACCGACCCGATCAACACACTCTCCCTTCTCTGCGGCTTCCTCGTCACCTTCACGGGCGTGTACCTATTGAATCTGTCACGTAGCGACCCTAACGGTTTCAAGATGATCTCTGGGCGAGGCGGTGACGATTCCGTGGGCACGGACATGATATCGCAGATTCAAACGCGTATGAGCATGGAGGCTCGTAGGAGTCTAGGTCACGGCAGCGACCGCGAGGGCCTGATGCGGGCGTACGACGAGGAAGAGGCAGCCGAATTCGGCCTGACGGACCTCGCAGAGGATAGCGACGACGAACGCAGTGGCAGGGGGACGAAGCAGAACGGCTCAGCGTCGGCGAACGGGAGATCGAAATCAAGTGAGACACAGCAGCCAAAGTCTGGCGAGCGGTGATCAACGGGACAGTCACCGATCAACAGATCGGATTGGAAGACCGAGTTCGCGGATTAGAGTTTCGGTACCTCTCGCGTCGCATTTGCTTTTTTATAAATGTACCGTAAACGCGGTACTCCGCCCTGTATATTCACACCTTGTCGACATCTAGAGCCGCTTGGGCACCTGAGCTCCCCGCTGTGACGAAAGGCTTAAACGACTACGCCGAAAGACCAACATGAAGGTGATCTTCAGCGAATAGGAAAGGAGAACGGCGACCTCACGACACGACATGACGCGATGCAATGGGCTGCATTCAATGCAGGAAGGTGGGAAGGCTTGGGCTTGGGGATTTGACAATGGGCATCTGGCGTCTTGGATATTTACGGGGTTGCTGAACATGTCTTGGTTTTCTTCCGGGGGAGCTGTACTTGTACGATGAGGAGCACGGCTCACTGGTATTGTCACCATTGGGGGGGACAAATGGGTCCGATTTCGTGGCCGGGGATCAAGGCCAAATTTCCACCATGAACACTCAGTTTCACTATAGAAGAGACGGCCTTGAAGGCCTGTCATGTAAAGAATTTACAATTTTTGCTCACGTTGTTGTGGCCGAATTATCCACGATTGTTAGGCGCTCGAAGTTGAGGCTTAACGCTTCTCTCGCTAGGCACTTTGGAAGTGCATCACCAGCAACGTTAAGTGAGCATCCCGAGACGAAAGATGGCAATAAAAATTGTTATCAGCTTTATTGTCTTTGACAGCTCTTGTCATTTCTTTTGAGAGCTCTCAATGGATCAAGGCTCCAGGGGGTGTGTCCCAGTCACTCAGCTGGGCACAGCTGGGACCAGCTGGCGAGTAGCTCAGGCGGTAAAGACAGACCTCTTCTGGCAACAACCTTGACGTTTTGCCTCGACCAGACGTGTGCCAAGGTACTTCTAACCTCACCTGATTCCATAGCGAAGCGAAGTACCTCGTCATCACATAACCTGTCAGCATCTCATTTACAGCCTCCTCTCAAAGTGACCTCTCACAGATATGGCGTTTCTTGCAAAGTTCGCAGCCTCGAAATACGTAGGGGATAAGCTGGAGGACAATTTCGGGCCTGAAGTAAGACAAAGAGACAGAGAGCGTGAGAGGTGGATAAGTCGTATGTTTGCTCACGCAGTCACAATATCTCTAGAACCCGAAATACAACATCATCGTCACAGAGGATGGCCGTCGCAAGAAGCTTAAGAAGCCGTTGCCGCCGGGCCTGAGCACCCAAGACGAGCGTGTGCTGAAGACGATACAGCGCAAGGCCTATCGGTATGAGTGGTGGATTGGTATGTTGCTGCCCTCACGCAATTCCACTTCCCACTTCTTAAATTCCGGCGAGAGCGTCTTGTATGCAAAGACCTGGTGCTCTTTGACAAGTGACAAGGAGGACTTGAGACACTCCTATAGGCTTCACTCACTCTATCTACTACTTCTGGTAACATGAAGGCTAATACAATTACGCAGACTGCCACTGCTGCTGCGGTCTACATATCCAATTCGGTACCGTGACCCTCTGGGGTCTGCTTCCTGTTGTGGGTGGTAAGTAGTGTACTGTGAAAGAAAACCTCCTTCTGTCCTGGGCAACCTGGGTCCACTCATGGTCATTGTGAGAGGCATAAGGGAGCAAGCACACGACCGTGATGACAACACAGAAAGCGCCCTTCACCCTTGAGACCGTAAGCTTCACTAACACAACCCCCTCAGACATCATCTCGCTCATCAACGCCCTGACCCTCATCCGCGCCGCAAGGAAGGTCCAGGGTGGCCTCCCTGCATCCACACTGGTGGCGATGCTCATCTGGGCCCTCATCGACTTCGCCATCAAGCTCATCCCGATCGTGGGCGACATCCTCACGGCCATCATCAAGCCAAACACGCGCAACTACATGCGCGTGGAGACGTTCCTGCGAGACAAGGGCAACAAGAGCCTGAGGGCCGCCGCGGACAGGACCGTGCCCGCCCCTCCCAGGGCCACCGCCCGCGCGCCGCTGCTGGTGTCCTCGCAGCCCGACGCGCAGGCCCGCATGGTCGCCGGCTCTGGCGCCGCGCCTTCCTACGGCACAGTCCCCGCTGGGGCGTCGTCCGGGTCTGGCCAGGCGCGCGGTGAGGATCGTCGGAGTACCCGCCACCTTTTGCCGTTCTGGAGGAGGAACGACGACTCTGACAGTGAGTCGGAGGGCGAGGCGGCGCGATAGATGCAACATGTGCGGGATGAGCAAGGGTCGTCGGCCTTGGCTGTCTGGTCCATGGCTTGACTGGACGTCAGCCGATTTGTTACGCCCGCAGAATGGGTGTTCCCAGCGCTTGGTCGTTCGGATCAGAGGAGATTGTAGATGGATGTGTTGGAAAGCTGTTGGGCGCGTCGTAGACTGCTTGCTGACTCGATTCCGCTGTGCGGTAGCCAAGCTTGGTGCACCAGCAGACTGGAAACCGCAGGGGTATGAGGCGTGTGTGGAAGGATATGGAGGCCGGAGACCGTCAGTAAGGAGACTCGTGGCCGAGTACAATTACAAAGAGAATAGGAGGTACATCACATGGCAGAATCCTGGGTAGCGTTGTGTATAGCGTCTAAGACATTGGTGAGTAGCCAGGGAGAGCCCTCTACAAGCATATCAATTCTATGGCACAGGTGCATGACAAACAAGAGCACGTCAATAAATCACTAGGCAAGTGGGATATAATCTTTTCATTTTCTCATTGCTCTTCCACTGTCCGTATTGTGCGGGTCTCGCGGTAAACCACAAAACAGAAGCCAGCAACGTTCCCTGTCCCTGAATCCAGCAAAAATGCATTTCAATTACGCCGAGCCCTGATGTTTTGTGATGGAAAACCTCCTTCCCTCGCCTCACTTTCCCGTTCAGAGGCTATCAGGGTCGCTCACATGCCGGCGATGACCGGCGAATCCATCCAAGGCAATGCCCGCCATCAGGAGCTTCGAAGAGGCCTCCGCCGTTGGGAGAGGTCGAAAAGGATTGCGGTTGTCGCCTGGGGACAGAGGACCATTCAAGAACTCGTCCGAACGTGTTGGAAGTTGGGGGGATGGGTGTCGCGCGTGTCTCGCTGGAGAAGCCACCTATTGCTCCGCCGCAGCGGGCTGCTCCTCACCCTCTGCCTGCTCCTCCTGCGCCCGAGCAGCCTCAGCCGCGGCCTGAACCTGGGCAGCCTTAGCACCGTAGTCCTGGCTGACAGGTTGGACGACTGGGGTCTCATCCTTGGGCTCGAGAATAGTGACGGCATCGGGCAGGGACTTCTGAGGACCGGCCTTGCCCTCGGGGTCGGAGCCGCGCATGATCTTGACCTTGATACCGAGGACACCCTGGCGGAGAAGGACGTGACGGGTGGCGCTGTCGATGAAGTCCTTGGCGGGCTGACCGGAGTGAATCATGAAGCCGTCGGTGAACTTCATGGACTTGGCACGGGCGGCACGGAGCTTTCCGGAGACGACGACCTCGCAACCCTTGGCACCAGACTCCATGATGAAGCGCAGGACACCATAGCAGGCACGACGGACGGCCAGACCGTTGAGGAGCTTGTAGCGGAGGGACTCGCACTGGGCGACGGCGGACAGACCGCGGTTCTGGACCTTGGCGGCGTAGAGGGAGACGCTGTTCTCGGGGAACTTGAAGCGCTTCTGGATGAGGGAGGTGAGCTCGCGGATGCGGCGACCCTGCTCACCGAGGACCTCCTGGGTGTGGGTGGCGCGGATGATGATGTCGGTGACGGTGGGGGTGACGCGGACTTCGACGCCAGAGTATCCCTCCTCGGCCAGCTCGCGCTGGAAGAACTCGTTAAGCTCGGCGTAGAAGACACCGTCGGCGACGAACTTTCTCCTCTTGGAGCTGTGAATGTTGTCAGTCATAGGGTTCTCGCATGCAGGATTGGGATTGAATGAAAGGTCCAAAAACACTCGAGCACATTTGGGTCATTGTCACAGTCTGGAGGAAATTCCCCCAGACGATGCGCAACGACCACCATGTTCAAGGGCTTTTCAACGTCGACTCGTGGTAGTTTGGGTGTGCAGCACCATGTCGTTGTCGTCGTGGTCCTCGTGGCAGGGGGGTAATGCTGTGGGTGCAACTTACATCTGGGCACCTGGGACCGCCATGTTGACTCAGTTGTTCGGTGATCGGTTGACCGTGATGAGATTATTGGCGGTTTGGTGGAGGGTTGTCGAGTTGTTGTGGTCGCTGGCCGTTTGAGGTTGGTAGGTCGGGCAGTCAATCGGTCAACCAGTCTCAAAAAGAATGGAGGCGGAGAAGGTCAAAATGGAAAATTCGGGTGCAATTTGGTGGGTAGGGCTACTGCGCACAGACCGCCCCAGTGAAAGTATGGTGTAGTTTAGTTGGCTTGTAATGGTGCAGCGGCAAGCTGAGGTGTTGTGTTCAGATTTTGTAAGAAAATTGTAGGGTCTTCACACTTGGACGGATGCATCACTAATCTATTTTCTTGGAGGCACGTCTGGTCATGCTGATTGTATAGACAATCAGAAAAGCCATTCTGTCCCTTCGTGGGACTAAGAGCTCGCCTTCGTGAGCGCAGGGGCAGCAAGAATTGTTCGAAATGTCAGGAGTTGCCAGAAATGCACGGTGCACTGCTGCACTGCTGCACTGCTGTACTCGAATCCGGCGCTAACTAGTCTGGGCGTAGTTGCCGGGACTATGTAGAGCGCTTCCGGCAACATTGCCTGCCGGGAGCCGTCCCACCGCCGGACCGCGGGGTACTCAGCTCAGAGTACTCAGCTCAGGTACCTACCCAGCTTTCTGGTCAATTAATGGGAGAAAAGCCAGCAAGGTACCTTGCCTTCTCTTAGCGCAAAGCAGCGTGTTAGCGCATTGTAGCACAGCACGCCTCAGTACAGCAAAGAGCACGCGCTCACATGCTTCGATACAACCATCCACTCTGACCTGGCATCTGGAGCTTGCAGCTTTGCGACAAGTAAGTCGGACTATGTGACGACACCTGGGCGACCAAAGTGAACACAAGCAAGTGCAACTCTCTCAGCTTGATTCACTTGTCGCTACTCCATTCACCACAGCTGCAGGGCTGACTGAGGACCTACTGTTCCAGGGCCCACTCGTTCTTGTCCCACTTAATTCCTCGCATCAGCATCATCGTCACGTCCCCGACAGCTTGGCCTCTGGCGTTGGTGTTGTCGCTGTCCTTGTCGCACCGCCACCAACGAGCAAACGTTCAATAGCAATCGTCTAAGAACCCTGGAATAGTATTCAGCAGCAGCACTTCCAGAACATACATAGGCTCCATGAGCCTCTTTCCAAGATGGTGGAAATTCGACAGGTGAGCCTCTAGAGCGATCCTTCGCGAATCGCTTCACGTCTCCTTTGGTCTTGCGTCCTGCGCCGACACTGACAATTGCGACTCGCAGACCATAGAAGACGTCATCGCCGTCGCCCGGGGTGAGACAACTCGGGGCTGCCTCAGACTGACAGACTACCACATCATATTCACCGCGCCCCCGCTCAAAACCGAGGCCACCGGAAATGGCGCCAAAGAGCGCCCTCGAGAATCATGGGTCGCATACCCCATGATTTCGTTCTGCGAGTTTCGACCAACTCCTCCCAGCTCCGGACGAGAATCTAGCCTTCGCGTTCGTTGTCGCGACTTCTACTTTGTCATGTTCCACTTCCCGGACAACAAGTCAGCTCAGGATGCTTTCAACCTCATACAGACTCGGTCTTGTCGGCTCGGTAGCATAGACAAGCTGCATGCCTTCGACTTTCACGCGCCAAAGACTGAGCGCGTTATCCACGGTTGGCAATTGTACGACGCCAAAGCCGAGTTCCGGCGCCAGGGCATCGGCGGCAAGCTACAGGACAAAGGCTGGAGGGTCTCCGATCTGAACGCAGACTACACCTTCTCTCCGACATACCCGTCTGTGCTCGTGGTTCCCAACAAGATCTCCGATGCAACCTTGAAGTATGCTGCCTCCCACCGTACTCGATCCCGTGTGCCCACCCTGACCTACCTGCATCCGGTCAACAACTGTTCCATCACTCGAAGCTCCCAGCCTAGGGTCGGCATCACCGGAAACCGCAATCGTCAAGATGAAGCCCTGGTCGATGCGTGCTTCGCGAATCCTTACATCCAGGAGGCCCCTCCCTCCTTGACCTCGGGCGCCAGCTCCTCGAGCACCCAGCAGGGCTTTTCGGAAAAGTCTGACCATGACCTCACTGATCCGGACCAGGCAGAGCCAGAGCTGCTGTCTGCCGGTGATGCCTTCCACGACGAGAAGGGCAAGAGAATCATCTTTGGTGCCCAGCAGCACAACTTGATCATTGATGCTCGACCTGCCATCAACTCAATGGCCATGCAGGTTGTGGGCAAGGGCTCGGAGAACATGGAATACTACAAGTTTGCGTCAAAGGCATATCTGAACATCCAGAACATTCATGTCATGAGGAACAGCTTGAAAAAGGTCATCGGCGCCCTCAAGGATGGAGACATCTCGAGCGGACCGCCCAATCAGGACCTCCTCGCCAAGAGTGACTGGCTGAAGCACATTACGGGAATCCTGGATGGGTCAGCCTTGATCGCCAGACAGGTTGGCATCCAACACTCACATGTTTTGATCCACTGCTCAGATGGTTGGGATCGCACCAGCCAGCTGAGCGCCTTGTCACAGCTCATGCTCGATCCATACTACCGCACAATTACTGGATTCATTGTGCTGATTGAGAAGGACTGGCTGTCTTTTGGACACATGTTTCACCAGCGGTCGGGCCATTTGGGCTGCCCAAATTGGTTTTGCGTCCAGGATGACGGAATGGCTGGTGCTCAGATAATGCCTGGTGAGAGCGACGGGCGTGGTGAGGTGCTTGAAAATGCCAAGAATTTCTTCAAGAAGCACGCCTGGAGTTCGGACAAGGACAAAGAGGATTCAGACCCTGACAATCTGAGTGCTGCCGCTGCTGCCAGCGAGCGGGAATCAACGCCCGTCATCGAGGACCAAGCAACCCGAGAAAAGGAGATCAGCCCCGTCTTTCACCAGTACCTCGACGCTGTGTATCAGCTCCTTCGACAATTTCCCGATCGGTTTGAGTTCAACGAACGCTTCCTTCGTCGTCTCCTCTATCACCTGCATTCTTGCCAGTACGGCACATTCCTGCTGAACAATGAAAAGCAGAGGATCGATGCCAGACTCCATGAGCGGACATCATCTGTGTGGGATTACTTCCTCAGCCGACGGGAAATGTTCACGAACCCCAGCTACGATCCCGTAGTTGATGATAATGTCAGAGGCAAGGAGCGACTGATATTCCCACGTCTCAATGAGATCCGATGGTGGCATCAGCTATTCAACAGGGCTGACAAAGAGATGAATGGCGCTCTGGATGCCGCGGCGGCCACCACCGACAGGGTTGCAAAGGCAGTTCGATCCGCCACAGCCAGCCCTCGGCCCGGTCAGAGCACTGCCAACAGCATTCCTGGAAGCCCCAAAGCGCCCGACAGCCCTCGGCCAAGCATCTCGGCTGCGGAGACATTTGGTGATACTGTGCTCGCCGGCGTGGAAGTCCCTCGGCCACAAAATGTGCCAAACAGTGGCGGCGTGTTGAGCAATCTCACCAAGAGTATCTCCGGCATCGACATCAGCGGCTCTGGTGGAATGGGAGGTAAAGGCACTGCAGCTGGTGGCACCGCTGTCCCATTCGATGAGCAGGAGATGGCAGAGATGGGTTTGACCGAGAATGTAGCGCAGTAGGATGGCGCAACTTCCGGCAGATCCACACCTGGCAGTGTGGTTTATTACATGCGTCAAGGGGCAACCGGAAGTGTGCAGAACGACAGTGAGCCAGTCAATTACCTAGACGACGCCTTCGAGCCATCCACGCAGCCATCCATGTTAGACGGCGCAAACGACAACGATGCGGACTTCTTGTCGGAAGTTGATGCTGAGGTCATTGAGCACGATGAAGCACATAGGGTGTTCAGATCGCCAAGACCATCGGTCACTCTGTCAGAGCTGCAAGCGCGGGAAGTCCAAGAAAACCTGAGTCTTGTTGCCAGAGAACAGGCTACCGAAGATGAATCGGCCGGGAGGGGTGGCGTATTTGGAGGAAATCCGTGGGGTGACTTGTTCCTAGCACAGGAAGTCGACGCAGGAGCGGACGAATCTGTCTTTGACCAATCCAAAGCTCTAGAGGCAGAGGCAGAGGTCCACAACGTATGGGAGGAAGCTGCCGCGGAGAGGGACGATGAAGTCAACTCGGAGGGTGGAAGTGCCTTCGATGATTTGGAGGCAGAGCCTGTCCTGATTGAACTGGAAGATGCTGAGGAAGCATCCAGCGACAATGAGTGAGGTTGGGAGGCATGAGTGGCCGTCCTCATCTTCGGACTTCAACAGGGGGAGAAGGGAGATGAACGCTAATCATACATTGCGATACCTTGCATAGCACTTGTGCAGAAAGCATTTGGAAGGTTACAGCGAGCCGTGCGGATTTCTGCAAGGCACAGGAGTCATTAGGATGGAGTTGGTCGGAAATAGAGCAAGATCAATGCTCACGGCGGCGTTTGTGTGTTTTAGGGGATTTGGGCCGCTTTGGCCTGGATAGCAAAGAATTGCCTAAGCAGGTAGTGCTGTACTGTACTTTTACTGTATATTGGAGAAACCACTTCCAATGATCTTCATGAGAGAATCTTGAATGTTGAAATTTGTGTATTTGTGACAGCAGCCATGAACTAGAATGGTTGCGAATTGTGCCTACCGAAAGTCCCATTTGTCCCTTTGGTGGCCAAGTACTAGTACTTAGGTGCCTGAGGGGACTCGGGAGGCAGGCGTGTTTGCACCGCCCAGAACGCGACTTCCACACCCACAAGACGCGACCCTTTGAGACCACACTTGATTCGGGTTTGAGTGCCCAAGAACCTGCAAAAACAATGTATCCTTGAGCGCCATGAAGTCTGCAAGGCCTCGGCATACTCATCACGAGAGCAATGTCTGCCAAAGCCCTGAAGCTTGGCCTGTTCAGCCAGAGCAGTTTCCCAGCGCCAGTTTCACCGGAGCTGCTCGCATGCTCCCCCACGCTTAACCTCGCGGCAACCATCAGTGGTTCCAACACCCTGGCAATCAGGCGTGCCCAAGGCGAGCTGGTTTCTAGCAACACTGACCGCGTCCACACAATCCAGGCATTGTGCTGGAGGCCAGATGGTTTGCTGCCCCCCCCTCCCCAGAGTGGCACTCCTCGTTCGGACAAATCTTGCTGACTCGATTCCAGGTCAATTTCTGGCCGTGGCATGGGACGACGGCACTGTCCGCCTCCTGGGAGTGGAAAACACAAAGGTTGTCCACCGCATCAGCGTCTCTCAGGATGCAGCAGACCTTGACGCAGATCCAGAGCCTATCACACATGTTGCCTGGGCCCGCAACCTGACAGGAAAGCGCCACTTTGGTGGTGACAATGACATCGCCTCGAGGCTACAAGGTCTCGGGCTATCCTCAGCAGATGAGCTACGCCATGGAGACTTGGCACGAGGGAAGGCCGACGACCTCGCAGACTTGCCGCACGCGCTCACATTCCTCGAAATCGATACTTCCTTGCCCAAGATCAGCCCCTTGCCGGTCTCTGGGGGCATCGGAGACGACATGTTTATATTCTCAACAACTGCATCCCTGGAGTCCATGTTCCCGCCGCTGAGGCCCGAAGACAATGACGTGGTCGATGTCATGGCTGTTGGGACGAGAGACGGCTGTGTGCACCTGAGTATCTACGACTCCTTCCCCATTGGGAGTTTCAAAATTCCTATCAAACAGGGCCCAAGCCCAAACTCAAGTCAAATCGATGGTGGTTATCAACTTGGCCTGCACGCCGCTCATCCCGAGGTATCAACTCACTCTCTATTACTACGGAAAAGTGGCGAGGAGAGCGTGAAGCATCTGTATTTAATCCCCATGGATCTGAGGTTTGTATCGTACTCGCCAGTGAATCTGTCACTCCTGGCGTCTAAAACGACCACATTGCAGAAGCTACTGCGATACCTGAAGCAAACGCAAACACACATCGTCAACGAGTGGACGTCAACGCGAGAACTGCCCTCCCGCTTCCTATCATACATCCAAGAAGACCTCCAAAAGATGGGGTCTGGTCCTGCGAATATCGTCCAGGCCCTCTATCACACCGTGCTGACGGGTCATGTCCATCGCCCCGTCAGAGAGTGGCTGGTCGATAGCATCGCGGAACGAGTAAGTCAGCCCTCTTCATATTGTGTTTCAGGGCCTCTCGTCTAATTGATTTCATCAGGGACACAAGCGTTGGGAGAAAGCAGTCATTCCCGGGTTAGAGAATCTGCGTAACCTCATACATGAGAATATGCTCCCAGCCATAGAGCGTTGCACACTCATCCTAAGCCGGCTCTCTGGCATCGCCAGGTTCCACGAGGAAGAAGATCACGTCGGCTTCACAAATACCGAAATAACACGACTTGTCGACATATTATCTGCCCTCAATCTCATCTGCCACAGAGTCCTACTCATCGTGATGGAGGAGCTAGAGCTATTCCGCATTTTCTCGTCCTGGCTTCGCCTGACCATAGATCGCGTCTCGTCCAGCACGGTGCCCGAGGAATTCGTGGAGAAAGAGGCTCTCCTCGACCCGGCCAAGATACTTCGGTACATCGAAAGATTCCTGGTCAGCAGTCCAATGGCCGTTCACTTTGCCAAGGTGCCGCGAGAGGCCTGGGATGAGGACTGGGAGCGCATGCAGGACAGCTCCGGGGTGCTAAATGAGTTGGACAACCAGCTCAAGCGTCAAGAGGCAGGGAGCTCGTATATGAAAGGTCTGACACAAATGGCTTTTGTTGTTGACTTCCTTACGGCGAAGGCGGGCGATGTCTTCAAGAATATCGCGGAGGCGGAGAAGCGCAGTGTTCGTTTTGGACAGGCTCAAAAATTGGAGTTGGTTCGTGAGAGTTCAGGCCTGGAGACGTTCACTTCTGTGGATGCAAAAATGTGCTCCGTCCCCAAACCTGTGAGTCGAGTTCTCCACGTAGTGAGCCTGATTTGCGTTTTACATAATACTGACGTTTACTTGTCCAGAATGGTGTGGACGGCATCACGTACACTGCTGTGGTAACTGAGGAGAACCCTTTCGAGAGTAAGTCTTTTCCAGCGAAAAACTCATTAATCACTTGATGCTAAGAACATGGGTGCAGTCGCCATCTTCGAAACCAAGATCGAGGTGATCAACGGCATCAGCAGCGCTCCTTCTACCGCACTGTACTACAGCCATTGCTTAGACCCAGGCAGCGACGGCCGGATAATCGACATTAAATTCCTGGATGAAGAAGTCCTTCTGGCGTTGTGTCACTCCAAAGGTATGTTTCAAGCACCACTCGTGTATCGCCGTTCGGGGTGACTGACCTTTACCACTTCAAGACCAGAAGCCGAGTTTGCTTCGCATACTCTTTAGGCCGGTGGACACTCGCTATCAAGCCAACGAGTCCGGAATCGCAACATTGACACAGGGGTCGCTGACCTTGTCGGTACGGGTGATGGAGCTTCCCGAGGACGTGGCCTCATTTGTGCCAGTTCGCATGGAAGTCATGGAAGCGAATGACTCTAGGGGAGGCGTTCCCGCCAGGGTCTGTCTGCTGGGCAAGGACGGGGTCAGTTACAAGGTGTATTCCCTACCGGATCAAGAGCATTTGCTGCAGGCTTAGACGGCCAAGGTAGCTGTTCGATGAGCGGACCGAGGCGTGGGCGACATGGACGTAAATTTGGAACGCGCGTGTCGAATGATACGGGCCAATGCTTGCCTTGAACAGATCCAAGTAATAGTTGGCCATCAAGTCAGATCTGAAGTATACCGCCAAATCCTGACATAATCGTGTTGCGTAAACTATTATGGAATGATTTTGGAGTGAACCAAGGTCATCTAATGTTTGAAGTAGTCACAGATGTGTGCCACTACCCTGCTGCCAGAGTCAACTACTACTAGACCCTTCATTCCCCACAAACATCGACCTCCATTTCCATCTCGAGAAACCTTCTGGCACTCTCCTGCACCGCGCCCAGCCTCGTCGTCACACTCAGGATCCCCTTGGTTCCAAGCACGCCAGCCGTACTGCCGTCCTTTCCCCTATCCGCAGGATCAGTGCCGGTGCCACACCAACCGAGCACCTGCTTGTCGTAGGAGGGAGGGTCAGGGTCCGCGCTCAACGTCATGATCTTCCAGTCCCACGACGGGGCGGCGACTGTTTCGGCGGCACCATCGCTCTCGAAAGCAGCCTTCATCGCCTCGCGCACCTGCCTCGCCAGGCGGTTCTGTGCCATGGCGGGCCGGGTCAGGTAGCAGTCGCTGCTGTACAGCGGGTTCTCGTCCCGTGGGACGAAGACGAGCTCCCGCAGCCCCGGGAGGCGTGCATGGATCAGGCGCAGGATGTCGACTAGCAGGGAGGCTGCTATGCTCGTGTACGTCATGGCCGCTGCTGCGGGGTGCGGCGATGGGAGTGGGAATGGGCCGGGAGATGGCGATGGTGTGTCTGGTTCTCGCGACATAAGCCCGTGCTGATTGTGGCGGTGATGCTGCTCAACGGGTGTGCTTGGGGGTGTCTGTAACTGCAGATTTTGCAGTTGCTGTTGCTGCTGCTGCTGCTGGTGGTGGTGATGGTCATGTTCATGGTAGCATAGGGCCTGGCGGTGCCATGCGGAATCATATACCCAGAACAACGCTTCATTGATCGCGACGCGGCGCACCTGCGCCAGCTCGGTCGGGTCACACAGGCTCAGCACCGTCCGCAGATTTGCTTCGGAGGCCATGAAGCCGTCCCGGGGACCGAAATACATGTAATCCTGTTCTGAATCAAAGAACGTCTGCCCAGGTTGCCGGGCAATCCCAAACGACGCCCGGTATTGCCGGAGACATTCACGGCGAGACTCATGGCAAACGTGAAGATTCGGCGGGATCTTGGCCTGTGAGGTGCAACCAAAGGATGAGGACAGGGCAAGGCGATGGTGGTTACTGTCCAGCCCGGATGATAATGATTTAGAGCCGCAGTGAACAGACACGAGCCTTGGGCCCGGTAAGTTGAAGGCCCATATTTTCCATCGCAGCTCGGCCGGGAGTTTGGAAAATAGGTGCTGAGCGAGGTCAATATGTGACAGGTCAATACAGAGGATATGTGGGGGAGCGTACGAAGATCCTCCCCTGCTCAGCCGAATTGGTTTCTTCCATTGCTGACGCGGTAATCAGATCAAGCCAAGGTACTGCCAAGCCACGTGGTTCTGTCTGATTTTGGAGAAGCAATCAAGTGAATGGGTAGGTATGCATTTGTCGTCGATTGTGTTGAGACGTTACAGGCAAAGAATGACCCAGGAATCCGGCTATCAATGTCTGGACAACAGTGAAGAACAGGTATGGCAAATCACCCTTATATGAGTGGACTCACATGAAGTTCGTGAAAGTAAGATAAAAAGGGAAAGTAACTCGGACACCCGAGACACTAGTGTTCAGGCGGTCGAGGCGGTCTAGCTTGCATGTACAAACATACATGCTGTATGTATATTACCGCAATGTAGTCGAGGTAGCTGGTACGCAAAGACACTTGCTGCGCACGCCAAGCTCCATTGATCAAAGGTTCGCAGGAAACAATGTGGCCGATGTGGCGGGCCCAACGCCCAAACACCCAGGGCCCCTCTGATGTCTGTCCATGACGAACGGGCGGGCGGCTGCCGATAGTGAGTTGGAGACCGAGAAACATCGTCGTGTCCGGATAACTGGGACTTATCCCTGTTGTCATCACAGCTCTGTACTCTTGGGTTAAAGCCCGGGTGCGGATCCTTGCTCATGAAACCGTCCGGAGTAATTGGCCCTATTAAACTCTGTGAGACGAAGGAAACGGCGCAGTATGGGATTATCAAAAGAAATAATAACTGCGAGATGGACCTGAGTCTTTCACGAAGGCCCGCTCGGTTATCCTGGCGATTTCTTTGCATGCGAGATCTCCAGCTCCCCCAAGTCGGTCAAAGATCACAGTCGTGGGCTGATCGAGGCGGGATTGACAGCTGCATCGGTTGCTTCTTCCAAAATCTACCTGCTCTGTCAAAAGATGTCTACGTGCCAGCATGCAAAGGTCAGCGCACAACAAGCTTGGCCGACAGGGAACCATGCCCGCTACAGTTGCTGGTCCATGTACAAGAGACCTTTCACTCTGGCCCGGTGAACGGTCTCAACGGAGTAATGCAAGCGTACGCCCCCTCAGCTGTGTAACAAACGTAGAGGTGGCGGGTGCGAGGCGAAAAGCACGCACTGTCGTCGAGCTGTCTAAACCAGCTGTGCAAGACTAGCCAGAGGGCTCAGCTTCTCGTCTCCGGTCTGACGGGTCGTGAGTGCTGTGAGATCTGGCTGCCCCGGGCTCGATTCACTGCATGGCACTGAAGAGTATGAATCATCACCCTCGTGCTCGTACAGAAAAGCACAGTGACCAGATCACGCCGCCTCCTCGCTTATCTTGTTCCGCCATACAAACCCTGGAGTGCAGATTCACCCACAGCCCAGATCATTGGCTCTAGAGGGCCGGCAATTTGGGCTGCTGCAGGACAAGATGCGAGAGCTCTAGATGGACAACCCCGATGACCTCTGCTTCTCTGAGCGGAGAGCGCCAGCTTCGGCAGCTCAACCCTTTCTGCAACAAGCCGTTAGCGTGGACCAAGGTAAGAAGCGTACAGGTTCAAAAGATGGAGGCTAGACCCATCTGTCGTGTGTAAACGGCCGGTCTCGCCGGTCCGCGATGGACGCTTGACCGGCTGTCAATGGCATGATGTTTGTCTTGCTGCATCGATCATAGTATCGGAACCCACGCACAAGGGATACCTTCCTGTTTGAGTAGGTCCTAAGACAGCAGCAGAGCCATAGCTGGCGATTTGTGGTTTCTGCTGCAGAACCGAGAATGGCGTTGGCCCCGACCCGGTCATACCGAATTCTTCCACTATCGATTGCGAGAAAGGGCGCCAGGGAGACTGTCTGGACGGTCTACGCTTGGATCGGGAGAAGCCCGCCGGGAGCCGGCCAGGCGAGTTGATTTCCCGACGGATGTGAGGCCATGAGCACGGCACGGATCAAGGGCACGAGTGGGTGTTGAGTCGCGCAGGAGACAGACGGCTGGCCTTGAGGTGTGCGCAGATTGCCTGCTGGATTACTGATCGAGGCTTGAAATGGCTTTACAGCGCACGTGAGCCGCATCTGTCGGGACGCACGTGGGAGAGGCGGATGGAGGTGGGTGGGTGGGAAAGAGTCGAGGCTCTACTCCGATAGCCTTCGGGGCCGTGAGAAGTACCAGCAGGACTCAGGCAAGCCACGCCCAGCAGGCGAAGGGGCATTTCGGAGATCGGAGACAAGAAGTAGGAAGCAGAATTGTCTCATATCCGCCGGCCGGCTGCTGTCTTTGTGAGCAGGGCCAGCGGGAAGTGGCAGACTGGCAGCCTGAAGGTGTCAAGACCATTGACGAACGGGCACAGCTGGAATGTCGAACTTGATGCCGCCCAAAGTGGATGGTCTGCTGCATCCAGCCCGAACTGGATGGGTCTACTGTAGCCAGGGCTTCTAGCTCAGTCGAGGCGGCTGGACCCTTGAGAGGACCCTTGAGAGCTACATGGCAATTGTGCCGGTTCCAATTTGGTCGTCCACAGAGAGCGAGAGAGGATGAGGATGAAAATCAGGCGAACCTTGTCGAGTCAAAGAGCATACTATGGTAAGCATAACAAGCTAGATGATGAGAGATGGCTGATGGGTGTCGAGGGAGGAGTGTGCAGGGGCCGCTTCGGCAGTTCTGATTGGAAAGGAGGATCTAGCTACATAGTTCATGTGGGTACCTTGTTGCAGCTTGTGCGGTTGCGAATGGACATACATAAGCGCCGGGCCGCTGACGGCGAGGCCCCACCTTTGACGGCGGCCCAGGCACGCCCCAGGGTTGGTGATGCGGGAAGCGGGAGCAACCCACCATCCTTGCAGTCGCCTGCAGTCGCTTGCAGTCGACCTCGTTCCAAGCCAATCCCGTGCTGCCATCGCCTTCCAGTCGCACATCACCCACTTTACCATGCCGCCAGCCAGACCAATCCGAGAGGCTGAAGTGCTATTTCTGTCTGTCTGTCTGCAGTCTGTCTGGTTGTCTGGTTGTGTCTTGCTGTCTTCGCCCTGGTCACTCACGGCTGGAACTGGAAACACACAACCTGCACCCCCGATTCTCACTGCATACGCGCTGACCACGATGGTCTTGTCTCCGTGGGGTAAATTTGGCAGTCCCATTGCCTCTACTGCACAAGTGCCCGCCAGCTGTATAGTCCATGGCTGTTTTTAGACGACAGTTTGCCGCCTGCGTGCTGGCGGCGGTTACGCGACCGCCCCTTGGCAATGCTTTTTCCCTATTCCAATCTGTTTCCAATCTGGGGGACATGAACAACCTTATTGGGAGGAAACATATGAAGTCATCCCTCGACCCCGTGCTTGTTTATTAAAACACATCTTCCTCCCTCTGTTTCGTTTCTTCTGAAGTTTCGTCTCTTTAGTTGTTGTAGTTGCTGTTGTTATCCCACTTGTCTGCATAGTCTCTTCTTCTTCTTTCCTCCACTTGCGTCCATCTTTCTATTTTGATACCCCGGTTCGATTCTTTTCTCACCCACCATGGAGAACGCGTCAGTCAAGCATCAGGCCTCCTCTTCTACTTTTGAGGTAGAGTCCCACAGCGACCACTACCTCGAGAGGCAAACCAAGACCTTCAGGATCATAGAAGCCGCCAGGGTTTCCATCACTGCCCTCGCTCTTCTCTGCGGCATCACCATCATGGGCCTCTCCGCCGATGCCATTAGGGTCTACAACGCTACGAGGCTTGAAGGGGGCCCCTCGCTGTCTCTATGGCCCGACTCTTTCGACATGCAGCCAACCGTTGCTCTCGTCGTTGGAAGTTCTCTGGTTACCCTTGCAAACATCGCCGCTCTGCTGTGCAGCAAGGTGCCTCATGTAAGTCGTTCACCCTTGCCTTCCAGAGCTCATTGCCATCAACCAAAGTCTTCGATGACTGACTCTCTACAGCTCCGCAACAACACACCTCTTCACACTCCCACGATGTTTGCTGCGCCTCTGGTTGGCTTCGCAGCTGCACTCGTCGCTGTCATCGTTTTCTACGCGATCAACGCCTCCGCCACGACTGACTCCCTACTCAGCTGGACGTGCAGGTGGAGGTCTATCAACATGGGGCAGGCCCCCCACTTTGGCACATTGTGCGGCCAGTCCTGGGCGAGCGTATACTTGGCTGTCATACTCGTGCCCCTGGAAGCCGTAGCTCTGTGTGCCGCGGGCTGGCAGCTCAAGGTCGAGAAGCACGTAAATGCGTATGCGCAGGCCAGAAAGGGAAGCCCCGTTGCTTGAGCTGGTGCCAATTGGTGCACATCATGCTCGCAATGTGTCTCTCAGAGACAGGCTACGTCAACGGTCACACGTGGTTGGAAAGGGTCAAGTGCAACGGTTTTTAAGGTACAGGTGAATGGGCTACATGACTGGATTTCGTACTCTTGCCCTTCTTTCATTTATCCTTGGCGTTTTGGGGCCATTCACGGTATACTTAATGACAGAATTCTTTCCTGTACAAAATCCACATGCGTAACTACTTGGATCGTTGCCTCCTGAGAATGGTCCGCTGACCTCAAATCGGCCGATTGGCGACTGATATCAGTGGCCACTGGTTGACATCGAGCTTACTACTATGACCACCATGTAGCACAAATTACCGAGACATAAATTTCCTTCCCGTTGCAGATTCAGTCGTTCGTACAGGGAGAATCCTGTGAACGGAAAATCAAACAGCGCAGGTTTTCGTTCTAATCATCGTTAGTCGTTGCCCAGGTGTCATTTTTCACCCTCCCATGCCCCTTCCCTACCGACCCGGCAGCGGGAGCCGGCATCCAAATTGTCCCTTCCGTCGTCTGTTTGGCGTACATGTTTGTGTGAGCTTGAAATGAAGGAGCAGGCTGGAACGTTTTTTTTTTACTGGAGTGAGAACGGTCCACTCAGGCAATGTGACACGAAACTCGCATCACAGGCGGAAATCCGATTCACTGGGTCACGACCCGTAGCTCAAGATGAACCCTGTTCTACATATCATACCCTTCAACTAGGAGACGCTATCGCTCTAATTCTGCTTCCAATGTCATCGCTGAAGGGCAACGAATAATCTGACATACTTGCGTTCCGCTCAACGACGTTCCAAGATCCGGATCACGGTGATGAAACAGGCACCTGGGCCCAAACGACGGTCGAGCAAGCCACAACAAGGGTGACACGGGAGTTTACACCAGATATAGTATCACGATTCATTTCGAGTCCGTTGGAAACCTCCTCAGTGGTGGCACCTCACTGACAAAGGCTTTTGAATGGAGCGCCTCGCTGGCACACTGAGGGCTCATCAAACTTCATCAAACTTCATCTTTCACCTTCTGAATGACAAATTCCTGAGCCCAGCTTTCCAGCTTGAATATACATAGCTTTCCACCTCTTGTTATCCTCCTCGACCAGACAGCCGACAAATCCTGCCATGATGTCCCTCTCAGAGCGGCAACTTGTTGCGAACAGACACCCGTGGACGCTGCCCCAACTCACCGAGATAGACGAGCTCATGCAGCCCATCACTCGGAGACCACCAGGGGACGCATGCAGATCAACAGCCTTGACGCTGGGCAGAGCGGAACTCTCAAGACAGAAGAATCACTACTACGAGGAAGCCTTCTCAGGCCGGTGCGTTTTGGACACATTCCGTGAGAGAATAAAGAGTGACTCGATGGTCGTGGCCGAGTTGAAGACAAATGTCATCGTGAGTCCACCACCATATAAGATCGCCTGTGTAACGCAGTGGGATCCCAGCATCAAGACAGTAACTCACCAAATTAAACAGATTGGGGATGAATTTATCTTCATCACCGAATTAAGCGCCAAGGTTGCCGAGCGTTACCGAAGGCCTCTATCCTCCATCGCCGTACAAGTCCAGCACTCTGCTTGCATCTTCTTTGCCGGCACATTTGAGCCCGCCTACACCCTGACACTGTCAGCTCTGGCCCCATACGTCCAAACCAGCACGAACCAGCGCAATGCCCACTTGCTATCAGAGCATCTCGAGGAAGCTCTTGGGGTACCTCCACCAAGGGGCTTGATACGATTTGTCGCTATGCAGGATGAGAACATAGCCCTTAATGGGAAAACTTTGGCGCAGTCTTTGGATGAGGAAGCTAATGGTGGCGCTGCTATGGGCGTTATTGACGAGGAACCACCAGCGAGATTCGCGAGGAGGAAGAGATTGAGTGTCAAGGTGAATACAGATGGCTGATCAACCGAAGAGGGCTGCTACTGACTTGGCCACAGTCTCTTTCAAATATCAAGGCGTCGCCTTTGGCTGATGAGATCACGCCTCCCACGAGTGCGGAGGAGATGGCGCCCGTTGGCGAGAAGCCCGAGAAAGTCAAGGTAGCCAAACGCAGGAAGAGCTTCGTAGCGGGCCTGTTCGGGAGGCCGGGCAGCAAGAAGGAAAACGAGAAGCAGGTACCCGAAGTGCCTCAAGTGCCGGTCTGATTCGCCATGCTTGACAGATGGGGCACGGACAGTCTGTGACTGCCATGGATTTTGTTTTTATTCAAAACACAGGCTTTGCAGAAGCCTCGTCTTCAGCCATCAGAGTTGTATGTTTACTGCATACCATTCTTCCTTGCCGAGTTCCGCAAAAATTTAGTGCAAAAGGAAGGGCTCACGGAGGAGATGCGACCAGTCGCGCACCGAGATAGCCCCTCGGATGGCCCCCAGGAAATATGCCTTGTGCCTTTGTGATTCGAGAGGTGATTTGAGCTGTCTGGCCGTTGTGACACCCCGGAGCTTGTCGTATCATACGGTCGACACGAAGACGTTGTGCCGTGCCGTGCCCATGTCTGTGCCATGCAAGGTGTCTGCCGTATGCAGACGTGCCTTTTTTGACATGTGTTTGACATAAGTTACAGTTGAGTCAATACTGTAGTCTGGTCCACGCTAAATCGGGCACAACGATGCTCAACGGTCAATGACCCTAACCCTGGTACAAGGGTTTGTGGTCCAGGTTATCGGCTGTCCTTGGACGGTTCGCAGTTCGTGGACATCTTCATCTTGTTAGTGCTTGGCCCATCAACACATCGAAGCACCCATCGCCTCCACGAAAGGACATATAGCCGCCGCAAGTGACGCAGCCGGCATAGAACTACAAGGTTCTCGACTTGCTTTGCATCAGAGTCCACAGTGCTTGAGTTCAGAAGTCTCCAGCCTCCCGACGCCGACTCATCGCCACGCAACCCTTGACTGACGCCGGCCTCTTCAATCTCACCATTGAAATCTCCGAGGGAGAGGCTCGCTCCAAAATCATCTGCCAATCTGGTTGGTAACCACTCAGCTCTTACTTGGCTTGACTCTGAGCTCTATGTTTAACTCGTGCTCCAGTTGGTCAGTCATCCGCCTCGCGTCACCTGTCAGCTTCAGGTCGTATCGCAGCCGTCTTCACGGCCCCTCTGGGCCTCTGATGCAGGTTGAGGGCAAGGGTACCGCTATGAGCTGCGCCGTTGGACGAAGCAATCCTGCACCTTTCACGCACTCACTGCCTCTCGCTTTGATTCGTTGAAGCGCCAGCCGTTCTGAGTGGTTAAGGAGGCAGAAAGAGTGAGGGTTGGATCCCACATACGCCCACGATGGAGGTAATGCTCTCCCCGTCCTTCCTATGTTCCTGCTGTCCCTGTTGGATGTTCATGTTCTTTCGCCCCGTCGCGTACTCCGGGCTCGATCCTCGATGCGGTTGAATTGTCTCGGCCCCTGCGCGGCAAAAAACCACCCCCTCGGTTCTCGTCACACCTCCATGTATTGCTACGAGGTGGCAAGTCCCGAGGCCGGCTGCGCCCGCTGTCCATCCCCAAGACCCATCTGCATCACCTCACCCGCAAGTGCTTCACATGTCATGCCCAGTGGCATCTCACTACACCCAGTGCTCCCAGGACTAAATCTGCTGGGCTCTCTCAAGTCCGGCGAAATAGTCAGCCTCGCAGACTTGTTGGGTCAGCTTGGATCAGGCAGGGGACCTCGAGTTGAGTCACTCCGAGCTTGTATCTCAGCTTTCACCGACTATTGCTGAGCCACTTTATGAGCTTGTGCGACCCTCAGAGTGATTGGTATCTCTGCCTTCCTTCTGTTCCTTCGCTAGCTCGGACGTCACAAACCCGGTAGCTGAACGGGAGCAGCGGATGCGGGCAGAAGATAAGGAACGGCCGGCCACACTCGCTCGTCTGCCGACCTTGGAAATGATGCCATGTGCGTATCAACGTCAGATCGCATGCGTCCTCCCGTCGATGCATGTGGGAAAGAGACTTGATATCCACGCCGCCCTTCCCACCCACCGATCTATCGTGGCGGTTCCTTCCCGAGAATCCGGACGACCGTTTGACCAGTACCGAAGGCTTGCTGCCAGATCTTGCAAACAACCCAAGAGATACTGCAGCAACGGTCCGTCCCGTTCGATTTGCCCATGACAGTCGTTATTTGGACGCAACTACCAACAGCCACTGCTGGGGACCCTCGGGCTGGTCGGGAAGATATAGGGAATGTGCATACGATCAATCACCCAGATGTCGTTCTATGCCGGCTTCAAGGTCTTGAAGCTCGCTGGTTCCTCCATTGACTAGGCGTATACCTTTGTATATCTTCTCTTCGACCTGCTCTTCAAACCGGCCCCTTTGTTGTTCCTGATCTTTGCCGGTTCACTTATGTTACCATGTCCTCTCTGGGGTCCAGCGGCTCGTCCGCTCCTGGAACGCCCCGTCGACCCAATGTCAAATATGTCAGTCCAGCAGCGCTAAATCTTGAACGTCTTTACGAACAGAACCGAGCACGATTACAACAACGAGATGGGGCCTTCTCACCGACAAACGAGTTGGCGACCGCAAACACCGGCAAGAGTAAACCTAGGCTGTTACTCATGGGTCAGAGGAGGTAAGTCTTCTGGGTGCATGCTACAACATTACGACTCGAGACTGACGATCACATCCAGGAGTGGCAAATCGTCCATCTCAAGCGTCGTATTCCACAAAGTACCGCCCACTGAAACGCTGTTTTTGGAATCGACAGTGAGAATTCAAAAGGACTCCATGGCGTAAGTATCCCTTGTGACACCATTGCCAGCCCGGACTGATCACTGGAAAGGACGTCCAGGTCGTTCATGGATTTTCAAGTTTGGGACTTTCCTGGGCAGATTGACTTTCTCGACAACCCGAGTTTCGATATTGACGCCGTCTTTGGCGAAATCGGTGCGCTCATTTGGGTCATTGACGCGCAGGACGACTACCTCGAGGCTGTATCACGGCTAAACGGCACTATCCTGTACCTACAGCGCAACTATCCCTCTATAAACATTGAGGTGTTCATTCACAAGGTCGACGGCCTGTCGGACGACTATAAGCTCGACATCCAGCGGGACATCACCATTCGCATTCAGGACGAGCTTTCAGACGAGGGCTTCGAGAATGCCCCAGTCACATTCCACCTCACCAGCATTTACAACCACTCCATCTTCGAGGCCTTCTCGAAGGTCATTCAGAAGCTGATACCGAGGCTGGGACAGCTTGAGGCGATGCTGACCAACCTATGCCGGACGTGCCGCTTCGAGAAGGCATACCTATTCGACGTCATGTCCAAAATTTACATCGCGACCGACTCGGCGCCAGCGGACATGGCCAGCTACGAAATCTGCTCCGACTACATCGACGTCATCATCGACGTATCCATGGTCTACGGCAGCTGGAGCCGCTCCAAGGCGCACCGCGACCGGCTGGAGGGCCCGCCGTGGTCCCAGCGGCTGGAGGACCAGGTGGCCGTGTCGTTTGCCGAGAGCCACATCGTCGTCAACGAGGGACTCAGGCCCGTCATGCTGCGCGAGGTCGACCGCTACCTGGCACTGGTGGCAATCATGAAGGAGGGGAGCTATGAGAAGATGCCGCTGGTGAACATGAACGTGGACGTTGTGGCAAAAGGACTGACGGAGTTCTTTGAGGTTACCAAGAGGGGCAAGTGAGTTAGGTACGCATGTACGACTGTTTCGATTCATACCAGCCGGAAACGCTGGTGAGAAATACTTCTCCCCCGTATTCCACGGTTTCACTTCTGCCTGTGGTAATATTTAAGTGCGTTGTCGAGAAGAAAAAAGTTTGGAAATGAATCTACATAATGCTTGAAATTGGTTGGTGGCCAAATTCGTCATTGTTGAATACCGGAGAAGCCTCGCTTCCTCAGGGGTAGTGACACCGGAATTGTTCAAAACACAGGATCTCCACCTGCCGTCGCCCATGCAGGTATGCTATGCTTCAAGACCACTGACCACCGTGCGACAACACACAACCACTGCAGCAAGCGTGGGAAATGATTCGCTCTGTCCCAGGCCGGCGTCGTTTGTGGCATTCGAAGTGAACACTTTGTGGCTGCGGACTGATCCTCCCAACCCTTAAGACCACTCCGTGTTCCACCTTGAACACGATCTAAAACGTAGTACACATAGTGTTTCGAGGAAAAAGGGGGGAGTTATGAAAGTAGAAAAAAAAAAAGGAAATCCGATTGGCGCTATGCCTGCGGGGACCAGTGTCTCCCATGCTGGCCCCCTTTCCCTATACCCATCCAAAAACCCTCCGAATGGCCATGAATACCGATACTCTTGGGCCAAGCGCTGGAACAATCCGCAGGTCTAAATGCTCCTTGAATCTGCCGACCAGAAAGCACAAAAACGCCATCGGTGACCAAAATGCCCTGGGGCGTAGGTCAACCGCCGACCTACCGCCACCTCCATGCCCTCCTCCCTCCGCCCGGCCCTCTTCATCATTCCTGTTCTCGTAGCGATGCGCGTTGTAATCATCCGGGTGGACGTCGAATCAATCGCATTCCCCTTGCCCTGGCAGTATTGCTCACATCGGCTTGAAGTTTCCGTTGAACATGTCCCAGTTCCGGCTGAAACCCGCTTCCGTCATCATCTCGTCCATTTCCCTGCCCACGCCGGGGTGAGGCTGTGGTTGTTGTTGCTGGTGGTGGTGCCCTTGTCTCACGTGGTACTGCTGCGCAGCCAGCGAGCTGGGTGATTGGTACATCTGTGTCGATAGGTCGAGACCAGCCTGCCCGGCCGGGTGTTGCATAAGGTACGGAGGTAGAGGGCCCGCTGCGGAAGCGACGCGTCAGCTTCGGGACTTCTCATTCATAAAAAAAAACATAAAGATTCTTCGAATTTTGGATAATGAAATGTGAACTGGACTCACTCAACTGCCCTTCTATTCCACCGTAGAGACCTGGTGCCATGAAGAAGTTACTCGAGTCAGCTTGGGGAGGCACCGGCATCTGCTGTGGCTGTGCCTCGACAAGAGGTTGATTTGGGTAAGCAAAGGGATCGCCCGATGTGAACATCATCGCGTCGAATTTATATAAACTGTTCGGGCTCTGGTTCATTGTCTGGTTGGTGCTGTTGCGGTGCTGGGGGATGTAGGGACTTTCGCCTGGGTGGCTCGACGAGGGCGTCTCTCCACCGGTATCAGATGCCCCTGTTCCTGACACGTCCAAAGCATGAAGTTCAGGAGCATTCACGCTGAAGCCTCGCGAGGAGGAGCGGCCACCCTGCATTGGAGACCGAAACGCTAACGGGGCTCCTGTCCTTGTGTCGCTGCCTCTGCTGGCCGGGACAGGTGCTTTATGAGTTGACAATGGGACAGGACCTGGTTTTGGTCCAGGTGCAGGTCTCTTCTTCGTGGACAAACCTCGAGGCTTGCCTTGTTTCACCGATTCTGGAAGGTTGTCCCATAAGGTGTCCAGAGATTTCGTGATTCGGTCCGCTGCCAGGCTTCTCAGGGCCATTTTGGCGATCATCTCTCGTCCAGCATTTGCTTCAGAAAATATCTCTGCTGAGCCTTGCTTATCTGGGTTCTCGAGGGTGTAGAAAACCAGCGTCAGGATAGCGAAGAACTGAGTATACAGCATGGACCAGAAGGGGCCGACCACAAGAGCTTGGTTTTTTATCTCCATCGCTATGTGGATAATATTGCGGCAAACGCTGATTCCAGCGGCCGCACAGGCGTAGTAGCTCTCATCGACGACTTTGCCGGCTGACAGCCTCGGGGAGATGTAGTGTAGGAATGGTCTGTACAGCATCATTTGCACGTGGGCGTACGCAAAGCGCAACAGAGTTCGAACTCTGTAAAAGAGACAATTAGTTCGCTGCTTCTGAAAGACGGACAGGTCAAGAGAAAGAGCAAGGAGGCATGGGGACAGCCTCGTCAACATAGTCAGAAATCAGATCATAGCCTTACCGCATTACTTCAATGGGCCCTTCGGCGCTAGGACGCCACCTTTGCGGGAGTTGTTCATGCCACACTTGAAGGTCACCCTCGATCTCCTTGATGCGTCGATATTCAATCATGTATGTTGCGCTGGATTCATTGTCCGAACTCGTAACGGCATCTTCAATGCCCTTGAGTGGATATATGTATTTGATGACCTTCATGAGTATTTCCATAAGCCTCGAATGCGCATTAAATGCTTGAAAGAACGACCCAGGCGTTTCGGGAGGGGGCGTCAAGATGCTTTCCGCAGTGATAAACTCGTCGTCAATCTCTGAAGGGAGCTGTTGGTCGATATCCTCCTCGTGAAGCAAGATCGGGAATCCGAGGAGTGCTGAGCAGTATATGTCTAGCTGTCGGATAAAGTAGAAAATGCGTCTCCTTGACTCGCTTACGAGGGGAGTGAAGTTGGCATTGGGCAGATGCCGGTGCAGACCCATCCTGAGGGCAGTACGCAAAGCAATGCCCAGGAATGCATAACACGCGCTTAGATTCGAAGTCGCCTGCAGGAACAGAATCAAGAATAGTAGGGACTGTAACGAAGTCAGATCCCGACACTCTGTAATGTCTTGCAGCAGGATTCTCGCCGACGTGTAATAACCCATCCTGTCGCCGTGTCAGCACTCGAAAGATGGCCTCTTCCCGACGTTGTCTAGAGAGCTTACCCTTCCTCTGTTGCTTCGCTGTAGTTCACCTGATTGTCGACGTCCTCTTCAGCAATATTGTACATACAACCCACGGCCATCACTGCGTAGAGCAGACCAAGAAAACGGTTGTCTTCTGTCTCGAATGTGTCTGCCGGTTTTTGGTACAGCAACTCAAACTTCTCGAAGAAAGATGGTAAGTGTACGATTCGCAGCAGTGCCGTTGCACACGACAACGCACAATAGCTCAATTGACGAGCGCGTTCTTTCGGCGGTAAATCGTAAACGTTTGAAGTCCTCGAATCGTTAGGAGTGGAGGCCGTGGTCGACTGCGGCGAGTCCAGCTTCAGCAAGCCTGGGACCTGGGTCGGTCGTGGGAGGAAGGTAGTCTGGTAATCGTAACCGAGTAAGCCCCTGAAATGGTCCTTCATCCGCCTGAGGAATACAGCGCCAGATGAGGTGCCTCGGAAGTCCCATCCACCGCCTTCTGTAAGGTCTAACTGGCCCAAGGTCTCGATCATGGACATGATCTGGGCCGTCTGCTTCTCCGCCTCCTTGGCATTTTCCTGTCGGGTCTTTGCAGCGTGTAGCCTTTGTCGTTCTCGATTTTGGAACTCCTGTTGGACGGCGGGATCCAGGTTCGGGTCATTAAGGTCGACGTCCGGGACAAATTTGCGTAGGCATGCCTCTGCGCGCGCCAGTTTGTTCTCGAGGGCCTCAATGTACTGAGGAGCAGGGTTCCGCCTCCGGTTGGAAGGCTTATCATAAGTACACTCTGCAAATTCGGCAACGTCAGGGGGGATCGACCGGAATTTCGAAGAGAAATCTACTGACCATAGCTGTACACAGAGCAGTGTGTGCATGGTTGTTTGCCATCACACTTGATCTTCTTGCGCCGGCACTCGTCACAGGCACGTGTGACACGTCGCCGTTTTTGAACGGGCATCTGTACTGTTTGATTGGACCCTGTGGAATTCTCGTCACCCTGCTCTGCCTTGACCGAGGAGTCCTCGGGGGACTGCTGGTCATCATGGTGTTCCGAAAGTGGGCTTGGCCCACCGGAGCCGGATTCCGGTGACAGCTCCCGATCAGTCATCTCGGTTGTAGAGACTACAATACTTCTGGACGGCTTTTCTCGAGCAACTGTGAAATTCGTGGACGGGGTTGTTAAATTGGCCGTTGTCGTCAACTTCCCTATTTGGCCAGACCCTTCCTTGGTCACAAGGACTCAAGAGCCGTGGCCTGCCAACTCCCGCTTTTTATTTCTCCCTGCACCTCTCCAGGCCTCGTGGCTCATGTCTTATGGGCAGTAGCTATAAGTACTGTCAATGACAATACACAATGGCTGTGGGTCAAGTTGAACGCGGACCATGTGACATGGCCGACTCTAATTCAAAAACCCAGGGCGGACAGCTCGGATATAACACGGTTCACCCGCCGGGGAGCGCCGCGACTTCGGGGAGTATTGCAAGTCTAGCGACTTTGGGGATAGAGCGTCGCTGCTCGGTAGGTACGTTGGGCGCGGGTTCAAGACAAGAGGGAAACAAGAGAAGCAGTCATCAATGAACGGTCCACTTCAGTAAAAAGTTTAGGAGAGGTACAGCTCCTGATGACAGAGGGGCGTGGCAGGACATATGGTGTACCTATGTATAATGACGGTGACTAGGTGTGGAGCAGGGGGAATCCCGAAGTCTCGTCCATCAGCGATGCCCAGCAGACAAAGCGCATATCCCAACTAGTCTACACATGTATGTACAGTACCATGCGGAATCCAGCGAGCCCTGGGTGGGTTCTCTTCCGTTGGCTGTCGACCTAAGGAGTCAGAAAGAGCAAGGGGGTGGAGGGCTGTGTCCGCCGGTTCGGTGCCGGAGGCATGCAGGATGGAGAAAAGGTTGTGAAGGCTCACTTTAGCAGAAAGCTTGGCATGTAAGTTGGGCAGGGATGGGTTGTGATGTGGAGGCTGGTGGAAAACCTATGGAACTTCTTAGGGCCACCGGTGACGACGGGGACGTTCCCGGGTGGAAGAGGGGTTGACGAAGGGGGAGGGGGGCTACGGTTGCGAGGGAGTCTTGACACGGGAAGCTGTAAAAGTGCACGGTATTCTGCATGGTTGATTACGTAGCACCAACGCTCAGGCGATGACTGGTCGAGCCACCAGGTAGTTACCTGTCCTGGCCAGCAGAGGAAAAGAAAAAGAGTGACTCCAGGGTCCTTGCTCTGGAATGGGAAGTGGGTGGTATCCGGCATCTCTTTAGAGTCGAGGCTATCTGTTGCAAGGGGACGAGAAGAGACCAGGACTGGGATGATCCAGGATGGAGACATGAGGACCACAATAACCATTCAAATCGAGTGGAAGTGGCTAGCCCGCTGGCCCGGTGGATAAAGCTTCGATGGGGGCATGGCTAACAGGAACTCTGATACGCGCGAATTGTGAAGGGAATGCACACAATGTTGGCTGGTGTATACGTAGTGAGAGGCAGTGCTGAATCAGTTGGTCTGGGTCGGAAAACCCGATTTGATTGCCCTGTTGGGGGCCTGACGATGGATGATATGATGGCGAGTAGTGTCACTGGAATTCCAAGAGACGGTTGAGGGCTTGACGTGAGGTGCGATGCCAAGCCGTCAGTTCAGATCGCTGGGACACGGAGACAGGGTCTGGGGAGCCATCTGTGCGGGAGGATCAGTGTAACAAGGTGTCCCATACCGGGCCATAAGTCTGTCTATACGACGGTACCAGAGCACGGAGCTTGTGCCAAAGCGCCGAATACGGTTTGCTGATGTTTGGCACCAGAGACAGGAGACGCGCAAGCTCCAGGGCGAGACTACAGATTAATGCCCTTAAGGTAGGGTACGGGAAAGGTAGAGCGTTGCGACAGAGAAGGGGGGGGGGGGGCACAGGGGAAAGACAGGTGTGGGATTAAGATGCTGTGTGGGGCGTTAGCTGGTACGCACTCATTCGGAAATTTTCTTTGGGGTTCTTGGGGTTTGGTACTGTTCAGTACTTAGGTACGTCAAGCATTACAGCACGGCAAAAGGAATTCCCGGAGGAATAGATCAATATTTGCCCGTGCTGAATCTCTGCAGTACCAAGAGCAGCACGCAGATCCTGCATGCTGTGCCACTATTGTAATTTGAGACGAAGATGAATCTTCCAATTGCCATGGGATAATGGCCTGGGAGACGCTGGCCAGCGGCATTGTCATGTCATGTCGCCTTGGTACGTGTGGCCGATCATGTACTGTGGTGAACCCGGACAACAGATGCCACCATGTACCCACACCTTGCCCCAGCCAGGCCACGTTGGATCCGCAGTGATCACATAGTCTAGGTCTCCCGGGTTTCGGTTCCTTCGAGTGGGACGAACCCCGTGGGCTGGACTGGCTGGCTGGCTGGTGTATGGGGATACCTTATAACCCAGTACATAGGTCCATCTGCTACTATAGTCTGGTCAATCCGACTCAACAGAATCCGGCCTCTCAGATAAGCGACTTCTCTTCTCGACACCACCTCGGTACAGCCCAGCCTGCCATTCTTCAGGTACCAGCCAGTAGTCTGCCGCAAAGGGCAGGTCAATCGGGTCAAGGGTGGCCGCCGAGATTTGGAAGCCCACCGCAGCACGGAGAGAGACCGAGGGTGGCGGCGGCAGTGGTGCGTCCAAGGTTTGTGGGTGACTGTACCCCGGAAGCGAGCCGCTCATGTGCCTTGATGACTTCTGCCCCTCGGCGCTGCACAGTGGTATGCCTGCTGCCATTCTCTGCGTTGACCCGGGTCACAGATGTTGCCAAGCGCCAAGGTCGTTGTGCCTGACCTTGACCAAGGCAGGATCCAGACCTCGGAGCTCGCTCGGCCAGTCGCTGCAGAGCAGTCACGGTCGCACCGCATCAGAATCTTTTTGAGACAGGCAATCCGCCGCGTAATAGTAATGTGCTCTTGTCCTCCGGCGAATCGCCCCATCCTGCGAGAACCAAGCCTCTAGACTCGCATGGCAGGGGAGGAGCACAGCCACCATGGCGGAGCAGCCCGTAGGTGGGCTGGTGGGTTGGGTGGGCGCGAGGTGGCCACCCACTCTGCAAGTCTGGGCGGCCGGAAGGACGTTGCAACTGGCCAGGCCCTCGCCGATCTTGGCACGTCGGCACGGTTCGCCAAGACGGCGGGGAGATCTCAAAAAACCCCCCAACGGGTTCCCCTGCCTCTCAGCCAGTCAGCCTCCCAGACTTTGCAGCATCATGACATGGCAGTTAGGTCGCCATGGCACGCATGAGTCACGGGACAACAATTCTGCTCGGAAATGTTTCCACAAGAACAGACAAGGTAGGCGCGGTGAGAGGGACTGTGCGTGCAACACTCGTCTCGCTGCTGGTGTTTCAGGCGCCCGGGGGAGTCGTGTCGGGTCGAGTCGAGTCCTTCCGTGACGGCGCGGTCGTGAGCCATGAATGCCGTTGTTCTGACCATCATGACCAATCATACCAATACCTTTTAACCGATGGATCGGCCCAGCTTTAGAAAGTGTACAGGAACCAGGAGTGCGAAGCTCACATGGCTGGCGCGCAGGTAAATGTGTACTCAGGACAATAGGACCGCCTCGGACGTTGTGCGTCGGCTCCGAATAGCCAAGCCAGGCCCCGGCCCCCCCTCGAGAGAACTTTTGAAGCGAAGCGAGCATGACGTAGCCCGAGTGCCAGTGTACCAGTCAGCCAGTGTGCGACACACTTTTCGGACAGCAGCTCGGCTAAGTTCTGGGCGGCGGCTGTTCCCAAACCTGAGACCAATGCAACAATATTGTTTACTACTTATTCCCGGGAGTAATTTTCAACGTGTTTTTTGGTTTCGATCATTTGTGTGTGGATCCCAAATCCATCCGAATTCAAAGACCAGCAAATTCATGCATCTCAGCAGAGTTTCCCTTCGGCCGTGGATGGCAGCAGATCAAGCCGAGACTTCTTGATGACACCACGGAAAGACTTTGAGATGGTTGGAACTGTGACTGGTTCGTGGTGAAATTGTGATAACGCGATGTCGCCGTCATAGGCTTCTAGAAGAAGGGTGTGTGCATCAGCAGGACTCGAGATCGACAGGCCTGACAGCCTCAGCCTGCACAGCACCCCAGGTGTGCTTATTGATGTGATCTGTTGTGAATCTGGGCATGCTTTAGCCTGCCCCTCCAAGACCGGGCTGTGCTCGGCGCTGCCGGTGAAGACCGATGAGCTGGTGTGCCCCAGAAACTGCGACCCGGGGGGCCTGTCTGGCCTGTGCTTCTTGGGTACCCCGCCATTGTCCCCTGCACCCCTGCCTGCCCAGCAGCCTAGGTAGAATGAAGCTGCACGTCGCTACACTGCCCGCAGAGCGAATGGAAGCTTGTCACGTCTGCCACCACCACGCGCAGCAGAACACGATAGCAGCGCGATTACATCCCGATAAGGAACTACCAGAGCTTCAGCCATAGCAATCGCCATGGCGAGCTCAAACGACAACCTGCCGCCTGAGTTCGCGCAGAGGGCCCAGCAAGGCGGCATCGTCGTCACAGGTATGTCCTCCTGCGCTTCTCCCCACGAGGAGCTCTCTGGCAGTCACTGCCAGCCTGATCTTGCATCGCTCGCTGCCCACCCCCAAACATACCCAGCTTGCTGACCCGGTCGCTCGCAGACATCCCAAAGCTTGACTTGGAATCCTACATACAGAACTACAAAGGTACGTGGGGCCCTCCAGCTACTGCGTGTTGGCTTTCCGGCTGACCCTCATTCCAAGGCCGTACCAGGCTCGACAGACTACTCACGATCGCGCGAACGTCAACCGTCCTCAGCGTCGATGCGTTGAAGCTCGTCATCCACGAGGTGACATCTAGAGGAAGAGACGTTCAGACTTACAGGGACGCTTATGAGCTTTTGCGACTGCTTGGGCCAGACGAGCCGGAGGCCAAGTATGACAACGTGTGGGCCAACGAGACGGACAAGGCGAACCGAGCAGAAACACATCATCTCGAGGCTGAGCTGAAGAAATACAAAAACAATCTTGTCAAGGAGTCCATTAGGGTTGGTCTCCCCGACTACCCCTCCCCTCCGAATTCACCCAACTGACATGGGCACAGATGGGCAACGAGGACCTCGGAAAGCACTTTGAGAAGATCGGCGAGCTGACCCTGGCATACGACGCTTATTCCAAGTGCCGCGCCGACGTCAGCACGGCAAAGCACATTATTGAGGTGGGAATGCACCTTGCCCGCCTGTCCTTCTACCGCCGCGACTGGTCAGCTGTTACGACCAACGTGAACAAGATGAGCGGCTTGCAGGCCGAGGGCACCACCGACAAGAGTCAACAGACGATATGCCATATCTTGTATGGAATTGCCCACCTTGGTCAGGGAAAGTACCCAGAGGCGGCGCGGAGCTTTCTGCAGGTTGATCCAGCCGTAAGCCCTGCCCAGTACGACGAGTTCGCCAGTCCCAACGACATCGCAGTCTATGGAGGTCTGCTGGCACTAGCCACTATGAGCCGACCAGAGCTCAGCGGAGTCCTGGACAACTCGAGCTTCCGCACGTACCTCGAGCTCGAGCCCCATATTCGAAGGGCCATCTCTCAGTTCGTCAACGGCAGATACTCGGCCTGCTTGTCCATCCTCGAGTCTTACCACTCAGACTATCTCCTCGACATCAACCTGCAGCCTCATCTTAAGCATCTGTACACTGTGATCCGTGGCAAGTGTATCTTCCACTTTGTGCAGCCCTTCTCTTGCGTCACGATCGACAATTTGAACGCTGCGTTTTCTCCACCTGGAGGATCGATTGACCGAGAGCTGGTGGATATGATTGGGAATGGCACTTTGGATGCTCGCATTGACGCTATCGACAGGGTAAGCCTACACCCCCCGGCGCATTTGTTTCCATGACAGCATGCTGATGATCTACTAGGTTGTGACTATCACCTCTCCAAATCCTCGTGCGAAGATGCAGGCGGCGGCTCTGGCTGCTGCAAAGAACTACGAGAAGGAGGCTCTGGATCGCATCCGGCGAATAGGCATCGTGTCTGCAGATCTTGAGGTCAAGGGAAAGCACAAGAACCAGGGCTCGGCTGGTGTTGGGGCCTTGCAGGGCACTGGCCCAAGATGGGGAGATGGTCCGAATGAGGGTGGACTGGGTGACTACCCTGATACCCAGATTCTTGGAGGATCCTCGATCGCGATCAGCGATTTGATTTCATGAGCAAGATGTCCCAACCAATTGCGGAGGCGTTAGGAGTCGGGAAAACACAGGAAGAGACCCAATTTTGTTTTGTGTGTGCATTATTAGAGTAAGAAGCATCCAGGATTGATTAGGCAGTCCATAAACTGGACGATAACTTCGTGGAAATAATTACGCTATGCATTGGAGTTCCTACCAATCTACTTGGTATGCTGGGCCTGTTCCCTTAGCCCATCAGCTGCCTCACATCCTCAGGCGGCCATCTTACCTGCGCAAAAGTCAAACACCGTTTGATGCTCTGCAGGTACTTTCTCGTGACCTCGTCACCCATGACATGGCCTCTCTCACCATTGTGAAGCTTCTCACGGGCGCTTCGCTCGTGGATACCCACCATGGTCACACCAATGGGCCACGCTGCCTTTCCGATGCTAAGCCTCAGATAGCCGTCGTTGGCATCCACGTAGCGCCGCTCCTGGGCGGCCCTGACAATCTCCACGACGGGCTTGAGCACGTCCTCGTCCAGGTCGGCCTTCTCGAACCTGCGGAACAGGGGCGTCATGGTCTGCTTGCACTGCACCATAGTGTTGTACGCCTGCTTCGCAGCGGTGGTCTCGAACTCGCCGCCGGCCTGGGCCCGCTCCCTCGCCAGCGCGAGCTCCCACTCCCGCAGCACCATCGTGAAGTAGGACGCCAGCTGGCGGTAGAGCCACCTCCGCGCCTCCCTGTCGCCCGCGGCCGGGATCTCGTCCGGCACCTTCATGTCCTTCTCCTCCACCAGCTGCAGCGTTGTCGGGATTGGCCCCTGCGTCACCGTCGTCGTGAGCTTGCGGTAGCGCTTCAATTTTGCAGCCCGCGTCTCGCCGAACAGCGCCGCCGGCTCGCCCAGGGACCGCAGCTTGGCCGTGAGCTCGTCGTCCGTCAGCCCGGACGCCTCGTCCTGCCCGTCATCCTCCTCGCCGCCGGAGCCGGAGGCCGACGCCCCGTCTTCACGCTTCAGTTCCGGCAGGCCAAGCCTCTTCCGCCGCGCGCGCTCCTCCTCGGCCTCCTTTTCCTCCCTGCGCCGTCTTGATTCCTCGGCGAGCTTCCGGCGCTTCTCCTCTCTTGCTTTCGCCTCTTCTGCGGCATCCTCCTCGCGTTTTCGTTTTGCGGCGGCCTTGGCTTCTTTTTCTTCTGCGAGTCGCTTCTGTTCGGCGAGGTATGCTTCTTGCCTTGCGGCTTCGGCGTCGGCCTTGCGCACGTATTTGGACGATGTGTCGGCGGCTGTTTTGGACTCGGACGGGGATGGACCTTTCTTTTTGGCGAGTTCTTGGGACATCAACGCCGCGAAGTCCATTTTGGCCTCGTTTTGTTTGCTTCTGCAATTCGAGTGTTGATCTTTGGCACCGAAAAGCGGGTTGAGGGTGAGTCGTGAGTACGGTCAGTAGATATTTGGATCTTGAATATGCGGTAGTCAGGGCACGAGGTCAAATGCCTGCCGAGGCTGAAGCCGCGCCTAAATTCTAGCTTCTAGAAGCTCGTTCCGCGGCCGGGGCCACTGTGGACAGGGTTCCCCACGCGCCCGGGAAGCTTGTTTCCACCTGAGCTTCACCCTCGGGGCTTTCTATGGCACATTCCAGCTATGACGAGGTCCTGCATCCCGCCCTACGAAGCTTGCAGGAGAACGCCAGCAACCTCGATAAATACGAATGGAGCAAACCTGAACGGAACTATCCATCTCTGAGTGGCAACGCAGCTTGATCCTGGCAGAGCTCTAGAGAAAAAGACCCGCGCAACTAGGGCCTTTGGCGGTCATGGATCCAGCAGACAAAGTCGACCGTGATGCGACCACCCCGTTTCTACTGAAGGTCTTTTACAGGACTGGCGCCTTCCACAGGTCCGTCACCTTTGCAGCCAGCCAGCCAATCTTGCCACTATACTAACTACTCAACAGGCCAGACGAGTTCTCGGCGCCTCACAACCTCCCTCACATTGCCTTCCACACCTGGCCCTCAGCGACCCTTGCCGAACTCAGCCAGCAGCTCGCTGCCACCGCGCCACACCTGCTCCCCTCGCCGGCCATAGGCACACGGCTGGCCTTTCGCCTCCTCTACTACGATACACGCGGCGGCGCGGGAGATCAGGACCAGGCGCCGGCGCGCTGCGTCGTGAAGGACCTGGGCTCGGTAGTGATAGGCGACGGCGGGCCGGGGATATCGACAGACACGGACGATGTCGGCGGGGAGACAGAGGAAGGCAGGCTACGGATGGGCGCTACAGTAGGCTCGGCCGCCGAGAGCGCAAAGTCACTGGCCGACGCGCGGTTCGTGGTCGGCGACTACCTTTCGTGCGCGATACTGCCGCCCTCTCCGGCGGACGGGAGTGTGCAGCCCGCCTCGGCGGCGAGAGCCGGGCGGGGATACGGCGCAGGACAAGCGAGGAGCGTGGTCGATCCTGGGCCGCCGCCGATGAGCAGGGGCCGGGATGGCTGGTCTGCGAACATGTATGGGACCAGAGCCGCAGGTGGCGCCAGCTTCCGCGCGCCGCCGGTCGGTGAGTGGCGCAGGGGGGAAAAGCTTCCTGAGGGACCTCCTGGGCGAGGCAGAGGAGGTAGACGGTGGTGAGTAGGCGGATCGCTCATGCGACTACTTTCGGCAAGAGACTACGTGGGAGGACAGAGGCGATCGTCAAGGCATAGGTCCCCTCGGCAGCGGGAAGCACCCTGCGGATACAGTTAATGACCTCCTGTTAGAGGCTCCTGCTAGGATCTCAAATGAGTGGCCGCAAGGTTTGTGCGGTGTCGGATTGTTTCGATGAGCAAGGTGTTATTGTATCATGATATCCCGATTGGTTCTTGTTCGGCATGGAGTTCTGGTGGACAGGCCTGAGGTGCAGCACAGCCCCAGCATAAATAGTAATGTTGGTTGACGATTCATTCTCGTATTCTTCGCCCTGTATATGCATGCTCTGATGTGCAAATCCCCCATGCGAAGCCACAACACCCGTCTAGTACTCAGCAAGCAGGTCTCCTTTCCTCTTCGCCCTGAAGTTCCACTTGCCCTGTAATTGTCGCCAGTCAAGTCAGCTTCCCGATTCCACAGCTCCGGGAACAATCTCGCTCTCAAGTTTTCACATACATCTGTAGCGTAGGCTGCGACCCCGATTATCGCTGGTACCAGAATCACGTAGTTGAATGTGATCAGCGCCGTCCGTCGTGTCCACCGGAAGTACTGGTACCGGTTCGAGCTCATGTCTGTCGGTCGGGCACGTGTCAGAAGGTCGTCCTACATCACCCAGAATAGAAAGCTCATCGCGTAGCTATCAGGGATATCTTCGTGGGGGAAGGGTCGTCGTACTGTTCAGCCGGATGATGGCCGGATCCATGGCCAGCTCTGCGGAGGGAGGTCAGCATTTCGCGTAACATGTGCCATTGAAGGAGTTGGTTGGCGTACTGAAATGTTTGAGGCCCGCCATATTGACTGATTTGCCCCGTGGACTCGTTTAAAGGTGGCAGTGGCGATGGTTGGGGGGAGTATCGCTTCTTGGAAGGTAGGCTTGGGTTCGCAGGTGAGGGCGGTTGACCGGTCGTCGATGAATCGAGCATGGGATGGAGGGTGGGTCCCGTACACTGTAGTTACATATACCCCTATCATTGCATAGTACACCATTGCAGTGAGGAGTACTTTGTGCAGCCTGGCAACTTCCTCAGACACATCCTGATATCCACCTTCCCCTCTATATGCATACTATTTCTTAGCGCATACCTACAGTAGCCACAGGATCGATTATGTGCAATGTGCAAGAGTCTCATTCCCCATTTAGTGTGGGCCGTCACAGAGGACTGACATGTGCATCGCGTGCAGTTTGAACTTTCTTGGCCCTCATTCATTTCTATCCCTGACAAGATAATTCTTATGCATGACTATCTTCCTATCATTGGCAAATCTTCTTCAGAACAGCATGCTTGAGAGGCAGATTACTGGGAAAGTGGGAAATCAATTGTTCCGTGAAAGCTTCGGACGATGGCAATCTCCAAATTTCTCTCATGAGGATTATGCTTTGGCTGCAGGCCCGGACATTTACTTGTTGTTCACGGTTGGTGACTGCACTCTGACCAGATATTCTTTCTCCGCCATTCGTAGAAGCAATTCAATCGCCCTAGGGTCTGCGAGAATTGTCTTGCAAGGGTTGTCCTCCGAGGCTCAGCAGCATTTTGGTGTCGCCGTTGCAGGAGCCTCGGCTGTTGTGCTGTAGATCTTCGGCCTTGTGTTACGGCCTGTGAGCTGCAGAGCTAAAACGGCCGAGCTATACCGCATCAAAGCATCATAGCTCCAAGCGTCCGGTCCCATCCGTTCTCATAACATCCGATCCTGAGACTACCTCTTGGTTTCGTGTGTTTGTCCCTTTCCCGAGCCATCTGTGTGCATTCATCTTGATCAAGCTTGCTTCTGAGGAGTAACAATGGCGGAACAACCGAAGATCACGCTTCACTGGTGCGCATTTGCCCTCTCTGTGGCTCCCAATGCCCGTGCGGCTTCATTAACTGACAGGCACAACTGCCAGGCTCAATGGTTCCCGAGCCAACTCTATACTTTGGCTTCTGGAGGAGCTTCAAATCTCGTACGATGTCCAAGTGTACCATCGGCAGCCCAACATGCTTGCACCTCCTGAGCTCGAAAAGGTCCACCCCCTTGGGAAGTCCCCTGTCGTGACTGTTACGGCGCCAGGTTCATCAGAACCGGTGGTCCTGGCCGAGTCTGGATTCATTTTTCAGTACCTATGCGACCACTTTGCTCAGGGCAAGACACTTGTTCCGAAGCGGTGGAAGGACGGACAGGAGGGGAAGGTGCTTGGGGAGACGGAGGCTTGGATGCGCTACTCGTACCTCCTTCACTACTCAGAGGGATCATTTATGCCAAACTTGGTGATGTACCTGGTTTTGTCTGGTATGCCCGGCCCACCCCACGTTCACTATGAGTGATACTGGCTGATCGAGATCATCTAGCCCTCAAGTCTAACCAGGTTCCTTTCTTCGTTCGGCCCATCTCCTCAGCCATTGCCAACCGTATCATTGCGATGATGGTATTTCCCAACGTCAAGAGGCACCTGGCATTCCTGGAGAAGCAGCTGGAGACTTCAGGCGGGGACTTTCTCACAGGACCGGACCTGACAGCAGCCGATATTATCATGAGCTACCCGCTGCTTGCAGGCCAGTCGGGCTTCGATGGCATGGGCAAGTTTGCGAAGGGCACAGCCAAGGAGACCTTCCCCAAGGTGTATGCATGTATGTTCAAGCTCTCTCCTCTTTCGGGCTCCAATTCTTTTGCCCGAAAAGCACTCTGTAAGCCAAGAGTTCAGGATCGACCGCAGGTTGCTGACACTTCGAAGACATGGACCGACTAGAGTCCCAGGCTGGATGGCAGAAGGCTGTTCAGAAAACCAAGGATATCGATGGCGGTAAGTTTAGCCTTGTTCCTCAGTCTGCTTGAGGGAAGGTTGTGGGCGGCAACCAGGAGATGACGGCTCATGTACATTGGGTGTGTAATGCGAGGTGGACTATAATGATGATACTGTGCAGGATACCACCATCTCCAGCCGAGGAGGGGAGGGGTGAGAACATCGAGAATCTGACCGTCTCTGCGTCTGGAGTGAAATGTGCTGTAGAGAGCTGCAGGCTGTGATTTGATCAAGACAATCTACTCTTCGGCTCTGTGGGCCTCAAACTCTCGCATATCACTCACCACTTCCCATCAACGAGCATTTGCTATGGACTGTACTCTTCGTACGGGGAAATGTTGTGTTCATGATATAGACCCCGGGCTTTCGGCGTCTTGCGGCCGCCCGCCCGGAGAAATAGGCCCCGTATCTTGGGACGGCATAGAATGTTGTGGTCCATGAATGGTCTGGAAAGCAATGTCCACAGCGAGGTGAACCAACTCAGATGCCAAAGCACTAAGTTCAAGAGAGGCGCCATTGTTGGTGTTCACCAGTACTATCTATGGCCGTTTCAAGCTTGTGTACCGTATGATTAGACCGCGGACTAAGTACAGTAAGCTGAGTCGATCACATCTGCGGCAGAGCTGACAGTTCTTTGCTCGGCTGCCCCTGCTTGGCATCTGCAAGTTGGCGTCTATTTATGCACATGGTCATGCAGACCAAGATGCACAACCAGTCAAGAGCGTGCATAAGAGGATGGTTCGCAGCGATCGCCAATACTGGCTGTTACTATACACAACATCATCTTTGGTGGTTGTTGTTGTACAACGACAGTCGAGGGGGCATGGTTGTTGCCTGTCTGCCAGTCCAAGTCCAACTGAGGCTACGATTCCCCATGACGTCAGCTGGCCAGCGCAGACTAGAGTAGAGGACCCCTGGGCCTGAAATTGCCCAGTCCTGTCCTTGCTGTTGCTTGATTCTCCTAGGGGCTCGGGATACCAGTCTTTTGATTTTATACCCATACGTATACGAATAATGAAGGACGGATGAATGGATGGAGCAAGCGTGCCACCTCGATGGAGGCAACCAGGGCCCAGCAGTTCGTCAGCCAGTAACAGTCGGCCTGTCGCTGTCGGCTATGATGAGGTGGCACCTCACTCGAGACGCACGAACGCACGGTCGAGGCACCGCTCCTTCCTGCTGGATCTGGGGCTGGAGCTGCATCTGGATGCGGATCGTTGGCGCCAGATCCAATTCCAACCGCAATCACAAACAACCCAACCCGAATCCGCACTTGACACCTATCAGCCAGCACCACCTAGCCAGTCCCATTCTGTGGGGAAGCGGCTGAGTCTCGCATAAGCAATCCATCTCTCTCTTGTCTGTCTGACTCTCTGACTCTCTGTCTGTCTCTCTGGCTGTCTGTCTATTTGTTTGTGTCTCTGTCTGACCCCCTGACCGTCTCTCTGACTGTCTGGTATTTCTCTCTGCTCCGAGCGAGTTGCTCATTTCAGAAACTGTCGGACTTCGGCCTCAACTGCCTCAACCTTGCTCGTCCCAATTAATTCTCGTCCCCAGTCCACTCTAGCTCTCAGTCCAACCTAACCCGTGCCGTGGCCTCCGGATCCTAATGAGCCGCTCACTGTACATGATTATCCCTTCGGCTTGCCTCCGCACGTTAAATATACCTCTCATTACATCACCTAAACTCGGTCTCTGAGAACTCATTCCTCTCAGCGTCTCTGTTGTTTTATTAGATTCAGCACGCTCATCTCTCAAGTTGCCGAGCCCTGCGAATCGTGGCCTCACCGTCTTCTCCGCCTCTTCCATCCTCGGCTACCGACCGTTGATGTTGGCCTTGGCTGGTCGCTGCCGACTTTTTCGTCTAACCGGAATCGCCGGCTGCACACCCTGTTGGCTCCGGTACAACACCACCACGAGGCCGAGGATCCTAGGTTAGCGACCAGATTTACAATGGCTGTACACATTGCTGCAGACTCACTCGCTAGACGCGGCGATGAGATGAGTGATGCTTCTCTGAAGACCCCTCGCCTCGGGTCCCAAACTCCGGACGATCCAAACCCCAGTCCGCCTGCCGATGGTTCAGAGGGAGAGGAGGATCTTTATGGCGAGGATGCTGCTCAATCTTTCATCCAGCCGGCTTTGAGTCCGGTTGTGACATATCTTACGTCGCCCAAGACCCCGGCCGCCGAGAAGGCAGCTGCGATGGATAAGATCATCGACGGCTATTTCAACGACGCCGGAGCAAGCAAGGAGCATAAATCCATGGACCAAGTAATCGCCGGGTATTTCGATGGCGCGAGTATAAGTAGGGAGAATTCATCGGGTGATGACACGCCAACACGGGAACAGCCACGACGCCAGGGAGATGACAAGACACAGGACAGGGCTGCTGCTGAGCCCACATTGCCGCCAAAGACGTCAATACCGCCGCCCCAGCCGCGACCTATGGAGCCTTTACCGACGCCTTGGAAAACAGGTCCTAAGGAGATCGTCGTGACATCCTCAACCTCAGAGAGCCACAAACCAGCTTTGGCAAGCGTGTTTTCTCAGTCACGGCATCGGAGGTCCTCTTCTGGTGGAGCAGAGGCTTTGAGGCGGCTGTCCAAAGCTCTCCCTTCAATATCTCTGCCCACCAACTTCATGCCCAACCGCCTGCCCACTCCCTCCTTCTTTTCCTCGGCTTCCACATCGTCGAGGTCAGAGTCGAGAGATCCGACGCCGAAGCACACGCCACTCTCCCAATCTCCGCGACTTGGGAACTCCGGGCAGGCCAGTACGTTCCCAATGACCATCCCGAGCAAGCCGTCGCCCTCTCAGCGTGACGCGAACAGAAACACAGGGATCACTCGTCGACCGTCCAATGTGTCTAGGAAATCATTGGCTCTCAGGAGATCAACGTCTGACGACTCCATGCTGTACCACTCGCTATCGCGCATGTCTTCGTTTGGTGATGACCAGCGGTTCACGCACGTGCGTGAGCAGGTCAATTCGAGATTCAAGGCAATCGTGGATTCCTTTGATACGCCCTCATTCAAGTTACCCAGCATACCAAGCACTCTGCTGTCTCCTCTCAAGAAGAGCGAGTTCTCGGCGTCAGAGATCAATCTCGATTCCAGCAGATCAGGCTCCATGAGGACCATCAAGGGTCCCAGGGATCCGCTGGATAGTGTTCTTGAGCATCTCACAGGTGACCTCGTCATCATGGGTGGATACCGGGGTTCGATCCTCCGGTCTGCTGAACCGCCACATAGACAGCTATGGGTGCCCATGAAAGTTGGCTTAAAAGTGAGGAAAGTCAACCTCGAAGTCGGACTAAATCCAGAGGATGAGGAAAACATGGAAAAGTCGATTATCCCGTCTGGGATGCTGAAAAACATCGGTCCAGTGGACATTTCCAAAAGGCTCTTCAAGCGACTCCGCGAGTGCGAAAATGTGAGAAATGGAAAGCTGAGGGTTCATGATTATGGCTACGACTGGCGACTCAGCCCTCATCTCCTTTCCAGGAAGTTGATTGAGTTTCTCAGAAGACTTCCGTCAAACCGAGGTGAAAACCGCAGTGGAGCGTTGGTGATCGCTCACTCCTTGGGTGGCGTGATAACCCGGCATGCTGTAAATGAAGCACCAGAATTGTTTTCTGGTGTTGTGTATGCTGGAGCGCCACAACGGTGTATCAACATCCTTGGGCCATTGAGAAATGGCGACGCGGTGCTACTGAACGAGAAGGTGCTGACGGCACACGTCAACTTCACCCTCCGAACAACCTGGGTGTTCCTCCCAGAGGACGGATATTGTTTCATCGACAAGGTCACGAACGAAGAGTATCCTGTGGATTTCTATGATACAAATGCATGGGTGAAGTACCGCCTCTGCCCAAGCGTGAGCGACCCAGCCCTGCCACCGTTCACGGCAAAGCGTAGTGGGCCCCTGGGCTCGTTTCTCAGTCTCTCAGAATTGTCCATATCCCGCGGCCGGAGTTCTAGCGATCCTGCAGCTAAGAGACCGGGGCCAAATGCCTCTCCCCAACGCAAGTTAGCGAAAGACCGGACACTTGCGCCCCAGATGGATACTTCATCCTCGTCAACGGAACAACAGCAAGAAGAAAAATACGCAGTCTCCCCCAAGGACAAATCAGACCGCGCCAAGAACCTCGCGTACCTCGCACGCACTTTGGCCGACACCAAACGCTTCCGTGCGGAGCTCCAGCACAACCCGGCACACCAATCCGCTAATGCATATCCTCCCATAGCTGTCATCTACGGCAAGGAGATCCCGACCGTTTTTGCGGCGCGAGTGGCATGCCGCGAGGCAATACCGTGCCAGGATGCGTACGACAACCTGGCCTTTGGATCCGGTGATGGTGTGGTTCTGGCCAAACAGGCAATGCCGCCTCCGGGTTACGAGATTGCAAAAGGCGGCAGGATCTCTACGGATAAGGGGCACATTTCGATTCTAGGGGATCTTAGTGCCGTCGGACATGCATTGCAGGCTGTGATAAGGGGGCGGGCAAAAGGCATTGGTTTAGGCGCAGATGTAAGCAGAGGGAGTGAGAGTGGGAGTAGTTGTTAAAAATGTAGAATTAGATATGCATGTATCCACAGAGAAGGACCTTAGTGCACCAATATGTATACTACAGCCTTACAGCTGTCCGAGACGTTGTTTTGAGTTTATGATGTGCAGGAAACAAGTTTGAAACCAGTTGGGTGGTATGTTTCAATCCGTAGACTACTATGTGAGCGATCAAGACCGTTCATCTGATGTGCTGTGTCTCCTCATCAGTGGATACCTTATCCTGACTGTTATGTCCATAAACATTCTTTTCGCCCATTGAATTTACTGTACTTGTTTCTCCAGATTTAGCGACCCAAACCATAATCTGCACATCTTCCGTTCATTTCATTGATGCCAGTTTCCCAGAAATGCGCATGCTCTATTGGTTACACCAGGCCTACTCATATCGATGGACCGTCTCTGATGTTTTTACTTTGGGCACATGCCGTGGCCGTATTTGGTTGTGCTGATCACGGAAGAAGGACCCTTGTGAACGTGCTCTACAGCAAGGCTCAAGGGAACCCTTGTAACGGGCCCTGGGCGAAATGGCACGTCATCAGGTACTACCCTTCACAGCTTGTACAGTCATGCCACGTTCCACGCTGGTGGCTTGATCCCGCCAATAAATTGAACTGGTGAGATTCCATCATGCATCCCTAGCATAGGGTTTAAGAGAGGGCTGTCTTGTAGCCCAGGTGTGCTTGATGTGTAGCGCCAGTCAAACAAACCCATGAATCACTGTACGACGCACGCGTCGATGATATATGACGGAAGACCCTTCTCACTAAAGGAAACTCGCGAAAATCAAGAGCGGAATTGAGCACCTGCGAATCACTTGATAATCCAACACCTGGGGGAGTGTTGACGGGTGATGGTAGTCGTGGTGGTGAAGAAGAGCTGTGGTTTGCCGTCCCGTTTTACCCCTGAGGCATGAGAAGCTGTCCCCCAATGCCCAAGGGTCAGGCTGGCTTGCTTGACAGCTCTGCCCCTCCCACCCCCAACTTGGGCAGATCGCATGATTGGAAGGAAGACCGTCCTTCCCCCACTATTTCATTGGGTGCTCTTTCTTTTCTCCTCACTTTGCTCACCTCCCTTTTGCCTTGCTCTTCTCCTCTAAGAAGCAGAGAACACCACGTCTTCAACTTCTCTGGATCGGCTGCTGCAGTAAAGTCTTTTCAGGGGGATTCCTCCTCTTTTACGGCCGTCTCCTTTCTCTCCTTCTCTCCTTCTCTCTCTCTCCTATCTTCGTCGTTTCCTGCTCTGCTAGTCGTCAGTCCACCAGTGCCGTCTGCTTTCCTCGGGTCTCCTCAGTCGATATCTCCGTCTTCCGTCTCCATCATATCTCTAGCTGCTTCCGCTGCTCGTCTCTCTTGGTCGACATCACCTCCGAATCCTCTTCGAGCGTCGGGATTCTTCGTCTTCCGTTTCTCGCATCTCCTGTCAGCTTCAGCTTATCATCGTGTGCGAATATTTCCTTTCGTCGACTGAGCTCTTCCCGCTGCTGTCTAGCTTGGGCAGCCGCCGCTTGATATCGCAGCGCAGCCAGTAGCACGACACATACCCTGTTGTGTGTCTCTCCAGAGCTTGGTTGAGGAATTTGCTCAAGACAAAAGGCCATCCGACCAAAAGACCAGACTAGATATCGGTCTCCAGAGGCTCAAAGGGTTATACTTTTCAGAGATCTGCGAGGTGATACAGGAGAAAGTACTTTCTTCTGCAGTTTTGCCCCCACGTTCTTGTTCGCGCGTCGTGGATCACTTTGGTTTAATCCAGGGGTTGCTTTTAGCAAAACCTGCCTCTTAAGCTGTCACCAACCTTCCCGAAGTGTTCCTGTCACCAAGCTGATCAAGATGGCCGAGCCTGGTCCTCCTGGTGCTCAGCTGCCTCCTCCCCCGCAGCCCAATGCCGGGGCTCCTGGCTATGAGAATGGCCAGAACGGTGGCTCTGGGAGCCATATGCCACCACCTCCTCTGCACATCCCGCCCAACACGAACCCCATCCCGACCGCGATCACGTCGCCCATGACTGGAAACACCATCACGTCTCCAGGCAGTGCCAACCCTTTCGTTCGGCGTGCCGCTCCCGAGCCCAATAAAAGAGCTCTCTATGTTGGTGGTCTAGACCCTCGCGTGACTGAGGATGTTCTCCGTCAGATCTTTGAGACTACTGGTCATGTGCAGAATGTCAAGATCATTCCAGACAAGAATGTTAGTGGAGAAACTGCCTGCCATTTGCTATTTGCTTCCGAGTTGCTGACTTTTGTTGCCTAGAACAAGGGCTTCAACTATGGCTTCGTTGAGTACGATGACCCTGGCGCGGCCGAGCGTGCCATGCAGACTTTGAACGGTCGACGTGTTCACCAGATGGTGCGTAAAGCAGAAAGATGTGTTGCTTAACCCTTTTGGAAATTAACACCTTGTACAGGAGATCCGTGTCAACTGGGCCTATCAGTCCAACACGGCCAACAAGGAGGATACCTCAAACCACTTTCATATCTTCGTTGGTGATTTGTCGAACGAAGTGAACGACGAGGTCCTCCTCCAAGCCTTCTCTGCATTCGGCTCCGTCTCTGAAGCCCGGGTCATGTGGGATATGAAGACCGGACGTTCCCGTGGCTATGGATTTGTGGCGTTCCGAGACCGTGGTGAAGCGGAGAAGGCTCTCAGCTCGATGGACGGCGAGTGGCTTGGTTCGCGTGCGATTCGCTGTAACTGGGCGAATCAAAAGGGTCAGCCATCTATCGCACAGCAGCAGGCAATGCAGTCGATGGGCATGACTCCCACGACTCCCTATGGCCACCACCACTTCCCAACCCACGGAGTTCACAGCTACGACATGATCGTGAACCAGACACCGGCATGGCAGACGACTTGCTACGTTGGCAATCTGACCCCTTACACCACGCAGAATGACCTGGTTCCCCTCTTTTCGAACTTCGGTTACGTCGTTGAGTCACGCTTCCAGGCTGATCGTGGTTTTGCTTTCATTAAAATGGATTCGCATGAGAACGCTGCAATGGCGATCTGCCAACTCAATGGCTACAACGTCAATGGCAGGCCTCTGAAGTGTAGCGTGAGTACCATTCCGGAAACCTCTTTCGACATAACCACTGAACAGATGCTAATCCTCTCACAAGTGGGGCAAGGACAAGACTCCTAGCAACCCTCCGGGCGGCTTCGATCCCAATCAAGCCTACAGCCCCCAGAGTGCTCAGGCTTCTGCCTTCCCCGGCACCCCCAACACCTACTTTCCGCAATATGCAGGAGGTGAGATAGCCCGCTTTACCAACCCCGTTGGATGCTCTGTCATGTCGCTGACTTCCCCCGCAGCGCAGTACGGACAGCAAGGTAACTACGGTGGTCCGGCCGCTCAGTCCCCTGCAGGTTATGGACCTCAGATGGGCTTCAGCGGACCACCGAGCGCCGGTGGCTATGGTCGTGGCCAGCAGCTACCCAATGCCCAGTGGGCACCACCTCAGGGGCCCAACGCTGCCTATGGCGGCTACCAGGGCTAAACCTCTGGCGAACAAAGCGAACAAGGTATCACAACACCCGGGTTCGTTCTTTGTCGCGCTTAAATGGTTCAGAAAAGAAATGGCAGGAACAAATGCCCACTTGTCGACCATTGCCCCTTTACATGAATTACAGCATCAATTCCAACATCAGTTCCAAGTTTATTGGCGCCTCTCTACTCTTCCAACAACTCTTTTCCGTGGGATATTCTGCAAGCATTTTAAGAGCGTGGGAATGATTGAAGAACTTTGATGGCATCGGTGCTGGGCAGTCTCGATGTCTTGACATTGCTGGTGAATCGCAGAGGAAATTTCGTTCTCATGTATTCCACATCAAAGTTCCACGTTTCTGTTCAGATCATAGTTGCCGGATGTCCCGTTCCGCGCCCTGGAGGGTTTTCCTGACTGTCCGCTGTCACAAAATTATCAGGTTGCGTGTGCTTTCATTCGTACGCTGGATACCACATTTGTCTTCACGCTGCTGGGAACGTTTTCGGGTCCTACATGGGGAGCTCACTTTCCAATTTTGATATGCAAACGAGACCATCGAGGTGGCTCGTCTGTGAAGATGTTATACTTTGGGATGACTTTACGAATTTCTCTACTTCTCACGTTGACTGCAAATTCATACCTCTTTTCTGCTCCTCGTTTCGACTGTTGCTGGTGGCATTCCTGGGTTTCTTGTCTTTTCCTTTCTTTGGCGGGAGATGGAGTCAAGGGCTGTGTATCGACCTGTTCAGTACGAGCGAGCGAGCGAGCGAGTCGAATGAATGGGTGATAGGCCAGCAGCGCCGCGTAGCTGTGCGAGGTGATTCTGAGCTCTGAGTAGGTAGACTGTGGTGCTAACTACGAGGTGGCATCGGGTGCATTTGGTCCAGGGTGCAGAGGACCTCGTCATGATTGTCGTAATCGATGCTTCCGAAACCTGGCTGACGTTGGTGAGACGGCTCTTGAGTTACCGGCACCAGTCCCCCCCTCCTCAAGAGGCTGTCAGCATCGACTGCAGCAGATGTAAATGACTCGGGATGGCCACGGGCAGCTATAGAGCGGTTGAAATAGTGCTGGTATTCGGACGTATCATGGTCGGCTGCTCGGGTGGTCATGACTCTAGGAGCAACGATTGGCAGGAATCCTGAGGTGCCGGTGGTTGTGATGGCTTGCTCTGGCAAAGAGTCCGGCACAGACTGTACCGTGTGAGTGACAGTCCCAACTGGGCCCCAACAGCCCCGCGATGAAAACGGATCCACACTGTGCTACGTCGCGCACGAGGTTGGAAATGAGCTGGCGCCTGTTAGTGCCCAACCCCAGCCAAGCTGTAGGTCCCAAGGTTTCCTCGACCAACCTTAGAAGGTTACCTTGCTGTCTTGGTCTTGCTGTGCACCCAACCCAGCTCAGCTCTCCCGGCCCCTCTGGCCGGCTTTGCCCAGCTGCCCCAGCTTTGCTCACTGAGATCAGTGAGCAAGCAGCCTCTTCTGCTGCTTGACCTTAGGTGCTGCTAGCCCGCTCTCTATCCAGGTCGGTCGGTCTGTCTGTCTGTCTGTCTGTCTGTCTGACTGACTGACTGACTGACTGGGGCTTGGCGCCCGCGGGACAGCGTTGCTCCCTCTCTTCCTCTCCCTCTCATTCACTCGCACCCCCGTCCCCGTCCCAGTCCCCGTCCTCCCACCCCCCCATTGTGTGCCCAGACATTCTGGACTGGCATTGAAACTGCCAAAAAGCAGTGGCACGCTTTTCAAACGACTCCAAGCCCGCCCATCTCAACAGCATCATCAGCAACAACCGCCAGCGAACCCACCGCCGCCTCTGACGTATTGTTTACTGTGCTGTGCCCGTCCATTCCATAATGAACGTCTAGAGAGCGACTCGACAACGGGTCTCGCCTCGGCACCTTTCTTGGGACGCGTTTGTGCCCAATTGATCGGCCCAGGCCCAGCTCAACCAGGTCATTTCCGCCGGGCGGCCTTGTCCCTCTGGTTTCTGGTTCTGGTGTCATCCCCCTCCCCTTCGCAGTCGACCTACAACCCAACCCACTTTTTGCTCGCCTAGCACCCTCCCCCCCAGCCAACGATAACAACGGTGCTTGCTGCCCGCCCATCGACGTTGCTCCAGGGTCTGCATCCCGGACGTTCGTCATCTCTTCCCATCTCTCGACCAAGAGAGGGACGGAGGCGAACCCAACAACGCTGTTGTTTCTCCTGCACGGCCTCTGTCCTGAGGATCCTGCCATCTGCCACCCGCCGACTTGCCTCACCGTCCGACCGCCCACCCCATCCGCGTCAGACCTTCCACCTTCGAATAGCGACGTCAATCCCGACAGTGGCTTTCACGTCACCAACTAGCCGCAGCCATGGATCAGTGGGGGCCAGGCTACCACGACCCTGCCGGCGCGACAAGGCGATACAATGACAATGACCAGATGGGCCCCAGAGGCTACGCTGCCCAGCCAGCTCAAGCGCCGGCCCAGGCGCCCGCAGGATTCAAATACGACCAGTTCCAGGGAGGTCTCAGTTCACATGCCTCCAGTTCCGCGACCTCCCCCGTCACCACTCCGCAGCTGCGCGACAACAACGGCGACGTCGCCATGGCCGACGCCAACGATCCTTATGCGAGCATGAGAATGCCCATGCGGCCCCACCACTCGACACACGTCTCCAGTGGCAGCCGATCGTCCACCCTGCACTCCCCGCAGGAAACCTCTGCCGCTGCCCAACGATACTCGCCCATGGAGGTGCTGTCCCCAACCTCCCCGTACGCCAAAGCCGGAGGCGGCCAGTTTTCTGCACCCCCGACGACGCGACAGTCTCCGACGCGGTCGGCCGATTACCACTCGCCCCAGAGTCCGTACTATCAGAACAGTCGGCAAGCATCGCAGCAGCTGCCGCCTATGTCATCTTTCCCCGCTGGTCTTGAACAATTCCCCCAGGCCGGTGTCATGAGCCCAAGGGGAGACACCTGGCCGAATGATCCTACATCTCCCAAACGGATGCTTTCTATGTCGTCAGGCCCCGTGGTGAACAAAGGGCCGGTGCCCGAGTTCAAGAAGATAAGGACATCGCAAGATCTCCAACCAAGGGTAAACACGCAGCCAGCCTTCCGGCGAGCGAATCCAGAAGGCGGGTTTATTAGTGTAGGTCACACCCCTGTTTGTCCCGGATATTGGGCCACAATCACAGACTGACAAATAACTTGCAGCCCCTTCAAGCCCTGACCGTCCATCTGCCAGCGACATACCGGATATGCAACCCGAGCTTCAAGTACGAGTCATCGCGCAACCCGCGGCGAGTCCTGACGAAGCCGAGCAAAGGCTGTAAAAATGATGGCTATGACAATGAGGACAGTGACTACATCCTCTATGTCAATGATATCCTCGGCTCGGAGGAAGCTGGGCACAAGTGAGTTGACCCAAACCCCTCGTGGCAAGGGCTCGGCCAGCTAAACATTCACAACAGGAATCGGTATTTGATATTGGACGTTTTGGGTCAGGGTACATTCGGTCAGGTTGTCAAATGCCAGAATCTGAAGACCCAGGAGGTTGTCGCTGTGAAGGTCATCAAAAACCGCACTGCATACTTCAACCAGAGTATGATGGAGGTATCGGTGCTGGACCTGGTAGGTCTACCTACGGTTGCGAGCTTCTGTGCCTTGCTGACATCTACACAGCTCAACACCAAACTCGACAAGAACGATGATCATCATTTGCTGAGGTTGAAAGACACCTTTATACACAAACAGCATTTGTGCCTGGTCTTCGAGCTCCTCAGTGTCAACCTGTACGAGTTGATCAAGCAGAACCAGTTCCGCGGTCTTAGCACAACGTTGGTCAGGGTCTTCGCTCAACAACTCCTGAACGGGCTGGCGCTTCTGAATAAAGCTCGCCTCATTCACTGTGACCTGAAACCCGAAAACATTCTCCTGAAAAATCTCGAAAGCCCTATCATCAAGATTATCGACTTCGGTTCGGCATGCGACGAGCGGCAGACTGTGTACACGTACATCCAGTCAAGATTTTACCGTTCGCCGGAGGTCTTGTTAGGCCTGCCCTACTCTTCAGCAATAGACATGTGGTCGCTCGGCTGTATCGTCGTTGAGCTCTTCCTCGGCCTGCCACTGTTCCCGGGGTCATCCGAATACAACCAGGTCTCACGAATCGTTGAAATGCTCGGCAACCCGCCAAACTGGATGATCGAGATGGGCAAGCAAGCGGGCGAATTCTTCGAGAAGAGACAGGACGAATTCGGCCGTCGGACATACCACCTTAAGAGCATGGAGCAGTACTCGAGAGAACACGGCACTAAAGAACAGCCTAGCAAAAAGTACTTCCAGGCCGAGACATTGCCTGAGATCATCAAGTCCTACCCCATGCCTCGGAAGAACATGAAGCCGATCGAGATAGAAAGAGGTATGTGGCCAGCTCTCATCAGGATCAAGACAGCCGATACTGACATGTGACAGAAATGAACAATCGGATCGCCTTCATCGACTTCGTGAGAGGTCTCCTCACTATCAACCCCCTGGAAAGGTGGTCACCGCAGCAGGCTAAGCTCCATCCGTTCATCACTCAAACCAAGTTCACCGGTCCTTTCGTACCGCCGATGAACCTCAAGGCAAGCTCACTGAACAGGTCACCGGCGCCTGGAACGCAACAGCAGCAGCAAGCCGAGGCGATAAGCAAGCAAAGGGCGCAGGCGGCTCAGGCACAAGCCAACACAGCGGCCCAGGGAGCTTACTCCATGGCCACTGGCCAGTATGCTTCTTCCAGCCACGGCGCAGGTCCGGCCTACGGCGGAAACAACATGTATTCGCCCAGTCATGCTGGACCGCCTCCTGCATATGCTTCGCAGCCGAATCCATACAGCCAGGTCGGCATGAACCCCGCGCAGATGCCGAACGCGAATTATAGTGCAGTAACTCAGCAACCCGGCATGTACCAGCAAGCGGTGAGACGGCAGCGGGCTTCGACTATGGAACAGCAACAAAGCGGCATACCGGCAGCGATACAAAGGGTCGCCAGCCACCTCGACCCCAACGCGCCCATTCGGCTGCAGCCGAGCCCTGCATACTATCCTCCACCAGCGGACGGAGGTGGCCTTATAGATCCGGCTTCTGCACGGGCCGGCGGCAGGAGGGGTAGCCAGGCGCAGAGAGGAGGGGCCAGGAGCAATCGGGACTTCATCCGGAACCTGGAAGAGAGAACGCTCGAGGAGGGTTTCGGTCAAAACAACCATTGGGGCCACTGAGGGCCAAGGCTTGACGAGATCGTTGGACGTTCAACGACTGCAACCGCTATCAGAGTCCAGCAAGAACCCCCGACCTAGGATCGCTTAAGTGGGGGCGGACAATACGCTGGCTGGCAAACCCCTCAGGGCGAACTCAGGAGACACCGGCTTGGGCATTGTCGAAGTGCTCAACTCGGTCAGTCGGGGTCTTGAGGCACCTCCCTCGGAGACCCCGGTGCGTGCTTTGTGCAGGAAATTGTGTCAAAGCCCGTCGTTGGTGTCATTTTGAGGTGGGCAGTGACCAAGGGCCGACCCGAGGCTCGTCCTCATTCCGAGAAGGGCATATTGGCTGCGTCTTCCAGTCCTTGGACGTCTTGTTCTTGGTGGGTCGGTAGGCAGGGTGGCCGGGAGGTATAGAGCCAGACTCCGTCAAGAAAGAGAGGGCCGAGGCTGTGGAGTGCTGTTCTATAACTAGCTTTTGGAGAGGAAGGCCAAGTTTCAATTCCCCTTTTGTGTTTTTACTTCTTAAGTCCTGGAAGGTGGAAGGGTTTGGGCATCAGTGGCTGGTATGATATACGAATGTACGGATGGTTGCCAGCCGAGCCAGGTGGCAGTCGTGAATAGCGGGAAGGGATTGATTGGTTCGTAACCTGTTTTGTCTGGCTCGCAAAGACGCCTCAGGGAAAGTAAGAACGCAAGAAAGCATGCATAGCTATGGATTACATTGGCAACTATCCCGGAAGGTAAATTACATGGGGCCCAGTGTCGCCGCCTTCTGCTTCTGGCCGTCCGTGATCTAAAGGGCCCCCCATTATTCTTATTCTACTATTGCTTCGCCGCTCCACAGCGCTCGACCATCCCCTTGCCATGACTGCTTCCTGGAGGCAAGCCAGGTATTCAGGATGGCACCGTCGGTGGTATACTTGGCAGTCAGGGTCAGCGTTTCGGGCCATTCGTGCGGCAACATCAGCTCGCTGGGACTGATGTAGCACGCCCGTGTCTGCACCACGCATAAGGCGCGCGCCCAAGGATGAGCCCGTGCCTTTGACGGCGTGAGTGTATCCTCCTATACGCGCAGGCCACTCCTAGCACATGTATTCGGCCGAGACCTGCTCTCCCCCGTCCCCCCTGGCCACCTCGTCTGGGACGAGGTCCCCTCCCCTCCCCCCCAAAGACGTGTTGATCCTTGGCCCCGTCGCCACCAGCTGAGGCGCACGATAGACGCTCAGCTCATAACACCATGCGCGAAAGTTTATCCCCCCTACCCCCTAGGGATGGGTCAAGCGCAACTATCACGACTCAGCATTGTCTGGGGAGCCCGCCCGGGCTAGTCCGGACCTGTTCATGCAAGCGGGCGGCGGAGCCCACTCGGCGCGCCCTCGGCCGCGTCGTGTCGTGGGTGGCGGCGTGCAGTGAGGAGGAAAAGTACGTACGTACGTACACAGAAGCGGGAACATCACATTGGGGCGATGCCCTTCTTCTTTCTTTTCGGTTCTGACCACCCCTCTGCCATGCGGGTGGAACAGGTTTCTTTTGGGATAGAAAGGGGGGGGGCGGAAACGGGTTGAGGGTCGTGGATTGTGGATTGTGGATTGTGGGATGTCTGCGTTCCTATTTCCCCGGGAACGTCAATTGACATCACTCATTTGACGCAGTTCCGGTGTCGCCACTGTTCACAGCTGGGTGGTAATTGGGTGGTCATTGGGTGGTACTGTAGAGGTACCTAGGAATGGCACGCGTGTGTAGCAGGCAAGGGAAACATAGGCGTATTTCCCGTGGGTTTGCGGAGGCGAGAACGACGCCGACTGGCCGGGTGTCACCGCCTCGGGGCGCACACTCACTTAGTAAACACTGGGGCACGCACAGGAGGACATAAGACGATTACCAGGCAAAAAGAGAGTTGGTGTGGAGGTCCCCTAAAACCTAGAAGGTGCTAAATATAGAGGGCGGCGGGGCTGAGGTGACAGGCAGGGTGGATGGTGGGATGGGGACCCAGCAAGGCAAGCAAAGAGCTTCCAAAAGATTGTCGGTGGTGACCATGTCAAGGTTGCATTCCGGCCGTGAACGGAACAAGGACTGATGCTTCATGATGCTTCACCAGAACTTACTGCCACGGTGGTGATTACTGATAGTCTGATGTTGACAGAAGCCAACTCAGGGTCCAAGGTGCTATGTCCTCTGGACGAGAAAGAAGGTGAGGCAAAGTAAGAAAGAAAAAAAGTCAATCGGGGAACTGGTGACGTTAGCTGGGGGGAGTGATATGGCGATGCGACGCTGGGAGCTTGGGCCATGAGCGCCCATATGGTCCATGAATTCTCGCGCATTTCAGTCCCATTTTCCAGTTCCGCCATCGCCTATCGGCTCGTCAGCTCGTCAGCCTTCGCTGGGCCGTTGGGGGTCGCGTTGGTGTTGGTCCCCGCCGTTAGCGTGGCTGTTGGAACCCACTCCCACGCGCCTTTTCCCGTCGATGGAGGCACACACGTGGAGGCAAAGTCCCAGTCAGTCCCCTCTCCAGGTTCGGTTCTTTGCCGGACAATTCGCAACATAGGCAGCCCCAGCCTGGACAGTCTGGACAGCTTGAACAGCCTGACAGCCTGACTGGAGCAGGCAGGAGTACGTGTCCCCCTCGGAACTATCCAAGGCGGCGGTCTGTCAATGAGGTCTGTTCAGCCAGAACCAGAACACTGCAAGCGGAAAGTCTCCAGAGAGCGCTGGTATTTCCGCGAAGGGCTTTCGGAGCCATTGACGGACGCATGCGAGCAGGGGTCGGGATACTTGTTGCAGGTACAGTAGTACAGTAGGTCAGTAGCTTACCCATGGGGCCCAGACCGAGACAAGAGAAGATTGACGCTGGGCGGCGATCTATTAGATAGTCTACCGGCCTACACAGCCAGACAGCCTAGACGGGTAGCAGTTGCTTACCACACAATCTCCCGCTGACCGTTGAGTCGGCCGTTGGCCGTTGACCGGGCTGAATTGCTAGAAGAGGTAGAACGGACTCGAGACGTGGAGACGAGATGCAGGAGGAGGAGGAGGAGAAGATGATGATTGAGCAGGGCCTGGCAGAAATGGGCGGGGAAGATCTACCTCTAGGAACTGTTTGCTGACTCTGCTGCCCATGCCAGTATATGGGTCAATTTCCATCCTTCGATAACAACGGGCACTAGCTGGACCCGGTTCATCCTCTCCAACACATATTTCTCAAGCAAGCAAGCAAGTAACCTGCGTTGTGTTGTGTTTGAATTTTGGCCCCACGGCGCGTATTCTTCTCCGTCTAGTCCTCCAGGCAATTGTGGCTTGGCTGGTGCATGTCTGCATCTGTTCAATACCGGTCATCGTGAGGTTGCCACCACGGCTGGAGGGGAAAAGCCAAAAGCCAAAAGCGAAAAGACACCAGATGAAACACATCGATTTGCTTTTATCGAGAACGGTTCCATCGCAGCAGAAGCAGCAGCAGCACCACGCACATACCACCTGTACCAAGGTACGACTCCCAGTATATTGTTGTTGTTATTATTATCCTTCTCTGTTCTGTTTCCTGTTTCATGTTCTCCCCATACCCCATACTACCATATACCTACCATACATATCATACCATTGCCTTACCTTACCATGCCATATTGTACTGTGCATGTACATGTGCAGGCACGCACGCACGCACGCACTTACTTGCACCCGTGCTCCTGAGGTGGTGTATCTCGAAGTGGGGACTTGCAGCCCAAGCTGAGGCTGGACATGACATCTTGGTGGCACACGGAGCAGGTCTGATGAGGTCTGGTTCTCCTGCCGGTGAGCTGCAGAGGATTTCTCGATGTTCCTGCACTGCCCCCAGCAATAAAAGCGCTCCTCTTCGGGTCGGCGTCTGAATGGACACCCGCACGCGCCCCCCTCTCCCTCCCACCTAGGTAGCATCTGCCTCCCTATCCAGCTCTTCCAAGCTTGGTTGGACTCGTGCTTGTGTTGGGTGAGATTCTCCACCGCGCAGAAGCAGTCATCAGCACCAGACCGCGGTCCTTTCGCCGTGTGCAGGCCAACCCGGGCTCTGCCCTGGCTTAGGCTCAGGCTCAGGCTCAGGCACAGGCGTGAGAAGGTGGGAACATTTACATTCTGGCTGCAGAGACCGGGTATCACCACCACAGTTTCTCCTGTCCACACCCTACCCTATCCGACCCCATCCTCTCCTGTCCTATCCTATCCTTTCCTGTCCTGTCCTGTCTTGCACTGGCCTTCAAGCTCGCCAGCGCCAGAGCCCGCCTCTCATTCGCTTTCTCTCCTTTCATCTCATCTCACACTCACATATCTAAGCCTCTAAGCCTCACACGAGACCTGTCCAGATCCCCGCCTGTCGCGCTTGCGCTCGGATCTCTCGCTGAGGGAGTGAGAGCGAGCGAACGAGTGACAAGACAGTGACAACAGAAAAATCCCTGGGCCTTGCTTTGAGTCGTGCTGCCCTGTCCTGCCTTGCTTTGCCTTGCCCTGCCCTGCCTGCCCTGTCCTGTCCTGTCCTGCCTTTGCCTCGCCTTGCCTCACCCTCGGCTTGGTGTGTGCTCTGGTGTGGCCTGGTCTGGTCTGGTCTGGTCTGATCTGATCTGATCTGCTCAGTCTCTCTTTGGGCTGGGGGGCAGCTCGAACCTTTTGGGTGCTTTGGCTGGATTCGGACGGCAGCGCAACGCCAGCCCCAGCACAGCAGCAGCAGTAGCAGCAGCTTAGCAGCTCAGCAGCTCAGCAGCAGCGCAGCGACGCAACGCAACGCAGCGCAACGCAGCGACCCAAAGACCAAAAGCAGCCAGTGTTTTCTAAATAAAGAAGGCCGCCTGTCTCTGCCGGCGACCGCCTTACCCCGTTTTCTTTATTATGATAATGCCTTTCGGTCGTTCCGCCAAACCAAACAACCGATCTCAACAACACCTGGTTGAATCGGCTGGGCCCGCCGCCGTTTCTGGCTCCTCGCAAGCTGCTGCCGGCGTCGATTCCGCTGGAGGTGCTTCTTCTGCCTCTGTCTCGTCTGCATCTGCCTCTGCTGCCGGCCAAGGCATTTCCACTTCCGGCGTCGCTGGCGTTCAACCCGGTCCCGGTCACGGTCACGGTCACGGTCTCGGTCACAGTCAAGCCCAGTCCATTTCCCATTCGCATTCTCAGTCCCAGTCCCAGTCCCAGTCCCAGTCTCTGTCCCGGTCCCAGTCCCATCTGGTCGGAGCCCAATCTCAGGGCCCCTCCTCCACCTCTTCTTCAGCCTTGGGCCCCTCCAGCAACACCTCTGAATCCTTCGTCCAGGATCTGCGGGCTGCCAACCAACCACCGCCGCCGCCGCCATCTCACCTGTACTCGTCAGCTTCCACCGCCTCGTCGAGTCCAAACTCGTCGTCCCATCACCAAAACCAATTGCACCAGCTGCACCCCCTCAACACCGCCAGCCCTGTCCCCGACGCGAGGGTCCGCAAGGCTGCGCATGAATTCGCAGATGCTGTCGCCAGATCGCAGTCTCAGAGATATCACCAAGTAGCCACCCCCGTCCAGCCTAACCCCTCCTTTGGCTCCTCCTACGAAGACCTCTCCAAGCCCTTCAACCCCCCGCAACCGCCCCTCGCTTACCACCACCATCAGCATCACCAACCCCAGCCGCAGCTCCAGCAGCAGCAGCAGCAGCAGCAGCAGCAGCAGCAAGCCCCGCCTCCCGTCGAGTCCAGGCGCTCCACCCGCCGACTGATCAAGAACATCCTCGCCGGCGCTCCCAACCTCAACAAGCAGGACCAGGGTCGCTCCGAGTACACGCCCCACCATCACCCCTCCCACTCCCAGCACGCCTACGACAACACCGCTGGCCTTGCCCGTCGGCCGTCCAAGCGCATCAGCAACCCGCCTGCACTACGGACCGGCCCGTCTCAGGTTTCCCTCGACCAGCAGCCCGCCGAGTGGCAGTCCCAAGGACCCCAGACCCAACCATCGCCCTTGCAAAACGTAAGTTCAGTTTCGTTTCTCGCGCCTCCGCCCTGGGTATCGCAGGGAGCGTTTGTCTGACTGACCATTTTACGATTGCAGAACCCTCACGAGTTCCAGCAACCCACCCTCCGTCGAGTTCCTACGAACCAGGATACGTCACCGTATTCAGACGACGGCGGTTTCATTCACCCGCACGGTCAGATCCATATCCAGACCCAGCTGACGCCCGACCAACAGCAACACTTGGGTCAGGTCGCCTTCGATCCAGCGACGCGACAGTACCAGTTCATATCCCATTCTCCCCAGAGACAGCTGCAGCCCGAAGGCAACCAGCCTGCGTTCTCTGGTCACTTAGGTGCCGAACAGCACCACAACCCAGAGACAATATCCCAGTTGTCGCATGAGTCGCCTGCTACCGACGGAGAACACCTCCTCTCTTCCAACGCGCATTCCACAGCAACATCCCCTGCTGTGAGGTACTCGGGCCACGTCCAAGACTTTCCCTCTCGATCGACGTCTCTGCAGCCACACAACCAGCAACTACAGCAGCAGCAGTCTTCCCCGGACGGCCAGCAACAAGAGCACCACAGCCAACAGGGTATGGCTCCGCAGGGAGGGCCGCCTCAGACAAGACGGTCGCAGGAAACCGAAAAGAGTCTCCGCGGCGATATTCCCCCAGGGCCCCCACCTGGCTACAGACACAGTCAGCAGCCGTCCAACAGCATGAATACTCTACCTTCAGCCCCGCAAGGCTCACAAAGCGCCCAAGGCCCGAACCCTAGCTTTCGTCAAAGCACTATTCAAGACAGGCAACAGCAGCAGCAGTTCGACGGCGCAGGAGAGCAAGGTCGCAACAGCCCACAACCTTCAGAAGATCCCGAGAAGGCTTTTAAAGATTTGCGTTGGTGTTCCCCCATCCGTGACATATGAATTGGTCCAGAAATCTAACATGTCCGTTCCGCAGTGACAAAGTACAAAAATGTTAAGCGCTTGTATTTCGATGGCAAGACCCAGATCGAGCAACTGAATGGTCAGGTGGAGCAGCTTCAGAATGCGGTCGCCAACCAAAGGATCACACAGTCCCGCACGGCACTGGACGACAATGAGTACATGACGAGGTTTAACAGGCTGAATGGGGCAATCAACAATTTGTCCTTCAACATTCGCAAGGACTGGGTGTCAGTTCCGAGCTGGTTGGAGAGCTACGTCAGCAGCGAGGCTCTCAAGACAGGCAAACAAGAGATGACAGCAGTTGGCCGAGCTGTCATCACAAGATGGATCGTCGAGGAGATATTCCACGGCTGTTTCCATCCCGGGCTCGACCCTGAACTCAGCAGACAGCTGAAAGAAATCGAGCAGAACATTCGCAGGGGCAACTACACGATGACCAGTCAGGAAGAGCATGACGCTCTGACATCCAAGGTTGTGAGCTGGAGGATGACGACACTTGACGGCCTGCAACACATTCTACAGTCGGCCGAGAGTTCTGATCACCGCCAAGACTTCATCCGCAAAGCTACGTCAAATCTAACTGCATATCTCTTCCAGCATCTCACCGAGCCACCCCCGGCTGGCGTTGATGGGAGCGCAAGCATGATCGTGGAGCTCGCTGTCGGCATAGCAGCAAATCTACCACTGGAGAGTCGGGACGTGGCAATCATTTATCCGCTACCACAGGACAACCTTCAACCGAACATCATGGAAGTTGAAAAGGCGCCGCTTCCGCCGATCGAGACAAGACCACCCGATAGTGACGGAGATGCGGACTCGAGAGGGGAGGACAATGGAAAGGACAGCGGCGGTGAGAAGAGCAGCAGTAAAGAGCGCAACAGCAAGTCCAGAGCCGGTATGTCAACAAGTTCAACCCTTTCAAGTCTACTCAGCAACGCGCCGTCGGTGCTTGTTCCTGGCAGCAGTAGTAGCCGGAAGGGCAGTGTGGCCTCGGTTTCTCAGCAAGCGTCATTATCTGGCCGGAAGCAATCGACTGCGCCCTCGATCACAGGTACTGACTCGACGACAACCTTAGCTTTGCCACCAAAGGACAGCAACAAGTTGCGGTTCGCCGGATTCCTCGCCGTCGAGGTTCGAGGGCGACAGGTGCTCGTCAAAGCGCCCGTGTGGACGTTGGGTTGAGGATCTCCATGTGAGAGGACGCAAGGGCCATTTGCAGAGATGCAAATTGATTGGGCTTGTATTGGAGATGATGCTTGTCCTCGAGAACGGGAAGCATCATCTCGTACTCTCTAATATCTTGCGCCGATGTTGGGCAAGTGGAACAGGACGGGGAGGCCTGGAAGCTATGGCCAGCAAAATATTCCTGGGTGGCAGGGTTTGCACCATAGGCATATTTGATCAGGTCCTTTTCTTGCCTCCGGGAAAGAGAAAGGGTCCTGATCCTGCCACCCAGGATGGGGATCGATTATCCTCCTGGTCAACTTCCTATTGTATGCAGAAATGGTGGAGAAGACACTCCGCATGTCAATGACCAAAACACATGACGACAAAATGGACACTAAGCTCCAAGGGCCCTGATCTGGACCTTGTGCACACTTCTTTAGCTGCAAAGAACAATTTACTTGGTGTGCAGAGAGCTGTGGTATTTGTGATGACCCCGAAGCAGCTAGTTTGTTTGCTCAGCTCACAGAGCTTGCTAAGTGTGAACGGTCAAAGCCCATAGCTAGTCTAACTTCTTCTCTCATGAAGCTCCTTGCTCTCGAGCAGCCATCCTTGCACGCCCTCATCACCGCCTGCCGTTCCTGGATGTGCCCCGCCATCAACAAGTGACCAGGCCCGCAAGCTTGTCAAATACTGCCGTTGACCATGCCCGGATGTGATGGCAGAATATATTGTTCCTCGTCACATGGTCTGCATTTTGGACACCAATTGTTCGGACCGCCAGAAGGGTACCCGTAAGAAATGGCAGACAACGATTCCTCCAAGCCAAACCACCTGGAGCCGTCTGAACTGGGCACCAAGGAATAGTATGTTGCTCCCCCAGATAACCACCCCAGCACAACCCGTCCGCAGGCTAACGGGAAGCCGCCAACAACAAAACAGCTGGGACAACCTCTACAAACGCGAGCTAGTCAACAACACCTCCGACCCCACCGACCGCGGCACGGTCTGGTTCGACGACTCGGACGCCGAGGCGAAGCTGCTCCAGTTCCTCGAGGACCTGACGGAGGAGGGGGAGGAGGGGGAGAAGACAACAACAACAACAACAACAACAACAACAGCCGCCGACTGCTGCCCCGCCCTAGACCAGCAGTCGACGTCCTTCCTGGACCTGGGCTGCGGCAACGGCTCGTTCCTGTTCGCGCTGCGGGAGGAGGGCTGGCGGGGCCGCTGCCTGGGCGTCGACTACAGCGCCGAGAGCGTGGCGCTGGCGCGGCAGATCGCGGGCTCGGGCGCCGTGGCCGGCGACGAACGGGTCGAGTTCGCCGAGTGGGACGTGCTGCGGGGCCCGTACGAGGCCGTGCTGGGCGGAGGAGGCGGGGCCGGCCCGGTGGAGGATAAGGGGTGGGACGTCGTGCACGACAAGGGCACCTTCGACGCCATCTCGCTGAGCGACGAGACTGACGGCGGCGGGAGGCGCATCAGCGAGGGCTACAAGGGCCGCGTGGTGCGCCTCGTCAGGCCCGGCGGCCTGTTCCTCGTCACGAGCTGCAACTGGACCGAGGCGGAGCTCGAAGGCTGGTTCGGCGAGGGCAGTGCCGACGTCGAGGGCGGGGCTTTTGTGAGGGTGGGCAGGGTGAACTACCCTAGTTTCAGTTTCGGAGGCGTGAAAGGGCAGACGATCAGCACGTTATGCTTCCAAAGGAAATGAGGTTGACGTGACAGCTTTTCTTCACATGAAAATACCACGACCTGAGTGGCATAGAGAAAGGGCGTAGGCAGAGTAACTAGATACCCAGTGGTGAACGACAAGAGGGACGCAGATCTTGTATAATACGTGCGTAATTCATCGACGTGCTAAGTGTGCTAAATGGGGTCTCTCTCTTCAGGCTCGAGGTTCCAGGATAATCCTACATTATTCGAGGCCATGGTTCCTACACAGTCCACCCGTACAGCCTGCCCTACTGGTATCCACTTGAAGCCCATGGGTTCGGAGGCCTGCATAAGACCGCAAGGCGTATACTTTGGGGAATCGGTGATGCTCCTTTATGCCTGGTCCCGTCTTCTAATGGTGTATTTTTGGATTCCCGTGGGTGAAAACGCTGGTATATGATCAAGGGTTGGGTGAAATCAAAGGCCAGACCCGCATGGAGTGACATGGTTCCTCTGCGGAAAGCGTCAAGACACGAGCGGTATCGCCCTTACGCAATTTGTCCACTCAGCAGAGCCATTCCCATTCTAGGGAGAGGTGTTCATAGGCTCTCCTCCCGACCCCGTCACAACCGCAGCGGCGGTCGTCGCGAAATAACGAACATCTACATCGTCGTCCTTCTGCAGCCTTTCCAGGCTCGGGATTACCCGTTGCTGGATCAGCTCCTGACCCTGTGGAGACGGCGTTCCAGTCTCTCCGGATTTCTCGAGCTGATAGACGGTGCCCTCGTCAGGCAGGCGTTGGAGAACATCGATGAGCACCGCGTACGTCTTCGCGACGTTGAAGCGGATGTTGGGAATGTCGTCCACAACAAGCTTGTCAAGCATGGGCAAGATTGACTTAGCAATGACGTCCATGCTCACGACAGTCGCCAGCGTCTAAAACGAGATTAGCCCTAGTTGGGTTCAAGTAGTCGAGAATTCGATACATACCGTAATAGCGAAGCAGGTAGTCATTCTGTAGAGATAGTTCGGGTGATTGCCCATAGCCATCACCTTGGGAATAATGGCCTCACTCGCCCACTCAACACCGAAGACCTCCGTGAGCTTCTTCAAGTTATGTGTCGCTGCCTCACGAATAGAGAAGACAGTGTCGCCCAGCCAGCCCATACAGAGGGCACTCAGCTTCTCATCGAAGAACTTGACACCAAGTTGGCTGGCCAGCAAGGGGATGTACTCGATAATGGCCAGTCGAACTCGCCACTGCTTGTCCTCGGCTAGCTGAACAATTGCGGGGAGTAGCGATTGTGACAGAAGGTCAATGCCGATGACTATGAACATTAGTGCCAAATCAGGAGACTTAATCGTGGAATACTCACCTTGGTTAACGAGTTCAAGCTTCGAAATGATGTGAAGTCGTACCTCAGGGAACTCATCCTTGAGCATCTGCAGGAACATGGGCAAGAGGTGGTCAATAGTCCTAGCTTTAAGTCAGTATCACACAAATCCCGTAGCAGGGATCATCTTCTGTCAACGTACTCTTGCTTGCCCAGTATAGGAGCAAGCCCACTGATCTGAGTGCCCAGAGCGGCACGGACGTGCTGAGAGCTGTCGGAGACTAGATCTTCGATGCTGCCCATGATATCGTTGAGCAACGTTGTCCGCTCAACCAGGGCACAGAATCCTGGGATTTGTCCTGCAATTGCCGTCCGCACTTCAGCCTCATTGTCCTTGAGCAACTTCACAAATGACGGCACCAGGTCCCTTGCTACAACCTCCTCATCGACTGCTTTGGCGATCTGATTGAGAGTCAGCAACCAGAGTGGGGAGGGAGAATGCACCGGAATGGACACACCTTCTCAAACCGATCTGCAATCATGTACCTGACTCGCCAGCTCTTGTCTTCTATGAGGCTACGAAGAGAGGTGAGAAGGACGCCGTGACTTGACTGTTGTTCCTTGGGAACGACCTCGGCTACGGCAATGAGCACCTCAACTGTCAACAGACGCACGCTGTCTTGGTCGTCCTGCGCTAGGTGCTGAAACATGGGTATCATTTCCTCCACAACAATCGAAGCTGGCATCTCCTTCACGAACTTTGATAGGTTGGTGGCGGCTTGACGGCGCACCATTGGGGTCTCGTCGTGGACGAGCTGCCCGAACTGCTGGCGAAGTTGTTGCTGGATAGGTGGTGAAACCTTCTGGTAGGGACTGGTATAGAGCCCGCATCCTGACACCTTGGAGGTGAACCAGTCGGCTTTAGAGAGTCGGATCGTTAGTGGGATGAAATATTCTTCGACCTGCTGGGAGGATAGATCGGCGCAGATCTTGTTGAGGGACTCGACGGCCTGTCACGTTCGTCAGTACCAAAGCGCATCCTGCCTGTAGCGGTTCAAACCCACCTTGTCCCGGACGACGGGCTCCTCGATTGCGGCGAGGTTCTCCAGGGGGGACAGCAGGACGTGACCCCATTGAGGACCACCGACGTACTCGATGAAATTACCGAGCTCCTCACTTAGCGCAACCAGTACCTCGTCCTCGTCCTCGACAGACTCTGTATCTACGTTAGAGGAGTTACGCATGTGTTGGGTAGAGGAGGGCGCAGACCATCGAGGAAGGGAATCAATTCCTCCCGAGTGCGCTCGGCGCCCAGGGCCAGGGCGATGGTAGAGAGGCGTCGGATTGCATTGAGACGGAGGATGACATCGTCGTGCTGGACATGGGGTTAGCCTGGTGCGCGAGGGTGGACGAGCAACAAGTGGGTGGTGTGAGGCGAAGGCGTCGCATACCTTGAGCTCGTCGATGAGCACGGCGATGGGGTAGAGCTCATCGTTCGCATTCGGCGCGTCAGCCATGGCGAGCGATTTAGGCAATGACAATCTCGGAGGGGTGGTCGGACAACAGTGGTATGGATCTCGGAAGACTGGCGAGTGTGAGCGCGAGGAAGGCTTGATCGCGTGCGAGGGGTGATGTAATTATGCAACCGACTTTTGCAGCTGATTCCTGTCCTGACGGCGTCGCCTCAATGTGCCCGAGCGAAGCAGGTCCCTAGGCTTCCTTGGATGGATGCTGTGGACTGGCTGCCGTTGTCAAGCCCGATACGAATCAGACAAGATCGGAGGGGTGGTTCGGGATTGTGATACGGAGGCCAGGCGATGGCTTCTGTGGACGTCGTGGCGGTGATACGGTAGCTTTTAGGGGGTGGTGGGATGAAGTCAGGTTTGATGAAGGGGGAGCTCTCTGTGATTGATGGCATTGTTGTGCAGGCCAGCACTGGTCACTGGTGCACTGTGGGCAGGCCCTCCAAGGTGGCAGCTGGCCGCTCCCCCCCCCCCCCTCACAAGCAGTCTCATCAGGAAACCGGGGCAGGCTAACAATTCTATGCCTAGGTAGCCTACCATGTACACCTAGGCTGCCTTTGCCTACCTTGGTACCTCAGCAAGCAACGCATGTACATGCCCACGCTCAGTACCACTCGTGCGGCGTAAGTACCGATCTCAGCCCGTGGCCGCCCCTCGCCACCAATGCAGAGTTGCTGTAGCTACACCTGCGTGAGGCAATTTTGTGGCATTTTGTTTGCGTGCACAAGACTTGTGGTGGCTCCTGATGTGTGCAACTGGCTGAAGCTTATGCTGTCTCTTGCCCATCATCAAAGCCAATTCGATGTCCCAGGCATGGCGAAAGTGACATATCCATACGGTTCGATGGATGTATGGTACCGATTTCCCAGGGAAGCAACTCAGTACCTCTTCATTCAGTCTCGTCGGCAAGGTTGCACCTCTGAGGCCGTCTCTAGTAGACCCAATTACCTCTGCGGTCTGCAAGCGCAGGCTGTGACTAAACAGGGAAGACACCCTCTACACCAGATTTTCTCGTCGTTGTTCGCTTCATCTGGCCATGTAGGTAGCAGATATGTACTCCGTACAGCACCACAGTAGAGCTCTCCCCCGAGAATTAAGACGATAGCTTGCCCACCTCGTCTTTCAAAGTTCCAGTGTGTCTAATCACCGTTTTCTAGAGACTTCACGCTCAAGTCTGATATCATCATCATATGATTGCGAGGTGAAATGCACAGAAGAACTGATTCCTCTCCAATTGTGTAGGACAACATCTCTAGGTCCGAAGCGTTTCTACATGTAGTCAGGGTTAGGAGAGGTACCGCCCCTTATTCAGATCAGGAGGTGGTGGGCATGGCGGGGGTGTTCGTCAAGGTGCAGCAGCACCCCTCCAAAATTCCATGACCCTGTCGGCCGCCTCTGACTCAACTTTGGCCGAGTTGCTGCATAGGAATTTCGCGACGCCTCGAGCAGACCTCAACCGCCCCTCTCCCCTCTTGTCATCCCTCTCACTCACCTCGACCAGTGTACTGGTCGCATAGACGCTCGCCACCATGCCTACCATTACCGTCGACAAGTACGCCCTTTACGAGGCCCTCGGTCAGAAGTGAGCTTGCCCACCCTGGCCCCTCCATCTACCTACGAGAGACGAAGCTCACACTACTACAATCCTGCAGGTTCACCAAGGAGGAATTCGAGGACCTATGTTTCGAATTTGGAATTGAGCTCGATGAAGACACCGAGGAGGACGAACGCCCGGCAGGCGTGCCTCCGGAGCTGAAAATCGGTCAGTCCTGGAGTACAGATCATTTTGCGAAGCACGGTTTCTAACGAGTAGTCCAGAGATACCGGTATTACTCCCCTACGATCCACCACGCATGGCCAGCCTCAAGACTGACCGATCATGCAGGCCAACCGCTACGACATGTTGTGTTTCGAAGGCATCCAGCTAATGCTCAACATTTTCCGACAAAAATCCCCTATCCCGAATTACCGCGTGGTCGAGCCTAAGGATGGCAATGTCCAGACCTTGACGATCAAGTCCGACACCCAGAAAGTTCGTCCCTACGCTGCCGGTGCTATTCTGAGGAATATCAATTTCACCCAGCAGAGCTACGAGTCTTTCATTGCGCTGCAGGACAAGTTGCACATGAATCTAGCCCGTCAACGGACATTGGTGGCTATCGGAACGCACGACCTCGACACGATCCAGGGGCCTTTTGTGTACGATGCCCTGCCGCCAAATGACATCAAATTCAAACCTTTGAACCAGCAGAAGTCGATGACGGCTACCGAGCTCATGGATTTCTACGAGAAGGACAAGCATCTCGGGAAATACCTTCACATCATCAAGGACGCCCCCGTCTACCCTGTGATGCTCGACGCAAACAACGTCGTACTGTCCATGCCCCCAATCATCAACGGCGAGCACTCCAAGATCTCGCCCAAGACGAAGAACGTCTTCATTGATCTCACTGCCACCGACGAGACTAAGCTGGAGATCGTTACGAATATGATGGTGACAATGTTCTCCACGTATTGCGCCGACGCCTTCACAATTGAGCCAGTCAAGGTCATCTACGAGTATGACGACACGCGGACGCGCAATTTCCCAGATCTCACCCCAAAAATAATCGAGACAGAGGTCGACTACCTCAAGAGTTGCACAGGCCTCGACGAGACTCCAGAGCGCATTTGTGAGTTGTTGACGAAGATGGCCTATACCGCCAAACCGTCCACCAAGGACAAGAACTTGATAGAGGTCTCTGTACCACCGACAAGAGCAGATGTGCTCCATCAGTGCGACGTGATGGAAGATCTGGCCATCTGCTACGGCTACAACAACCTTCCTAGATCATCACCTCACAAATCGGCAACGGTTGGTGCATCGACGAAAATCCAGAAATTGGCCGACATTGTGCGATTCGAAGCCGCTTTTGCAGGCTGGACGGAGGTGCTGCCACTCATTCTCTGTTCTCATGACGAGAACTATACATATCTGAACAAGAAAGACGACGGCAAGGCAATACGGCTTGCGAACCCAAAGACAGCAGAGTACCAAGTTGTCCGTACGTCACTTCTGCCGGGTCTTCTCAAGACAATTCGAGAGAACAAGAGCAAGGCCTTGCCGATCAAGATTTTTGAATGCTCGGACGTTGCTTTCAAGGATGAGGCTGAAGAGCGCAAGGCCCGCAACCAGAGAAATTTTGCGGCTGTCTTCTGCGGCAAGACGTCTGGATTCGAAGAGGTGCACGGACTGCTGGACCGGCAGTTGCTAATGCTGCAGACTGCTTTTCTAACACACGAAGAGGCTTTGCAAGGAAAGAGCATTGACTTCCAAGTCGTTCAGGAGCCCTCGAAACAAGACGGTTACTGGCTTGAGCAGACTGACGAGCCCACTTTCTTCCACGGCCACGCGGCCGCTATTTACCTGCGCCTGGATGGAAAGACTCAGAAGATTGGCCAGTTTGGCATTCTTGACCCAACTGTGCTGGAGGCCTTTGATATCAGGTGAGTGTGGAAATACCTCCAATCAGTTTGATGAGACTAACAATATGCAGATACCCCGTATCAGCGCTGGAGTTCAATCTAGAGGTCTTCTTGTAAATGTTAGATCTTACCGAATATTAGCTAGACGCAAATGGTGAGAACTCGCGAGGAGTCTATGCGGGCTGTAAACGGGATCTGGGAAACCAGAAATACAAGCTGTCTAGAGCTAGAGATTTTACCTTCTTGCAGTAAATTTGCCAGTGATGACTGCTTTGGGTGTGGACACCTTCAGCGTTCGAAATCCGGTTACTTTCCCAAATCACCTTGGGCGTCGCCTCCGCGAATCTATATGCATAGCTCGCAATTCTCTCCGGGTCATATACACGTGTGCTTTTCTCATATCAGAATAGGTACAACTCGGTTGAGTCTCCATCGTCAACACATATGAGGATGTGTAGCCGACATTTCGGTGTTAGGAGCACTTCTTGCTCGCCTGTTTCATTGAAAAGCAAAGAGTTGGTAATTTTGATCATTTCAGGTTCCATTTAGCCACCATCGCAGGCTTAGCGCCGGACTTACTTCATTAAGAGCTCTAGGAATTGCCTGGATTCAATAGGGCCAGGAAAATTCATATAGGATGGCAGTCAAGGGCTTGACCACTGCGTACAAGACGGATTCGTACTGCTAGACTAGCAAATGCAGCACTCAGGGATGTTGAAATTTTGCAGGCACCTATGTATTGCAGAGCGTACAAGGTAAGACCTCCATCCCACACGATTCTCTTTACACGATGCCATGAAGCACATGTAATTCCCCAGATGAATCCATTCTGTATAATAGGGCTTCCCTCAAAGTGGTCAAATTTTGTGCCAGATATTGCGAGTTCCCGATAATGACAATCAAGCATCTTTATATGTTTACATGATTGCGGTTTCGAGACCGATCATTTATATGAGAAATGGTCTTTAGTGAGTCCATATATTCCAGAAATATATCATCATACTATTGCATTCTTTGTATGGTCCATTCTCAGATATATATCTGCAAAGATCACCATCTGGGTCAAATTGTCGGTCACGACAAATCAAGTCTGTATCATTAAAGTCATCTTGGTCAACATAAAAAATGATTTAACAGTGATTTCACAAGAATAAGGCATGGTCTAGATAGATATCTATCCGATATACTATATTGTTATCAACTGGCATGAACAAAATATCCAAAATGAAACATTCCCCGCTCTTGTGCGAGTTCCTATCTGCAAAACCGTACAAAAATCTATGCGATGCCATGGTCTTATCTGAGGGTCACTTCAAAGTTCTGTCCAAATCCAATGCTCTTCGAGTAATGTATCGTCAAAAACTTTCATCTGGTGTTTTGAAGCTCTGAATCATAGTGTCATGGGCCCCAAAGACTTATTTCTGCCTTGAAGAGGAAAGTGCTGGACCTGGTCACAGTAGACATGTGCACCTATCTCGTAAACTTCATGCCCAAACCCCGAGAGATCTTTCGTCTTGAAGGTCACACCGGGACGGACAAAACCTTTCCTCTTCACAAACAGACCGAACTTCTACCAGCGAAGACACACATACCAGAAGGAACACTAGCAGACACGGCTGCAAATACCCTGTGGCCATCTACACTTGGCCTTTTCCTGCTTTGTTTCTTGCATATTCTGGTCACGTTCAGGCTCGTTCCTCAGCATCCTTCCATCCACTTGTTCCTAACCCCGGAGTACATTACATTCGAGCATTACCTCAACCATCATACATACCCTTGGGCAACAAAGCTCCACACTTTGGTTTGCTCTTCGGGACACAACGAACTTCAAAGTCACCAGGACCACCAAATACATCCTTCCGAGCAGAAAGCCCGCAATTCCATTGTGTGACGGCCTCTTGAGTGCCTGCCTCTCTTCAGCCTGCCAAAGCCTCTGGCCGGCAAGTTTACTCGGCTTGACTTGCAAATTGGCAAACACTTCATCAAAACCACTGTTATTGCCAGCTCCCATGTTGGTGGATATTATCATTCTCTAGCCAAGCTAGTTTCATACTTGGCTTCTGCAGTAAGTATCACCGCCCGTTCCGATTGTTTCCTAGATCAAATGTAATCTATACCACTTTGACATCTCCTTCGATCTTTCTTTCTCATTCGAACAGGCTTCTGATTTCTTCTGTCCGACAAGCTACGGCAGACAGACTTGGTTATCAGCAAAATGTCATCTCGAGGAACCCCTGCTAGGATGTCAATCATCATTGACTTGACATCCGATGACATTGATTCACATGCCTCGGAGATAATAGACCTGACCTCGCTGGATGAGCCAGATACTTCCAGCAACAGCCTACTTGAGTCAAAAGTGAAGGTGGAATACGAGTCTTCCACCCTGGCTGGGTCGACTCCAAATGACTCTGGCGAGTCCAGCCCGAAGACCATACGGGATGATGATACCACCCTGACAGAGTCGAACCATACTGAGGGCACCGAGCTCAGCCCCAGAAATCCGCAGGACGAAAGTAACATCTCATCAGAGGATGACTTGACCATAAGCAGCATACTGGCCCGCAGTAAGAAGCGCAAGCATGTTTCTGATGAGACTGGCGGCTCCCAAACCAAATCTAGTGGTTCTTACATTCCTTTAACACGTGAAGCCCTCGGCTCCCTTGTCGGTTCCCAGCCCCTGAAGCCTGACCTCGACAATTTCTGGTCCGTCCGCAAGCCTCTTGTCAACGAGCCCGATCCCCCAAAACCCCAACAGAACGAAGACGTGGAAGCTCAAAATGGTGTGCAAACGGCTGGAAATACTAACCCCCAAATTCTCAACATCGTCAGGGAAGAGGTATTTGGTCCAGAAAAGAAAAAGAAGAGAAAGCACCGCAGCGATATAAAGAGCTCCCAGAAGAAGCCAGCGCATCAGTTGAATCAAGTTGATGGGCAAGTTTTCTCAAAGTCTGCTCCCTTGCGAGCGGTCTCCGAAAGCCCGGTGAACAAAACCAGAGAATCTGGGCACGGAAAGTCGTCCAAGGCCCAAGAGAAATTCGAGACACAGCGTCCTCAGGAGATCCGCGAGCCCAGCGGCCGAGAAGGAACTCCTAATCGACTCTGCTCTCAAAATGCTGGTCCCATCACTACCAGTGGCAAGGAAGTTACTGCCGATAGAGGTCTAGATGACGGGTGTGGGATCAATGTTGCCGAGAGATGCCCTTCCGTGGGCGACATGCCCACGCATACATCCAAGAGCTCTGCGAGATACCGACCAGGTGGCTTCCAGCGCAATCGCCAAGGGCCAGCTTCAGCTCGCGAGAGGACACTTAAGAAACAAGCTGCGCGGGCTATGAAGAGGCGACATGATGTGGACCACGCTCGATCTAGTAAGCATCAGGGAAAGAAGAAGTATCTGATGGCAGCTCAAGATGAGCAGGGGAATTGGGGCCCCAGTGGCTTTCAACCCGTCAGAACAGCATCTCAGCTCAGCTTAAAGAACAATCCTGATCAGACAGCGCCATATGACCAAGACGAGGATATTGAAGAAACTCATGGTGGGCTCAATGACCTCGAAATCGGTACCACGCCATCACGACAGTCATTGGAGAGCAATGCTGGCCAGAAAGCGCCTGCGTATCGAAAGGAACATTACCCTGAAGATCGTGAGCTCCCAAAACTTGGGATGCGGGAGTCTCAACAGGCGTACGACAAGTATGACCAACAAGAGCAACGTAATGCCCAGTCAAAGCTCAACACTGCCCAACCAGCCGACCACCGCAAACAATTCCAGCAGCCAAGAGACTCCGAAACTCACAGGGAGGCCCTCAAGGAAGCAGAAGCCTTTTTCAAGGATCGGTTTTCACAGCTAGCACAGAAGCGCCAGACCATCCTGGTCGACTCTGTGCCTGCTAATTTGGGCAAGCCCAGTTATGCGGATCGCCGCCTCATGGCACTGAAAAACACTGGAAAGGGATTTGGTCCCAAACGCCAGGATTCACTCAAGAGGGCTGCGGAGAAGAGGGTCATATACCGTCAGAAAGCCATCGATGCAAAGCGGCTGGCACTCGAGGCAGAAGCGAGCCACGAGTTCCCGAACGAGTCCAAGGAAAACAAAGAGCGCCGCATCGAGGCTGGGTTGGCCCCGCTGCGAGAGAGGTTCAGGAGAAACGATCAAAAGCGACAGGCGCAGAAGTCACACGGCCTTCTGACAGTCGAGTTCCTTGAAGAAGATGGGGGTACAACAGGTGATCAAATCGAACGGCCTTCAGCGCTTGCTCCAAAGAGAAAGCAGCGCGGGATCCCCGTCATGGAGGCCCTTGAGCCTGGCGCTACGATAATGCTGTATGCCGTGTACATCAGCGACCCCGTCGACAAGGGAAAAGACTTCGACAGCTATGATCTGAAGCGCCTGGCTGATCAATTCCTCAAGAAGGAAGATGCCAACAAGCATGCTGAGGCGGTCCTCAGGAACGACCGCCTGCATGATTCGCACCTCGTTTCCATCCAGTTCCGTGTTGGCCCTGAAGATGGTCTGTTCTTTGGATCGAAGGAGCTGGCTGATGGAAAGATAGTCATGTGTATGGTGCAGGGGGAGAGGCATATGTCTAGCGAGCTGAATCTTCGCAATGTTTTCGTGGAGGAGAAGCTTAAGGAGGTATACCGCCCCCGTTTCGATGTATTCTACACGACCGTCACTCCGAAGGTCTTCCTCAAGAAAGAAGACGCCAGCACGGATGGGGAAAAGGAAAAGGAAAAGGGGTCGGAGGAGAAGACTCCCATCGCGGCTGCGGGAAAGGAGACAGAGTCAGCCGATAAGGAGAATGTGGATGAAGACAGCAACAGTCTTTTCTCTGCCCCTCCAACCCCCGAGCCTAAGGCTGCTCAAGACGAGAAACGCGAGAGCGATAATGAGGACAGCGACACCGATTCCGTTGCAACCGACGTCACATTGGAGCCTTCTGAGCCCGGCGGAAATCTGGGGTTGCTTTCCTGGAATGACGTCGAATACTTGCACGAGCATATGGGCGCCTTCACTACACTGGAACTTGCCAACCAGGAAGCCATCGAAGTGGCTCGTGAGCTATGGCGGCCAAAAGGCAACCGAATGGACCCATGGCTTTATTACAGAAACTCCATCGAGCCGAGCCTCCGGGAGGTTAGGGCGATGAATCTCGACCTAGAAGCGGCCGAGCTTGAATTCGAAGTCCCAGCGTATGAGGGTCATGTTGACGAGAGACCATGGCCTTTTATTTACTCCACAGTAATTGTGAAGGAGACAAGACTAGAGGGACCGAGGGACGTCGGCAACTATATCGTGACGGACAACGGTGTGGAGAGCGGCGAGGAGGATGAGGAGCACGGTGACTAGGACGGCGATGATGATTTAGCGACAAGTGGCGCCTTTCGGTGCAAGGCCAGCGGCGAATCGAAGACGGCAAGGGATTATACGTGTGTGATCGCAGGATAGGGCTGATGCCCATTGTGATCACTACAAGGCCAATGCCCGATGCTTCCTTGAGAGATCCAGGTAGCGCGAGACCCCTACATTAATGGCATTCTATGATGGTATATGCTCACCGTGCGACGCTCCGTGCAATCGACGACCAATCAAACATAACCTCCAGCCCATCCTTATTCGGGATCATCCGCATACTGCGACTCCGACGTGGTCGGCTTTGCCTGGTCCTGGAGCTGCTTCCACTCTGCCTTGCCCTGATCCGTAGTCGCATCTATGATCTCCTGCTCGAGGCTCAGGACGCCCGCCTCACCGAACTTCCCCACCAAGTCCTCCGCCTCGTCCACCTTCATATTGCCCAGCACCTTGTTCACCTGGTCCAGACTGCCGCTCTCGAGCGCCTTCTTCATGTCAGGGCTGAAAGATTCAAAGATCTTGCGGGCCTCCTGTATCTCGGGGTCCTCGCTGTCGGCAGGTGGCACCTGGATGTTGATCACGGTGCCCGGCTCTACCGCGTGCAGCTGGATCTGCTCGACGCCCTCGCCCTCCGCAAGGCCTGAGCCGGATGCTGCGCGCTCCTTGTTGATCTCAGCAGCGCGTGTCTTGATCTTTAGGTAGGTGTCTTGCACGTCTTTGAAGAAGACGTCCTGCGCCTGGTGACCCTTTGTCATGATGCGCTTGAAGAAGAGACCGACGCCATCCCGCCCCAAGGCGCGGCAATACTGCAGGAGCAGGGCTTGGTGCACGCATTGCCGGGAGAACTCTTCCTTTCCACTGAGTTGTGCGTCAAAAGCCATTATGAGCAGGCCGTCGGTTTCTTTTTCCTGGAGGATCTCGGGGTGCTTGCCGAGGAAGGAGAGGGACTCGCTGTAGGAACCAGTCTGAATCTTTGCAAACTGCTTCGCCGCTGGTGAGGCCTCGACCTCCTCGTCATCATCTTCTGGTTTCGCCGAAGAGCTCTTTTCTCCAGCCTGCGGCGGGTTGCTGAAGTTGGGATTCAGGAGTTCGACCTGGGTGTCGTCTTTCTTTCCCTCTGACGACGACGAGGCGGTTGCCTTGGCCACATGCGAGCTGTCAAAGCCCGTGTGAATGCTCTCACTCGTGATCTTACGGGCCTCCTCCTTCTCCAGCTCATCAAGCTTCTTATGCAGATCCTTCTGGAGATTTGTGACCTTATCCAAATGGTCCTGAATCTCTGCAACCATGGCTGGGTACCGCTCCTCGTCCTTGACCTTCTTCTCCTCCATGGCCTGGTTCACCTGATCGAGCAGCGTAGCCATCATCTTGCTGTACGTCGGCAGCTTCTCCTCCGCATTGTGCACGCCGGCGGGGCGTGGTGGTGGCGTGTCGTCCTCTGGCTTGAGGTTTGCAGCGGACTCCATGACTGCCGCAAAAGCAACCTCGCCGGGGCTGCGCTTCCCATTGTCGACGTCGGCGGCGTGGGCCTTGAGGGAGTTCAGGAGCGAGGTGATTCGCTGTATCAACGCGTCGTTGATCTGACGCTCGTACTTCAGGGTCACGATCTGGAGCTTGCGCTGCTCCCGCTCTTGGTGGATCTGGTTCTGCTTCGCGCGGATAAAGGACCGCTTATCCACGTTTGGGTGGACTTCGATGTCGGAGTCATCGCTGAGCTCCAGTGCGTCCTATACAGCGGTGGTAATGGTCAGCTTCGTGCCAGTCTCACCCTCGAACGCTCTCGAGACGGCGTGGGAGTAACTTGCCCATTTGCTGTAGTCGACAGGCATTTTCGCTTATAATCCGGGACCGTGAATGTGTCGTCTCCCCAAAATTTCCAAATGTACTTGTAGTGCAGAACTGCAGGGACGCGAGGAAGTTAGCATCCACTAGTCTGACGACACACCCGGAAGCAAGATGCGTCTGCGCTCTGGAAGCTTCGAACGTTAGTGGAGGGGCATTGGATCGGGATGGCGGGGTATCTTGGGCTCCTGTGGAGCGATCAGGGGTCTAAAGCTCAGCACAGGCGAGGCTGCGATTTAGACAACCTAAGTACCTCTGCAGCGGTGATGCTTGAGAAAATTCACCCTACGCAGTTCAAGTTGTACTTTGGTGTGTTTATGGGCGTGACCTCGCTACATGTAGATACATCAAGACAACTAAGAAAACATGGAAGCCTTTACTTGGCTTGACTGTCGGTCAAAAGAACTTGGATGCCCATGAACATCTGGCTTTTCTGCACATAGATGCGATGTAGACGTGATTACTTAGTATTTGGAGAATCTGTTTTGTTCTCCTTTATGCCTGCCTGCAATCACCCTCTGGATTCATGGCAGATTCGTGGGATGGTATTGCACACAACCGTAAAACTCCTTCCTGCCGTCTCTGTGGACGAGCAGATGATGATGCCGAAGGCCAACCCCAGCTCCTACGCTCCATATCCGTAGCAATAGCGTAACGAACCACAAACACAAAAGACACCCAACCCCCTGCGAAGACATGCCTCCTCACCCATACCTGCACCATTCTACTCCATCGTCTTCAAGAACCCATCCAAATCAAAACTCTCCTCGTACTGCTTATTGTCCCACAAATCGTCCAAGTCCTCTAACCAAGCAGCCTTCTTGCCCGGCTGGCGAACATCACCCGTTTCAATGTCCACCATGTCCTCTTCACGTCCCTCAAACCCGCCCCCGGAGGGTTTCTCCGTAATCAAGCCTGGCCCCGATTCGCCTATGTTGAACAAATCCAGAATCTGGTCAGTGTCCATTGTCGCCAAACCGGCGTTCTGCTGGTTGACAACTGTCGAAGCAACATCGATCTTGAAACGCTGCAGGCTCAGGATCTTCTCTTCCAACGTGCCGCGAGTGATGAGTCGGTACACGTTGACCACCTTCTTTTGACCGATGCGATGTGCACGGTCCATAGCCTGCAGGTCCTTTTGCGGGTTCCAGTCATGCTCAACGAATATGACGGTGTCGGCTCCCGTGAGATTGAGGCCCAGGCCACCGACGCTGGTGGTCAGAAGGAGACAATCGTATGATGGGTCGCTGTTGAACTTGTTCACAATATCCTGGCGTTTGTTGGCTTCGACGCCACCATCAAGACGGAGGTAGGTGACTGAGGGTAACATAGCCTTCAATACTGAGTTTTGCACCATATCCAGCATTTCTTTCATCTGACAAAAGATCAGTGCCCGATGAGGTTTGATCGGCTGATACAGTGGATCGTTTGAATCATGGCCCTCGGTACCGATGCCACAGTCTACCAACAGATCTCTGAGCGCCGTGAGTTTCGGGGCGTGGGCGGCATCTTCCAGACTGGTGTTTCCCTTAGCGAGGATACGCTGAGTCTCGTCATAATTGGGGTGGCCCGGCTTCAACACCATGGCAGGAGAGTTGCAGAGCTTCCGCATGTATTGCAAGGCCTGGAAGATGTGCTGCTTGGCATCTTTGTCGTCACGGCCTGCCTCATCGGCCAACTTCTTCGACTCGCGCTTCGAAAATTCATCGAACAGTTTCCTCTGCAGGTCGCTAAGGTCGCAATAGTAATTTTGCAAAATCTTGGGCGGAAGGTCGTTTAGTACCTCTTCCTTCAGGCGCCGCAAGAGGAAAGGCAAGACTTGTTTGTGCAGGGCTTCGATGGCGAGGGCCCCGGCTTCTTGCTCTTTCGAGGAGGCCTTGCTGTAACGGGACGCAGAGATGGGCTTCACGAAGCGATCAGCGAAGACCTTCTCCGCCCCGAGGAAGCCAGGCATCAGGAAATCAAAGAGGGACCACAGCTCCAGCACATTGTTTTGGATCGGGGTGCCGGTCAGGATAAGCCGGTGGTTGCTAACCAGCTTCTTCACAGCTATGCTGATCTTTGCCTTTGCGTTCTTGATGAGGTGGCCCTCGTCAAGGACCACATAGTTCCAATTGTACCTCTCAAGAATCTCAACGTCATTGCGGCACACATCATACGAAGTAATAACAATGTCGGGCTTTTCAAGCTTGTCCTTCATGAGCTTTCGCTCAGCAGGCGGGCCCACGTATGCGGTGACGCTAAGGAACGGCGCGTATGTCTTGATCTCCTGCTGCCAATGACCAGACAGGGTAGGAGGGCACACAATCAGCGATGGAAGCCGCCTGACATCTGGCGATCCGGTCTTGGAAAACTCTTCGGCTCGCTCGTGATGGTCACTGGCGACTATGCAGAGTGTCTGCAGCGTCTTGCCCAAGCCCATATCGTCACATAGGATACCGTGGAGGTGGTAGCGGCGGAGGAAGTTCAGCCAGTTCACGCCGTCCTGCTGGTAGGAGCGGAGCTCGGCCTTGATGGCCACCGGGAGCGAGAAGGCCTCGACCTTCTTGGGATCCAGAAGCTGCGCAATGAAGGTCCTCTCGCGGTCCCTGCCCTTGAGCAGTTCTGACGAGAGACCTGGTGGGTCAGGTATGCCTGCCTCCAGCGGCACAAGCTTCACCAATGTCGCAAACGATGTTGTTGCTATCAGCCGAATCTCGTTGTCTGAGTCACTCATACGGCCCAAGACAGGGACGATGAGGAAGACGACGTACGGTAAGATCGCATCTCCCATGACGGCTATCAAGTGGTATATGACCTCGATGGCGCCTTGTCGGAAGTAGAGGTCCAGGGGGTTGTTGATCGACGGTAAGACCTTCTCGACCAGTGCTGTCATGCCCTGCACCGTGATGACGCTGCAGATCGTTGCCAAGCATTTAGCAGCCATGTACCGGAATACTGACAGCTCAGAACGCAAAGCTTTGATGACGAGCGGGACCATCTGCATGATGAAGGGATGGAGAGCAGGGTCGATTGTCGGCGTCATCGTGCGAATCACGGACATGGCGTCGACAACCTCTTGTCCGAAGGTGTTCTCTGGGTCTCTTGCCTCAGGAGGCAGGTCGCCAGAGAATGCCTGCAAGAGGGGCTGCTCCATGAAAGTGCGAACGCTGGGGACAACATTTAGAAGCTCAGCGCCGAACGTCTTCGATAAAATCTGCAACGCCTCCTTCGCGCCACGGCGTGTGATTCGAGCTGCCTTTGCCTCGCGCGCCCATTTAGCAGCATCAGGATGGTCGACACGGTCTTCTTCCTTCTGCATTGAAAGCACCACGTCTGTCTTACTAGCGTGGACTGGGAATTCTGGTGTCTCTGCCACCTCCATGCAAGAAAACTTTACGAGGTTGCCTACCACCTTGTCCGCGGGGCCCCGGCGACCAGACTCTGTGAAGAATTGGACGAGATTTGCGATTGTCGATGCCGATCGGCTCTGAAGATCCTGGTTTTCCTCGTATTTGATGCTGTCCATGATGGCCTTGATGAGCGGGCTTGGCTTCTTAGGCAAATGTTTGATTGCCACCAAAGCACATGCCGCTGCCGCTTTGATCCGAACATCGCGCGTCTCTTTCTTGGCCTTGGCTTCTTCGATGGCCTGGACGGTAAGATCACGAGACTCCGCCAGCTGTTGACTGGCTATTAGCCGTTGCCCGGGGGCCATTGCTTTCTTGAGCTTCTCGTAATCCTCGCCCACCACCTTTTCAGCATTCGCGATCGAAAACGCGCCCGGTCCTGCCTCTGCCTCGCCCTGAACGATCACAGCAAGTGTCGGAAGCTTACTGGATGACACCTTTCCGAAATCGCGGAATAGATGTATCAGTTGCGAGCACTGAGCGCGGACGCCTCGGATATAGCTAACCAGGTCTCGATAACAAGATGGCCGTTCACCTGCCACCATTTCCTGCAGCAACGTTGCGAACCTTGTGCACTGCTCAACGTTTGAAGAGCTCCGCGCGTACTCATCCACGACCATGCAAGCGCTGAGCTGTGTGGAGGAGTATGAGGACGAAAGGCCCTTGATGATACTTGCGTCATATTCCTGCAGGTCTGCTGCAGGCAGAAGCGACATGATGAAGCCCATGGCTTTCGCAGCGCTGATTCGGGATCGCACAAGCGTTTCCATCCCGACGAGATCAACGTCTCCTTGCATCATGCGGCCATCGAGATCGTGCGATTGGGACGCAGCTTGCGGTTCCTCGACCTTGGTCGATTTCCTGCGTCTCTTGGTGGCACGCTCCGGGCCATCTGATGGACTAGATCTTCGGGGTGGCGCCGGTGCTCCGCTTATAGGGGCATATGTACCGCCTGATGGCTTCATGAAAAGTGTGGCGTCCATGGGAATAGGGTTGCGCTGGACACCGATGGGATGCAGAGTCAGCTGCATCAATGGATCGACATGAGAAGAGAACTCCATTGCCAGCACCGCTGGGTTCTGAGCTAGAGACTTGACGAGTGAGATCCATAGCTCAATAGACATGTTCAATGTCTCTGAATCGCGCTCGACCAGAATATTCTGAAAGATCAGTCTGAGAATCCTGCCATTCAACCAACCTTGCGCTGATTCTGCGTCAAGCTTGGCGAAGGTCATGAGAGCCTTGAGGACAGCCAGACGGACTGATGTGATGGTGTGGCGGAGGAACGGGTAAAGCCTAGGGACAAGAACAGTGAATGTCCTCTCCTCGTCCTCTTGCGCTGAAGCCTTCATAGCCGCCAGGACTTCCGGAAAGCTGCAGAGAACAGCAAGGAGATCCATGATCTTGCCAGTCGAAGCACTGAGATCATCGCTGAGGTCAGCCAAACCTTCCCAGACGATATTGATGAGGCCATTCAACTCGCCAGGACGTTGCGTGACGAATTCCTTTGCCATTGGTGTCAACGTGGCGGCGCTGACAGAACGAACGTCGTCATCCCTGTCGCCGAGACCTTTCATGACCGCGCCAATGATACCGTCGATCATTTCGCCGTCTTTCAGTAGGAGATCTTTGCGAACCGCAACGACATAACGAAGCCCAACCATTCCGCCATGGCAGATGGGCCAGACATGCTGGTCTAACGGCAAATCTTCTTGCATCACCATGCGGTGTAGGATGCGGTAGATGGCATGCACTGAGTCCGGAGACACGTGGAACAGGACGGATCCGAGTGTTTGGCCGACTGTTTCTCTGATGGGCGCCACCGATGTGTCTGAACTGTAGTCTGTGAACCTGTCCAGCATCAGAACGCAGCAGAGCCGACAGGCGAGATCATCGAGCCATTTTTTGTTGAGCACGTCGTTCTCACTGCGTGAAACGCCCCGGACCCGACCAGCTCCTGCACCGTGGACTCTGATTAGCTCTCTCAGGCCCATAGCCGCACCATGCCTGGTATCCCAGGAGGGGTCGAACAAATCGACCTTGAGAAATTCACATAACCGCTCGTAAGGCCACTCGGAACCTTCCATGTTGTCGGTCTCCAATTCTGATTTGATGGGTAGGACTGCGCCTTTATACTCGGATACAACCTTACTGTCTTCCTCGAGGTCAGCGGGCCTATCAAGACTGAAGTAGTCAGCCATCTTCCCATTCTTTTTTGAGTCGGCATCGACCATGGGCGTGTCTTCGGCAAGGCCTTCCGAGCCAGCTGTTGTATTCCGTCGGAGCGAAAGGTCGCCGAATCCGCCCTTGCCTTGGGCGGCCTTCTGAGCCTCCCGTTTCCGTTTTCGCTTGAGCACGTTCAGCTGCCTTGCGCTCATGCCGCTTTCTTCGGCGGGGTAAGGTGTGGTACCAGCTCCATTGCTGTCAGGTCTGCCGAAGCCGTGGGACCCATTCGTGTCTGCCGGAGTGCCAGGACTCACGGCAGACTCGTTCGGGATGGGTATTTCTTCGTCCTCGTAAGGCCGACCCAGCAGGCCGAGACGGCCGATGAGAGTCTTCTTTTGGTGTATCAGGCGCTCTTGAGGGTCCAAAGCACCGAGGGAGTAGTCAATTGTGCCGCCGCGAAGCAATTGTCTGCCGTACTTGATGATATCAGACACGTTCAATGTACCTAGGCTTAGACTGTCGTAGACAGGTATGGATGAATCCGCCTCCTCCTTCTTGACAAAGCCATTGCCGGCATCCTCGTCCTTCTTGGGTTGGACAGGTTCCTCGTCGGCGTTCGGGTCATAGGTCTCGGCATTCTCAACGATTTTGCCAATGGCCTTTGCCGCAGTAGTTCGTGTCTCCCAGTCCTTGTGTCGCAGGTACGGGACAACTCTTGAGAGCAGGTTAAATAATTCCTCTGGCTGTTGTTTCTGCCAATCGGCCAGCTGATTCACTGCGGTGTCCCGGATGAGCCGGGTACTCCCGGTCTCAAGTATTCTGGAGGGTGTCAGCAAGTTATATCTCAACCCAGTCTATATAGCTAAAGCAATGAAAGAAGTGCCCCTGTAGCTGAGGGTAGAGGGCCCTAGCGAAGGATGAAGAACGTGAAAAGGGACCAAAAGAACAAGAGCATGATGAGCAACTGAGAGGAAACTGAGCAGAAGGTACTCACGTGACAAGTCGATCAAGCCTGGATGCCATCTTGTCTCATGTCATGATATATGGGCTTGATGGTTATAATGGAAGAAATGCTACTGGCAGCAAAGACTCGGCGCCAACAAAGCCATCAAGTTAATGCAGCATCAGACTATTGTAATGGCGGAGTGATTGTTGCTTATGCTACGAGAAGCACTGTCCAAGAGGCTCAGTCAGTCCGTCAGTCATTCTGTTTGTTGGCCGTGCATGCAAAGAAAGTCAAGCCGGAGATAAAAGCGCAGCTGTGGTATGCTCCGGCCTTGGTGGACGGCTTGGCACCCAATACTGGACTAGGTAGGTGCGCATCAAGGTGAAGCTTGTGATAGCTACAGGGGGGGAGGGGGGATTGGCTCACCTTGGAATGGATGGGTGCAAGGTGAGGTATTGCCCAATCAGGAGCTGGCAAAGTGGACACTTGGACACTGCGTCAAAGGGACTTGGCCGGAATGGAATGTGCGGATCCCTGCGCTAACAATGCAAGCGGGTCGGGGGGTGGGCGGTGGAATTGGAACAAGTTGTTGGATGTTGGATGATGGATGATGGATGCGAAGCTGAATTATAGATTCGACGCGATGATGTTATGTTATGCGATGCGATGCAGCGCAGCTTCTGATTTTTGTGGTGATGATGATTTGGGGGGCGATTCCTCCAGGATCAAAGTATGCGCGTGCAGTCGCGAACCATTAATCAAGATGTGTCCTGTGCTCTTGGGGAAACCGTCTGGTGTTTTGCAGGCAGGAGCTGCACTGCGGTGCCTAGGTGGAAGGTGGATGGTGGATGGACCTTCCCGCTGGTGGAGGTTGCTTGTGCCTGCTGTGCTTGTGCTGCTGCTGCTGCTGCTGCTGCTTGCAGATTGGCCGGGGGAAAGGCGCGCTGTGCTTGCTGGCTGGCTGGCTGGCTGGCTGCGAGGCAATAAGGACCAGGCTGGGCTGGGCCGGCTGGCTGGGCTGGGTCTGGGCTGGGCCTTCTAAAACCTGAGTGGGCTGTGGGCTGTGGGAAAAAACGACGACGGGGAAGGTGGTCTTCTTCTAATCTGAGGCACTCATGTTTAAATAGACCTGAGCCACTGTCGCTCCTGCACTTTGATTTTTAGCGCATCGGCCACCCCTGCAGAAGCCGCACCTGCCATCAGTCCCATCACTGCTGGGCTACCAGATTTTTCTTGGCCTTTGCCTGGGATGGCATCCTGGGTACGTCCCTCTCTCTCCGTCTTTTGATCTCATCATCCATCAACCAAACGCTGCTGCAGCCCGCTACCAGATGCGCCGACCCTCTCATCGTCGACCAGCGACGTACCCAACCTTATTTCCCACGCTTCTCCCCCAGCTCATATGTTCTCGACTCGGCAGACTTCTCTTCACTGCTATTCGTCCGTTGCCCATCTGCCTTCTTACTGCCGCATTGTTCGTCGCGCTCCCGCACCATTCTTTCCGTTGAACGTGAATACACACACACACACACGCGCACACACATATGCGCCCACATGCACATAGGTAGCTAGCATGCGCCTGCAGCCGAGGGCCTGCGCATGATAACGTTTAGGAGACGGAGTGTCTCAATCATCAACTGCATCCTGTCCCGTTGTCTGCCAAGTTGTCCAAAGCCGTAAATCCCCCATCAGCCGCGGACAAGATATTCGTCTCATCGTCTCATCACCCCCCCCCCCACCCCCTGCCTGCTCCAGGGTGTGGCCAAACATGAAGATAGACGGGTGTTTCTTCCTGATCGAGCAGCGCTATCACTGAAGAAGGCATGTAGCTCCCTTCTGCGCACTATACCGGGTTTTTCATAGCTCTCCGAGGCGTCCACGACTTCTGGTGTGTGGTGTGCCTCAGCATACCCAGGCAGCTCCGAGTCAGACCCGGGCCCTCGTCGGAAACTTTTTCGTGGTGAAGCAGGATCCTTGCTCCCCCAACCCACACCGTCTCTGGAGCCTCATGCATGGGCATCTCAACCCATATGCACCTAGTAGGGCGTTGATCTTGAGCTCCGACCCCAAGGCTGCAGTAGCTGTTCAATCAAGGCTCATTTGAGGCGAGTCCTTGCCACGTAGAAGCCTCCCGCCCTGCGCCGTAAGGTGTCGCGTCGGCAACCTCGGACAGACGGGTCGGAACCCAGGATATGAAACGGCATTCCCATGTTCATCGGGACTTGCGATCTCAGATGGGTGGTGGGTCATGGACGTTACTACGAACAGTGCAGTAGACTAGACCCCTGTAGCCGAAAATCACCATCGCTTGCCTCATCGACACTTTGCCGCACTCGACATCTAAACTGTCGCCCCCCACCGCCACGCCTCCACATACGAGCATCTGCAAGGCTTGCTTCGGCAATGTAGCATATTATGTGTCACTCATTCTTGAGCTATGATAGAATGTTTACCCCCTAGGTCTTGTTTGAGCCCCCACGAATCTATCGGGAGGCCGTTTGCTATTGTTACCAGTCTGTAAGTACTGATCGGGTCTTGTCCTGCGAGAACCTCGCATCAATTGCGCTTCTCGCAAGAGTACACGCCCTTTTTGGTTTGAGCTTGGACACGCTCAGCATCCCTGTAGCCCCGGAGTCGCCCGTGATCAGAGCGTGCAGAGGTCGATAACAATGTTTGGAGCACTGGTTAGCATAGCGTGAACCAATCGAGGTTCTGGACATGATTCTGCAGCCAAGCAAGGCTCGCGCTCGTGCCATACGGTGTCGGTGTCTCCTGCGTGCCTATCAAGCAGAAAGACTCGATTGATACACACTGTACCTCCCGTAGTCTGGGTCTCTGGGGACCGAAAGTCCATGGACACGGGTGCTTAGGTAATCAGCCTCACAGGCGCGACTGAGGGATCCCCGCCCCCAACCGCGTCGCGTCGCCGCCCAGTCCAGCATTCAAGCAACTGACAATCAACGAATTTTTGCCGTGTCCACAACGACGACTGTCCTCTTTTTATCCACACGCGATACTGCACTCATGGTGCCAGACTAGGCGACCGCGTCAACCTTGGGACCTAACAGCTGCTCCGCTCTGTGGTGTCGGCCGGCAAGATGTACATCAAACAGATCATCATCCAGGGCTTCAAGAGGTTGCGCGCCACTTTATACAAACGTGTCTATGCGATCGCATGCTGATTCTTTCAACATAGCTACAAGGACCAGACTATCATCGAGCCGTTCTCTCCGGGCACGAATGTCGTCGTCGGACGAAATGGCTCCGGCAAGAGCAACTTCTTCGCTGCCATCCGATTCGTCCTGAGCGATGCCTACTCCAACCTCAGCCGAGAGGAGCGCGCGGCCCTACTACACGAGGGCTCCGGATCCGCTGTCGCCACCGCCTACGTCGAGATCATATTCGACAACGAGGATCGCCGATTCCAGACCATTGACAAGGACGATGTCGCGATACGCCGGACGATTGGTCACAAGAAGGATGAATACTCTGTGGACAAGAAAGTCTGGGCCAAGAAGGAAGTCCTGCAGCTGCTCGACACCGCCGGATTTTCCAGGTCGAACCCCTTCTACGTTGTGCCTCAGGGGCGTGTGACGGCTTTGACGAACATGAAGGAAAAGGAGCGTCTGAACCTACTCAAGGAAGTCGCCGGTACCCATTTGTACGAAGACAAGCGCGCCGAATCCCTGAAGATCATGAATGAAACAAACAACAAGAGAGAAAAGATCGACGAGCTCCTTGCATATATCAAGGAGCGTTTGAGTGAGCTGGAGGAGGAGAAGGAAGAGCTTCGAGGTTTCCAGAACAGTGATAGAGAGCGGCGGTGCCTCGAGTATGCGTACTATTACCAACAGCAGACTCACTTCGAGGAAGCTCTCGAGGAGTTGGGATCAGCCATAAAGGATGGCGGCGAGAATGACACAGAGCAGCGTGTGGCTTTCTCAAAAGGCGAAAAGGCTATCACAGGGATGGAGTCTAATCTCAGCTCCCTGCAGCAGCAGCAGAATCTACTCAAAATCGACAGGCGTCAACTCGAAGAGGATCGCCGTGAAGTAGCCAAATTGCGCGCCAAGGCCGAGCTCAAGGTGAAAAACCTGGCTGACAGTCAGTCATCCCGAGACATGGCGAAGCATCAACACGACGCCGAATTGGACGCCGTCAGGAAAGAAATCAAAGCTAAGGAGACAGAGCTTAAGAAGCTCATTCCTGAGTTTGAGAAACGCAAGAAGGCTGAGGCTGAAGTGAAGCAAACACTGGATCACGCCGAAAATCGGAGAATGCGCCTGTTGAACAAGCAGACCCGGAGCTCACAGTTCAAAAACCGTGCTGAGAGAGACGACTACTTGCGGAAGGAGATCAACGACCTCAATCTGACCATTTCGAAGCAAAAGGCCAACCTCATCGATGCTGAGGAAGAAGTCAAGAACGTGACTGAATCTATCGATGGACTGGAGCGATCTGTTGCAGACCTTCGTGGTCAACTTGAGAATTGGGGTGGCGGCAGGCAGTCTATGATCGACGAGGTCGCGCAAGCGCAAGAAAGCCTTGACAATCTCAACGAAGAGAGGAAGAGGCTGCGCCGCGAAGACGACAAGCTCGACACTGTTCTGACCAAAGTACGCGAAGAAAGGGACCGAGCGGAACGCGAACTCTCCTATGCCATGGACCATGCCACGGCCAAAGGTCTGGCTACTTTGCGCCAACTCAGACGGGAGAAGGACATTCCAGGTGCCTACGGAACGCTCGCAGAGCTGATGGAAGTCCCAGAGGCGTATCGCATTGCTGTCGAGCAGACCGCCGGAACGAGCCTCTTCCATTATGTTGTTGATAATGAAAGAACCGCAAGTATGCTTGCAACGGAGCTATTTAAGAGACACGGAGGTCGCATCACTTTCATGCCTCTAGCCCAATTGAAGCCAAGGCGTATCAATATGCCACGCGCGAGCGACATTGTCCCGCTGATCAACAAGATCAACTACGACCAGGAGTATGAAGACGCCTTCCAGCAGGTGTTTGGCAAGACTGTTGTCACCAACAACTTGCAGGTTGGTGGGCAGTATGCCAGGAGCCACAATGTGGACGCCATTACATCCGATGGAGACATCATCAACAAGAGGGGTGTCATCTCGGGTGGATTCATCGACACGCGCAAATCCCGGCTGGAAGCTGTCGCCGCAGTGAACCAGTGGCGTGACAAACACGAGGAGATTCTGTCACAATCATCGGAGACTCGGAGACAGATCGAACAAAAAGACCAGGAGATCACCCGTGCTTTGGGCGAGCTGCAGAAGAGAGAGTCGCAATTGCGGAGAGCTGATGGCGGACTTGATCCCCTCAAGATTGAGCTGAGGAGCAAGCTCAGCCAACTCGAACGCGAACGGGAGCACCTCGATGCAGCGATAAATAGGAGAGACCAAGTCGACAAGAACATGCACGATTTTGGTGCCAATCTCGAAGCAATGGAGGCGGAATTAGCTTCTGACTTCAAGAAGGCCCTGTCTAGCGATGAGGAACAAGCTGTGGAAGAACTTACCCAGCAGGTTCAACAGCTGCAGAGAGAATGGAATGTGGCCGCTAGAGCCCGCAGAGAAGTTGGCACGCGAAAGCAGATATTGGAGACGGATCTGCGTCAAAACTTGCGTCTCAAGGAAGACCAACTGAGCGGCTTGGCCTTCGAAAACTCAACTGCCGCCGACGGTGGCAGCAGCTACTCAGATGCACAAAAAGAACTGAAGAAGATACAGAAGTCCACTATCTCAATCGAGAAGAAAATACAGCAGAATGAAGGTCAAGCAGAGGAATTGGGCTCTCAAATCTCGGGTATCGAGTCGTCAATCGACGTGAAGCAGCAGGAGCTCCAGGAGCTTGCCCGTCAGATCGAGAGGCATCAAAAGAGGATAGAGAAGAGCGCACAGAAGAAACATATCCTCACTGGTCAGATCGAAGAGATGGCCAAGAGCATACGAGACTTGGGTGTGCTGCCGGACGAGGCTTTCACAAAGTACATCAAGCTCAAGTCAAATGAGGTCAGTAATGTCTTTCTTGTGTGCCTGTAGACGCCATCTAGAAACTAATCTTTCCGAACCAGATCACGAAGCGGCTGAAGAACGTCAACGAGAAGCTCAAGAAGTACAAGCATGTCAACAAGAAAGCCTTTGAGCAATACAACAGCTTCACTACGCAACAAGAGCAGTTGCTGAAGAGGCGAGAAGAACTTGACGCCTCTCAAGCATCCATTGAGGAGCTAATTGCGCATCTTGACGAGCGCAAGGACGAGGCTGTCCAACGGACCTTCAAGCAAGTCTCGAAAGAATTTGCGGAGATTTTTGAGCGGCTCGTTCCTGCTGGACGCGGCGGCTTGGTCATCGAGCGAAAAGCCGATAAGCGTCGGGGAGAACCCGAAGACTCGGATGAACAAGATGGAGGTAGTGTCGAGAACTACACGGGAGTTGGCATCAAAGTGTCCTTCAACTCGAAGATGGACGAGCAGCAGAAGATCCAACAACTCAGCGGTGGGCAAAAGAGTGAGTCTTACCCTGCAATGCGTCAATAATAACAGATCCTCTCACGCGCATTCGAATATATCTGCTAACTCATGAATCCACCCGCCCTCAGGTCTGTGTGCCCTTTGCCTGATTTTCGCACTCCAGCGCACTGAGAGTAGCCCCTTTGTCATTTTTGACGAGGTCGACGCCAACCTCGACGCCCAGTACCGAACAGCAGTGGCCGAGCTGCTGCAGACGCTGTCAAAGGAGGCCGGTACACAGTTTATCTGCACGACCTTCCGACCTGAGATTGTCAACGTGGCCGACAAGTGTTATGGTGTAACCTTCCGCAACAAGTCGAGCGGTATCGGCTGCTACGACACGGAAGACGCGCTTGAGTTTGTCGAGGGCCAGGCACCAAGGTAATCTGCTGGCCATGTCACTCAGATGGGAATGAGGGAGGCTGGTCTGTACATGCTGGGAGGTGGTGGCTTCCCTAATGACCTTGCTGGCGAGCTTGCTATTTTGTCACGAATGCGGGACGGAAAGCGTCTCTAGGGTTCGGGCGAGTGTGGTGTTTCTTGCTTTGTATGAGTAAATCGCAGTATTGCAGTGTTTCACGAACGGAGGGAGGGATCATTTCGGTATGATATCCTGGTTGCATAGGTATTGAAACTCTTTTGCCGTAGGTCTCAAGCTACTATCCAAGTGCCGTGATGTCCCTCCACAAGGCAAACTCAAGAGCCCGCGGCTGGGGTTTTTACCAGGATACATGTTGACGTAGTACTGTGGATAAAGATATTGAGAACTCTGTTCATGACCCTCATCTCGTAATTATCACTCCCCTCCTTATGATCCAGTTTGAACAGCGCTTGAAGGTCGGTAATAGACCAGTTGATGCTGGATTGTATGGACGTCCGTCTTCAGAAAGATGCACCCTAAAGGTACCTGGGTATGTGGATTACACACTGACGCACAGCGTGACGGTACATGCGCTACTGCAGCCGATCCCGCCAAGGCAGGACCGGGATCACTAGCGTCACAGCACATGCACTCCCGCGCCACAGTGCCTATCTTACTTATCGGAGCTTCACCATCGCTTGTCCCACTTCCGACGTCCACCGCATCAGGCCGACTTGTTGTGGCTGGCCCATGGCAATCATTAGGGCACCCATGACTGACATTTGGGACTTCTGACTGCTAACTGATCAGTCGATTGATCCATAGGCAAGGAGGCCACGTCCATGCTGGGCCAACTTCACAATGTCCGTCATTCAGGTGGAAGAGTGAGTACCCCTTGCCCAAGAAGTTGGAAACGGCAAGAGAAAGAGAACTAATCCTTTGATTTTCTTCAGCCTGGTCTCGTACCAGCTGCGTGCCAGTTACCTCACTGAAGTAGCCGACGGAGTAGGAGAACGACTCATCACTCTGAACGAGAACTTTCTAAACTCGGCCCCCTTTAAAGCCGCGGGATGGCGGACCAACCCCTCCTTGATCAAGCGAACGCACTCGCCTCCGATCCCTACTGCTGTCGCATCCGAATACTTCCAGGCACCCCGTCATGTTGGGGTCAACCTTGAGGATGAGCCCGAAGAAGGCGGGATGCTAACGGCCGGTGGTAATGACACTATGGGTCCAGGAATTGCGACGAAGCGAAGGCGCCGCCGAGAGCAGATGGAAGAGGAGGATAGCAGCGACTTGAGTGACGAGAGTGATGATGAGTCGGAACAACGAGCAGCTCAGCAGATAAAATTTGCCAAAATGCCCGTACGGCATCGCTCCGGCTCCTCTCCGATACAATCGTCCAGCCTGCGTCAAGCGACCTCGGCCAGCTCTCCTCGTCCTCCCCCTCGCAGAGGATCGCAGTCTGCGCTGGAGACGGTCAAAGAAAGGGCAAGGCGAGACACTGTTACAAGCAGTGAAGTCTCATCGGACAATGAGCTAGACGTTTCTGGGTACCAGAAGCAGAGGGATGCCGCCAGGGCTGCTGCCAAGACGGTCAGGATCCAGACAAATCTCAACAGGTCGGAGCCAGCGCTGGGGCTAGGCGTCAAGAGGCAAGAGAGCGACCTTCTCGAAGAGGAAGAAGAAGACTCGGATGCTTCAGACATGTCGTCTGCCTTCAACGAGAGTCTTGAATCAGCATCAATTCTTGCCGGCGATATTGAGAAACAGCTTGCGAACATGTCACCGTCGCGCCAACTTGTCGGTACTCCGCCCCGCGACTTCAAGAGGCAGTCAACAATTCGAAAATCAATGCCACCTCCCCCACAAATTGTAGGTGGTGTCCTACCCCCAAGGAGACCGACGAGCACCATCAGGCCTATCAGCATGATTCAGCCCAGGAGTCTGATATCCGAGGCTCTAAATGTCAAGAAGACGAAACCTGCTGCCCCCTTCGAGAGCTTTGCCACGCTTTCTGGCAAGGGCGAGGCGAGCCCGCTTATGATACGCATCTACGCTCCCTTCTCGAAGAACCCATCCAAGCCATATGAAGTCTTGATACGAAGAAACGTGCGTGAGGACAATGCCGGCGACCGCCCTGTCAACGTGGCAGATCTCATTGGTCTCGCTCTCTGGCGGTACAACGATGAATCGCTCGAACCACCACTCCCAAACGATAAGCTCAACGTGAACTGGTGGACACTGAAGATGGTGGAAGAAGGTGGTGAGGTGGACGATGACTTTCCCCCCTTCGATCGCACGAAGCCAGTCATCTCTTTTGCCACGGCGGCCAACAACAAGAATGAAGGAACGCGACCTACAGCAGTCATGCCTAGATTCGGTAGGGGCCGGTCAAACACCAAGATTCACGATGACTTCGCTCTTGTGCAGGCCACTGCAGATGAATTCGAATCGAATAAGGCTCTGACTCCACAGTTCACAGAGGAGTCTGTTGCCGACGATACAAGTCAGGAAGACATGTTACAAAGCACTCCTCAACCCAGTACATCCGTGCTGGCGGCGGCATCAGCCAGACCGGCAACTGGTCGACTCAACCCAGTACTGACCACTACGTACCGCCCCGACGCCAATATGCTTGATGCCCCACGACCGCAGGTGTCAACGAGCAATACACAGAGGGGACAGCACAAATTCCTGCGCATTCATATAATGACCCCGGACGCACCCCCTGGTCAGATGGTCACCCTCGATGTGACGACGGATATGTATATCGAAGAGGTGCTTGAGCTGGTGTGCCGAAAGCGCAACCTAGACAAGAACTTCCATATTCTTAAGATACCCAATTCCGGCGCCATTGCCCTTTTGGATCGGCCTGTGTCGGCAATTGGAACGATGCAAGACTTGGAGCTGCACAGACGTCGCTTCGGCGATCCCACATTGAGTCAATCTCCTGTCAGTCACTCACCGGGGGGCCGCTTGTTGTTCTCCGAGTTGGGCGTTGGCGGTAAGAAGAGCTCAAAGACGAAAGCAGTTCCCCACCCTCTCGCCAAAGAGGCGCTCGCCCAGGAGGAACTCAGCAGGAATAACAATTTCCGCCGCTATGTCGTCTATCGCAAGCAGACGATGCGCTTCGCGGGGCTGAATGAGAGGCTTTTTGCCATCGAAGGCGAATATGTGCACGTCACGCCATCCTCAGGTGGCAAGCCGCTGGCAGACAGCAGCAGCAAGACGACGACAGTCCATTTCAGCAATGTTGTGGGCTGCAACTTGTCCAGGAGACATCCGTCGCAGTTCAAGGTGAGTTGGTGGACCGCTACAGGAACCAGGATCATGCACTGACAGCAGATCAGTTCGTTATTCTCCGCGATGGCGAGTCCAAGCGATACGACTTTGAGACCAAAAGTGCGGACGAAGCCAACGAAATTGTTACGGCAATTAAACAAGGAATGTCACTGAACCAGTGAGGGAGAGCTCCATGAAAGCATTCACATGATTGCTTCAGGAGTATCGCCCCAGAGCCTCCGGTGCCAGCTAAATCGCAGGCTTGGCCTTGCAGGGCTCCCCGGTTTCAGGATCGCAGTGCCCCGTAGGCCCCCTGCAGCAAACCCCTGGGGAACCGAAATGCTCAGGAAGTGTTGGGGCCGGCATGATTTACAACCTTCCTGCCTTCCAAGACATCCCCTTAAGGCTTATCTCGACAGCGGGTCTCCTAATGTTGTGTGCAAAGTGTCTGTTCACATCGCGAAGACGACCCCGTAGGCTTTGCCAACCAGTCTGGCCCAGTAGCCCCGGACACCTAGAAGATTTCGATCGTCCCGGGCTCCACATCTCGGGTAAAGGGGCGTAGGGCGGAAGGCCCCATTTCGGCAGTCAGGGCCCTTGCTCAGCCACTCAATACGAAAGCACCATCACGGGCTGGACTGGGCTGACCAGAGTCATGAGAGGCCAACAACTCCATGATGACGCAACGTCTTAGGCAAAAGCCCAGTGGGCGCTGCTCGTAAGGAGGGCACGAGATGTTGAAAGTCCTCAAAGCCTCGAGGATTTTCGATGGGAATCGATAGAGTTAGCTGCAAATCGCTGACATGATTCAGCCTTAGACGTGCAGAACTGGAGCCGATGTGTCACTTCTCTTCAATACGGACATGCTCAGCCGCGAGACTACAAGTTTTCGACTTGTTCAGCTGTAAGCCAGTGCCAACATGCCAGAGCCTCAGCAGATGATACGAGCTGGCCAACTCACTGAAAGCGCACGGTAACAAGGATCGTTGCCTTGATTTTGCCCCGTCGGTGTGTTGTCCTGCCTGTCACCGTGCAACCCTTGATACATGATTAATTGTGGAGAGGAAGGGATAATGTTACTGTTTATAAGTAGAAGGCGGCATGGGGCGACCTCAGATTCTCAACATAGAACCAGTTGCTGAGCTTTATTTATTGTGACACTTTTCAATCCAACTGACTCCCAACTTGTCTTCGAACTCATCCCTCTCAACTCGACAATCCTCATTAATCAGTTCCACACATCTCAACCCTCAAGATGCGTTCCTCCATGATCCTCCTCGGCCTCGCTGCCGCTGTCTCGGTAAGCCCCTGAATACCCGCAACCACCAGACAGGCCACACCAAGGACCAGGGAACTAACAGGATCACCATAGGCCCAAGACCTCGGCGCCGCACTCTCAGGTGTTGAGTCAGCCGTCGACCCAAGCGGCGCTCTCGAGACGGCCTCAGGCGACCTCAACTCCATCGTAAGCCAAGTCACCAGCGCCCTGGGTGGCGCACCCTCCGCCGTCGGCTCCCTCGTGGGCGACGCGACCTCGCTGGCCGGCAGCGTCGTCGGCGACGTGACGTCCGAGCTCGCTTCCGCAACCGGCGCCGGCGGCGCGGCGGCATCATCGCTGTTGGGACAGGCTTCGTCCCTCGTGGCCTCCGCAACCGGCGCCGCCGCCACCGGTGCCTCGGGTGCCGCTGCCACGGCCACCGGCCGCGCCACGGGCAGCGCCGGCGCCAGCGGCATCAAGACCGTGACCAGCTCTTCCAGCTCCTCCACCAAGACCAGCAGCTCCTCGAGCGACTCCGACTCGTCGGCCTCGGGCTCCAGCTCGAGCAACCCTGCGCCCATGAAGACGGCCGCCGTCGGCATGGGAGCCCTGCTCGGAGGTGCTGCTATCTTCGCCAACCTGTAAGCGAATGCAGTTGTGGCATATGGTGGTGGGAAGTTGGTCCAGCGTCAAAAGAAAAGCAAGACTGGACGGGATACCCTTCTACGTTTATATTTATTGGGTGTTTGGGGTCGGTTAGGTCATAATACTTAAACCATAAAGTCAAGTTCGGATGCCTACATATTTAAGAGGGCACTCCAAGAATGATCCTGTCCTATAACAGCACTGCTGGTATCAGGAATAAGGTTGCGGCTAGGTTGCGGCTGCATCTAATGAAAAAAAACATTCACAAATCACAAGCTGTCTAACCTCTGTGATTCCTTTTGGCTAAGAGCATGTATATCTGAGGCTATTGGTTAATATAAGGCCGTGACAGAACTTGACCTACTGTCGCAATCGTAGGGAGCTTAATCTATCTGGAGGACAGATCACTGCACAAACACAAGACACTAGTTAGAGCTTATGCACAAATGTGACGTGCCAGTCAGTGCACCAGCTGAGACTTTTGAGAAGGAATATATCATTCGAAACTCCGACCATATGCCATGCAAGTATCTAATCCAGTGATGGTGGTATCTTTATCTGAGAGAATTCATAACGTCATGCACCGCCTTGCGTCCCTGAACGCTCCGCAGTTTCAGTAATACAAGAAGTCTAATTTACATATACATCATTTACTCCCCCCCTTCCCCCCCTTTCCCCCTGAGTCCTGCCCAGTGGTTTAGACCTCTGCTCAACAAGTCTCCACGGCGGCAGTCTTGAACTTGAACGGGTCGCTGACCATCAGGAAACCCCACTCGCCCCTCGTGATGGGCGAGAGGTCGTCGGCCCCGTTCGGCGTCACCGGCCCCAGGCGCTGCGGCGACTGGCCCCAGGACGAGCTCCTCCGGTGGTGGCGCCAGGAGTAGCCGGTGCCGGTGCTCCCCCGCTGCTTGTTGCTGAGCATCTCGTCGATGGACCCGCCGACCCAGAAGGTTGCGCTTGTGGCCGTCGGCGGGGGCCGGGCGGTCAGGTCGCCGTCCTCGAAGTCTGTGATGTCGCCGTCGTCATCGGCGGCGATCTCAATCTTGATGTCGCCCTCCACGTCGCTCGTCGATGGTCCTGCTGTGGGGGGCTTCTTCTGGAATGCACCGGGCATTGGTGTCACCTTCCGTTTCGACGGGAGCGATGGGAATGATGTCTGCAGCTTTAGTGTGGGCAGCGCTGCTTTCGGTGAGGCCCTCGGCGAGTATTGTGGTTTGGGGCGCTGTACCAAAATCTCCATATGGGTTTCTGTTGTTGTGGTGTCCTGCACCTCCTCCGTGCCCTGGACTTTCGTGGGAGTTTTATCGTTGTCAACCTCTGTTGCATTATCTCCGGTATTCAACTTGTGAATGGGCATATGTATGCTGTCTTTCACCACTGGTGTCCCAGGAAGGTCGGTCACGTCCTCGTCCACCACAGGGGAAGAGGTCTCCGGGACTCTGTTCTGAGGCGAAAGTGGCTGGTTCGCCGAAGACGAGATCTCGCCGAAGCTTGGAATACATGGGATGGCATGGGGGACAACCATTCCAAACCTCGCGTCGGGCTTGGGAGGCGGCGTAGGTGGGATTGTTCTGGTTGGGTCCCCTTGATGTATGACCAAATCGTTCTCAATCCCGGTTTCTTTGGTGACACCGCCATATGCCCGGCAATACATCTTCATCACACCATCCAAGGCTGCGTCGCTAACAGGGCCCAGCCACTCATAGGATCTGACCAGCCTGCTCTTCAGCAATCGTCGGCGCCCGCCAGATGACGACAAGACGTACCGCCGTAACTCATCCACGGCATCTTCTAATCGGAAATCGCTTCCAGGCTCATGCATCGAGGAGGCGTAGCGTGCCAGTGCGCTCTTGAACGTGTACAGGTGGTCCAGTGACAGTACGGTTAGGCCTTCAGATGAAAATAGAAGCTCATTCTGGAGAATGGAGCGATGGATGACATCTGAAGGAATCTTATGAGCAGATGGATCATGAGCGACAAGTGGAGTGCTCAGGTGAAATTTGCGAGTGGCGCGTTCCAGAGTGGTCTTGACGACTCTCTCTGCCCGCGTGGTCAGAGATGCAGTATGGATGAGCTGGAAATCGGGGTCCAGAGTCTCCGGTGAACCACCAGTTGAATATGTAGTGGTGGAGGAAGCCGTCATCGTGGAGGCTGGGGTTGCGGGTGTTCTGGGAGTGGCAGGAGTTCTAGGTGTCGCAGGCGTTCTGGGAGTGATCGGGGTACTCGGCGACATTGGCCATAGCAGCGATGCCAGCGAGGGCTTCTTTGGCAGCGCAGCAATTGTCTTGCTCCGTTTTGGAATCTTGAAGTCTGGCTCCTCGGTATTGGCCGAGTGGTGTTGTGTCTTTGACCGCACCAGCGACTTGAAGGTGGAGAACCCCGGCGTCCGGGGCACGACATCAGGAGTCTGTGGCGGCGTCATGGTGACCACCGGGTCATCCAATGTCGTCGCCGCATGACTGTCGTCCACGGTCTGAGTTTCTCTCCGTGTGACAACTAGGGTTATATGTAGCCCCTTCCTGGCGAGTCTTTTGGACGTGTACTCGAATACTGGGTTGTAGCAGGACGGCAGATGATGTGCGTCGAGGATGGAGGTGCCCGCCTCAAGGGGCGAGGAAATTCTAAGGCTCTTGAGATCCATGATATCTGAAGATGGACCAGGAGGCAAAGGATGGGCGGCAGGTGTGTTCCCTTTTATGAGGGCAACTAGGTATCGTATCGATGGACTGAGAAGAGAGACGCCGCTGAGGACTGGACTGAGGCTTGCCCAGCAAGACCCGTGTATACCTTGACATGCAAGGAAGAAACAAACAAACAAGTAAGCAGAGAATGAGAGTGCGAGTGATTTAATCACAAAGAAATATCTACTATGTCTAAAGCAGATGTGGCTTGAGAGTGAAGCTGTTGATCGTGTGCACTATCCACCATGGGGAGGCATCTCCAGATATATGTAGATCTAGTTTCGAAACATGCTGACATGCAGACGGGTAGGCTGTCGGCAGACACACAAACCTGAAACAGCAGATCTCGAAACACACCTTGATAGCTTCGGGCAAAAGAACAAGCAATGGCAGGTCCGTGGTCCAACCTACCGGAGTCGAGTGATGGACATGTTTCTTTTTTTAGGCCCCATGTGCGGTGTATAGGGGCCCGGGTGCAGCGTGACAATGTGATGAGATAATTACTAGATATCTAGAGGCAAGGTGACGGATGTGGATCTTTCCCGGTTTCTTGTTTGCGTTCTCTATAGGCTGGAATACATTATACAATGTACAACAGACCTGGACATAGATGCAGTTCGAAGGGGGGGGATATCGTGAGGAGGGGCGGCCGAGGCCCATATAACGCGGGGTAATCAGAGTTGGCACGGTACTGATTTGGATATGTAGCAATGTGACTTGGTCAGGCCTGGCTTGCATAGTCAAAATGCCGTCTCCATGGCCAACGGGTGACGTGAAGAAAGTGGAAGAGAACTCGCGAGGCAGAGAGTCAAGACGGCACTTTTGATGACTTGCAGCTCTAGCACGGCGCTTACAGGCTATTTTCGGGCAGCCGACTGTTGGAGCAGCCAATCATCAAGCTAGAAGTGGAGGAGCACAGTGACGAGCGGGGGGACGTGCCCTTGTTGACTGGGTGTCGACATATCTTTATTTTTAGAGCCCGTCCCCAACGTCCTCAACGACACCGCTTATACCTCGCTCTCATATCTCTCTCAACTACCCCCTCGCCCCTCGGTGCTGTACCAATTGAGCAAATAACAATCTCCTGAGGGCTAACCGCCCGGGCTAGACGGGATTGAACAACTCATATATCCACTCGGAGGCGATTCTTTCATTTCCATCTTTAGAACCACGACAAGGACGAACCGACGGACAGTTGCCACGGAAGTGAAGCACGCCGAGCACGGACAACGCCGATGGTCTGCGAGATCAGCATCTCAATGTTGTGTGGATGTGCTGATTCTCTGTGTCGGATGCGGCCATGGCTCCCATACATCCAAGATCTGCAAGGAACTGAAGTCAAAAGTTGAGAGAAGGGACTGGCTGGCGAATTACAACCGTCACAGGTCCGAGCCTAAGGTGACATACAACTTCGCGAGCATAGGTCATCCGGCCTCAAGAGCGGCCCGCGGCCGACGGGGCCAGAAATATCGGGCCAAGGCACCGTGTCTGTCATCGTTAACTTAGGAGCAACCTGCCAGTCATGACAAGTCGGAGTAGACCAATGCTCGAGCTGGGTTTGGTTTCATACATGACAGTCCTGGCCCAACCTCCGTGGTCGTTGTCATTGTCAGGAACCGGGAACGCTTTCAACCCTGCGACCCTCCCCGGGACTTCGTCCAAACATTGGCTGGGTGACCGTATATCCTAATTATATTCTCGTAGCATGACCACTGGCATTGTGAAATAGCTGTTTCCAGCCATGATCCTCCATCTGATCGTCCTATTCCTGGCTCAATGTTACCAACTCTCGTAACATGTCCAGAGCTCCTTGCTCGCGAGCAACTTTGCTCACCGCGAATATCTAAATCGCCACCAAAAGACCATCGTAGAAAGAATTAAGCGCCCATCGCTCTCAAATCCCCACTGGTCTCCAGTCCCAAATATAGCAACAACCTCCCCGAATGGGCCGTCACAGAGAAACCCCCCCTGAGATTCTGCTCTACGCCTTCGCGCCTGGCCAGAATTTTATTCTCGATACGCCGGAGCTGGTGAATCCGGAGACGATAAATCAGAGTCTGTGCGCTGCGGCTTGCAAATATATCGGCGATGTCGTCGTCGGGCAATGTCCGTGCCCGCGGAGGGCTGGCTCGCGTCTCAAACCACGCACCCACTTCAGACATTTTAGGCACTGCATGCATAGACTTTTCCTGTGCCCTAAGAAGTCGGCAGTTTGATTCAGTACACACCTCGTGGGCAAGAAGAAGCGCTGCGAGTCTTCTTCCCTTGTGGGCCTCTGCTCTGCGCTTCCTTCAGGTCTCGAGGCCTGGACCTTGCTCCAACTGCTGCCCATACCCACAAACTTCCATCACTGAGGTCGATCGAGTCACTTGTACACACCCATCGAACTCCTTCGGTCGTCAAAATTTCATGAATACCAATAATTCCAGTCCGCATGGACCATTGATGTGTGTCATCATGCCCGGCCACCTATTTGGCCCTGTATCCCTGACGCCAGCACGCCATTAAGCTATGCCAATCCCTTAAACATTTGACCTGAACTCCTGATGTGAGGGTAGGCCGTTTCGTCTATCGTCGCTCGCGGCACGTGGTTGGAAAAACAACCTATTCCTGCTTGGCCAAGCTCCGTTCTGGCCTCCTAATCGCAAATGATGTAAACACCTATCACAAGCAGATACACACGAACGTGACTGCCTCAAGAACCCTTGATCTCTCAACGTCTCTGTGATCGTAGCTTGCTGGTCACAGTATATCTCAAAGACAGCCACACACCACTAGGGGTCCTAGGAGTCCACATCCCTGATGTCATCGTCTCCAAGGCTGTCCATCTGGTCGGACGATGCCACAGAGTTCTCCCAATCTTGAAAAGGTGGAAGCGTCAGCTCTCGGTACTGTGGAGGGAAAGAAGGCACGGGTAAGCTGAGAAGGGAAGAGTCGCTGTCAGACATACCAGAACCGTCGTCCTCCAGGTCGTCGACGCTCAGTCTTCGAAGGCTATCCAGGATGACTAAAATAAGAAACGGTCAGTACCAATAGCATCATATAGACCGGTCCGCCAGATATTAGGTGGTTTCGACTTGTGGTTATTGTAAACGTACCTTGGCGTTCTCTGAAGAACTTCAGGCTTTCACCAGCCGCCTCGTCAACGGCACCGAAAAAGCCGCCACACTGCTCAAATACGCCCTGTAGCACCACGACAGTCTGTGCCGGGACCGAGGTACCACGCTTGATGTAATTTTCATGAACGTAATGCAGACACTCTGTTCCGACGCGCCTCGCACTGCGCACGACCGCCTCAGCTCGTTCTTGGCCCCCATGCTTCTCTTCAAAAGTCGGATCCGGACCATGTCGAAAGACCTTCTCATGTAGCACTTGCTTGACCTCATTGCTGATATTGTGGTCGTAGTGTGCCAGTAGACCGGGCATCCAAAGTGGCAGGTATTCAAGACACTGCATGTGGATCGCTTGCTTAGTCTCGCCAGAATTCTCTCGATTGCCATCGATCACTGCATTGTTGGTGAAGAAGCCCAATACCGCCTTGGGCTCACTGTTCGCCAAAATGTTGCTGTTTCTGGCTATGTGCTCAATGAGCCTGTCGATATTCGCCGGCTCACGGCTGAGATGACAGTACAGCGCCGCCACCCGAAGATACGGAGCATGAACGAGAAAAGACTGCTGGACCTGGGTATTAATCATTAAGGTCTCCAGAATGTCCTCCTCAAGTGACCAGTCCCGCTTCAGAAGGTTCGAAAAGATGGCGTCTGTGGCCTCTGGGTTCTGGTTGATGTAGATGAGCTTGTCCAGGAATATGCTGCAGCCCCCATCCCATTTCTGTTCCATCTGAGTTACTTCAGACACGATCAGCCGGAGTGGTGACTCAGGATCCTTGAGGTATCTATCCTCGCGCACGGCGTGAGTGCTGACTGGGTTGTCCACAGTGACTGACGCAAATATGATACTTAGCAAATCCATGATGCTCGAAAACGAGGGTGGCCTATTCTGTCTTCTAGCCAAGGTGTTGCTCAGCCTGGCGAACTGCTGATCCAATTCCTGGTGTGACAGATTTTCCGCCACGATAATAAGTATCGTCTTGTACAGGAAGTTGTAACCCGTGAAAGCCAGAAGCTCCTCTTTGCCAAGGGCTACGAATCTGGCCATAAGATGGAAAACCTCGAACCATGACCTAAGGTGGGTGTGGAAATTGTCCCATAATGTCTCGAACATGGCGCACACTCCAGAGACAACGTTGTCTTCGAAGTTGTCCAGTCTGATAGGAGATGTTGTATGAGCGTAGTAATTTCCTGGAAATGCTGCCTTGATGGATTGCAGAGCTATCATGAGCAGATCTGATACGGATTGCCGGACCTCTGGCTCCGCGTTTCGCTGTACCAGGCTCCTAAAAGACTCGTGCCGATCGCTGAAGTATTCGTAGACGACAAAAGCGCAATGTGCACAAGAAGCAGCCATCTCTTTCAATCGTTGCACTAATCTCTGAGCATCGGGGATATCCTTCGCCCTGGCAGCAACTTGATCGAGGTGACCAAGCGCCATCTCGACCGCTGAGGTCTCGGCCTCGTGGAACTCGGAACAAGCTCCCCCGTTCAATCCAATCATGTGCTCTATGGCACCGTCCACGAGCCGGATGTGGTGGGGATCAAACAGGCAGTGCCTCTGTATCAGCCGTAAATTGTCCTCTCTGATAGCGTTTGTGAGTATCGCAGGCATGGAGGCTTGAACCGGGCTCGACGACAATGACTGCTGTAGCTCATGATTCTTTTTCTGCAGGGCCGAAGAGCGTTCGTAGAATAGCATGTAGGCACAGTAGTTCTTCTCATATGTAACGCCGCCAGCATCCCAGGAAGGCTCCGTACCACCATAGCAAGAAGCCTCCATTTTCAAGGGGTTCCAGGGCGTCACGGTGTCATCGTTGAATTCGAACCAGTCCTGGTTTGCACGGGATGTCGGCCGCTCTCGGATGAAGCTGTAATAATGTCCGGACTCTGCCGTGCCAGCGTGGACAAGAACACCAACCAGCTCAAACCAGTCCTCGGAGGAGCCTGCTGCTGGATTGCCGAGGTGCTCGATCGTGTATGGCCGCATGTCAATGCGATCTGGGAACGCGAAGTAGTCATTTATCTTGTTGCGTGCCAGAGTCCTCAGGTTGAAATCGAAGCGCTTCAGATGGAAGATCAGGGAGTCGGGAACTTCCTTCAGGCATGACCTAAACTTTTGTTAGCAAAGTTTTAGTGAAGAATGGGGACGGGGAAAGGAGACAAGCATACCGCCTAACCGCATCGACATGTCGACCGCAAGTGGTGCAGTTGTACTTGTTGTCTGCCAAGAGTAATCAGCTCATTGAGTTCAACGGAAAAGCCCTGGGCTAATTGTTTCTGGCCTTACCCCCTTCCATGTGCTCCCCATCAACATATGCGTCAAGACTCTCCAACAAGTCCTTCTTGCCTTTGATGTCGCATTGAATAGCAGAGAATGGCTCCATCACCTCCGAGAGGTGTTCGCACTCTTTCGACTTGGTTTGTGTTACTAGTTGTCCGCCGTAGAAAGATCGAAATCGTTGTATTGCCTCCTCAGAACGCAATTGGCCTTCCCACCTGTCATTGAGTAGATTGAAGAATTCCTCAACATCCATTTGATTGTGAATGTTGATCAGATCGTCGTCATAGGTCTTGATGCTGGCCACAAAAGCCTCAGGGTCTACGAATCGGCGATGGCTGCTTTGGAGTTGACCAAACATGCGTTGTGTGTGGTAAAGCAGAGACTGAGTCTTATCTCCACCACCAACTGCAGCGCTGAGCATGAACTTTCGGAAATCAATGTTCATGAACAACTGTGTGCAAAGAGAATTCAAGTAGCAAGTGTTGGACAAGTTTCTCAGGCCTGCATAGCCACAGTGGGATCTGATAGCCTTGAATCTCTCGAAGTTGTTGATCGGAAGATCGTATTGATACGGAAGGCCTGAAGGAAATAGTTAGCTTCAGAAGTGTGGGAGACGGAGCGTGCTGTAGGGCGAATCAGACCATCTTCAATTTCATCATTAGTTGAGCATGAAACCAGTGACTTGAGGTCCTCTATGAGCTGGTGGATCTGTCCTGGACTTCTTGCCGAGACTCTCAGAATGATATCAATGAGTTGGCACCGGCTGGACTCATTGAAGATCACATCGCCCTGCCAAAGAGGGTTGGAACTTGACCAGCGGCGCGGGAACAGATGATGCCAGAACAATTGTGTCACGAAGCTAGAGCAGGGACAGTCAGTGTCTGGTCTGGGGACAGTTTTTAAAGTTGAGACGACACCCGTTCCAACAAGGCCTTACCTGGGAGGTAGCATCTCCACATCAATATGCTCATGAATGTCGCACAAGATGAAATGCAGCAGGCCTACAAGGCCCTGAGCTGCCAAATCCACAGCGCCAGGCTGTATGATATCCTGTACAGTAATATGTCAGCAAATAAGCGATCTGAATTCACGGGGTCGGGGCTGCCAACCTCCTGGGGCTTATAGTCCAAAAGCAGTCGGCTCAAGAATTGGATTGTTCTGGGCAAGTTAAGCACATTTGACTTTGCCTCCTTCATTGACTTGAACAGAGCAACTGCAAGCTGGAAGAGCTCCAAACACGTCGCGGGCTGCTTGAGACCATATGGTATCAGATCAATCAAAAGAGTCCAGAAGTAGTCCCGAAATACTGGTTCAGCAGCAGCTGAGGGGCTAAACACAAGAGGGTCAGCTTCGCTAATCGCAATTTATGGACGGAAGGGCCATACCTCAGAAGGTGAACTGTCTTCTCGCCAATTGCCAGCGCGGTCGACTTTCTCAAGGTACCTCTAGGGTCATCAAGAAGTAGTTTCTTCACGACGGATTTGACGTCAGCCCGAGAGCACAACTCAGCCCAGAGCTCTACTCTCAAGGAACATGTGTCCAAAATGGCTTGGAAAGTGACCGTGAGCAGGCTCGTGCAAGACGTCGTTGGATGTGCGGTCATGCAAAAAGACATGATATCGACCAGTCTCTCCAATAATGTAATGTCGAGGCACTCAGGCACGGATGGAGCCCGCAGAGGATCTATACCAGTTAGCTAAGAAACAATGGAACACACTCGGGCCAACACACCTTTCAGAATAGAGAGAAGCTGCTCCACAAGTTTCGACGCAAGCCTGATTCTCAATTCTTCACTGGAGTTTTGATCGGCTACGTCGGGGTCGGAGATCGCCCAAACTACCAACCTCAGGGCTCGTGCCAACGCATTGTTGTAAGATCCATGTTCATTGTTGGACTTCGCCAGAGAGAACTGTATGCTGAGGTACTCTTGAATTGCGTAGACCGCATACAGAGATTTCAATGGTTGGGCGACGGGGAAAACTTGTTGGTAATTGGGTGTCTCCTGGTCAAGGCTTGCAAGTATACGGTCGTCCACGGGTAGCGTGTTGAGAAAAGCATATACCTGCAATATCTATTAGATGCAGCAAATTTCAGAAAGGGCAAGCGATCACCTTACCTCAGTCGCCAGTGTCTCCTCCAATCCCAGGAAATGCCACAGCTCTTCGAAGTGCCTCAGGATCTCTATCTCCACGGCAGAAGCTCCGGGCCTTACCTGGAGGGGCTGGTCGATGGTGTCTGACTCACGTTTGACGAGAATGAGTCCTTCACAAATTTGAAGCTCGTCCAGAGATCTGCAAATGTCCTGCTCCGACGGCGTGAGGGCTTGTCCCTTGTAGTACAGACGATAATTGTCAAAGCCGGTTGCATCACGAATACTGGCCAGCAAAGATCCAGCCGTATTCGCTTTGCCTATCGGCAAGGGCTTCACCTCGGTCTGCCTGTCCCCATCGAACGACTGGAATTTCAGCTCAGCCGATGCCCCTTGAACATCAATGTTCTTGGGCAACACCAGCGATCGCATGTCTGGGGTGGAGAACTGCGAAGCTGCATGGTAATGCTCGTTGAAAGCTCGGAGGATTTGGAGAGAGCGGCTGAAGAGGAGTCTCTGATCTTGTAACTCGCTCCCATTGGACGTGACGTCCATCGCATCAATTTCATCTCCGGCCGCTGTCAAGCGTTTCGCCGCCAAGGATAATTGCTCCAAGCACCGGTTGACCAAAGCAAGGTGAACTTTTCGTGCTCGGTGGCTCGAAAAGTGCTGGATACAGCGGCTGTCAATGTAAACACCTTTGACAAGCGCCCTTATCGCCGGCTGCTCGATCGTGTCGGTGGGTGCAGTGAGAGCGATCTTCCACAGATGTTCGATAGCCAGGTGCTCCCGTGAATCATCGTCGTCGAGAACAACACTGTCCTTGTCATCTACGAGCCGACTGATCTTCTGAAGAGCAAAATCCAGGCTACCTTCGCAAAACAACTCTGGCGCCAGTGTGGGCAGGTACACATCGAAACAGGTCTCCAGGAACGGGTTGTCGTGACGACCTCCCAGTGCAGAATTGAGACTTTGCCAGCCGCAGTTGCGATCTTCCTGAGATGCTGCGTGCTTTCCGACCAAAAGTTCCCACAATGTCGACCCAAGCTCTCCCCGAATGGCTTCTGGCTGGTGGTTGATGATGTTGGTGAGCATATCCAGGCGAGGCTTGTTCTCCAAACCACTAAGCACGTGCAATTTCCCAGAATCTTGTCTGGTAGAGACTGCATGCTCAAACTCGTCGATGAGGAGTTTTGGCAAGTCGTGTTGTGAAGTGAGCAGCTGTAGCTCCCTAGCGATCGGTCGACACAAAAAGGCAAGACAGTGTATACTACCCAGTGTGAATGGCGTCTTTTGGGCAATGTCTCTCAAGCACTCCTGGTAGAGCAACGCTTTATCCTCATAGGACGGCCCGAACTTAAGGAGCTGAGCAATAGTCTGTGCGGCCCACCTGTGGACAACCTGATAGAACGGCGGCCCGAGAGCAGACGACTCCCTCAACAGCCGGAACATCAAGGAGTAGGGAAGAAGCTCCTGTACAGCATCGTGCTTTTGACAGAGCTGGTTGATAATGGCAACACAGAGTTCTTTGATTGTTGGGCTGAAAGCCTCGATCGGGACGGTCTGCATTTTGCGGCAGAAAGCGAGCAGGTCGGCCGCCGTAAAGAGATGGACGATATGGATGAACATCCCAGACAAGCTCTCTGATACGCCGGAGATCTGGCACGTCGTCATTGTCTGCCACATGAAGTCCAGGTGGTCTTCAGTAAAAGTATGCGACGCAAACAGAAATCCAATGATGTTACCGCTCGCAGTCGTTACCTCTGGATGACACGTTGGGCCCAAGATGTATGTAACGACGCCTGATTGTAACAAGGTGTTCGAAACATGACACAGAAGCGGCTGTTGGGAGGGTTCGATGCTGTGCCCTGAATGTTCCTTGAAGATGCGCACCAGATCTTGGCACATCATCTGTGCAGCCAGAAGCCTGAGTTGCATTTGGCTGGACATGATGAACTTTGTCAGAGTCTTGAGACGCCATTCGTCAACCATAACGTCGATTGAGAAAGCTCGAGGGATATCGGGGTGTTTGCGCTGATGCTCCATTATCGCGGTCGCTGCGTGCCCGCACTCCGCACGCAGACACAGGCGGCGGAGATTCGTGAGGACGAACATCGAGTTTTCAGCCACGTCTGCTTGAATCTGATTGACGCTCTTCTCAATACAAGCTTCGAGGGCCTGTGACATGGCCTCAGAGAGTTGGTAGCCCTGTTCCAGGAAAGTCACGCCTTCTTCAGGCTCTTGGGCGGGCTGAGATAGCTGCAGTCGCTCGCTGATGTCGCGAATCAAAAACGCGGCCAATTGCCCAACCAGGTGCAAGTTGTCAATCAGTCTCGGAATTCGGGGCACAAGAGAAGCCATGAGTTGGCCCAGGTGGAAAGGCGAGCAGTTTGGTGTATGAGAGCCGTAGACAGGAAATAACCGAAAGGTATCGATCAGTCCACTCATGTACTCAACTCCTAGAGGATCAGCGTCAATACAGTTCAAATTGCCTGTCTGACCCCCATATTCCATCAAGTACTGGTTGAGGAACATTATGTAGAGCGGCGAGGTGAGTTCTTGGTAGATATTCTCCCCAGCTTCGACGGATTGAAGCATCAGATGGTCGAGATCGATGAACAAAGCTGTCAACTTCGTGAAAGACTTGTGCAATTCAAAAACCAAACGCGAGAGCTGGGACCCTCGTGCAGGAGCACCCCTTCCTATGGAAGTGTTCTCCCATATCAGTCGCGGAAGTTCTCTCCAGAAATCACGATGCTGCTCATAATTTTGGAAGAGGATATAGGGAGCGCACTCCTGTGCCCAAGTCAGGTATTCTTCGATCCACCTGGAGAGCTTTGGGGCCGCCTCTCGATAGGTCGATATTGCGCCACATAAGTTCTGGAGAGCATCTGGCAGAGATTCGTCTTGACGGGCCGGGAATTCATGTACAGGGTCTGCGAGCTGGAGCTCAATATCCTGGAGTTCTGCTAGCTGCGAGGCGTCGTTGTCGTCCACGCTTTCTATAAGGGGTTCGTCGTTATCGTCGGCGTCCAAGGATGAAGAGTCCGCCGTAGCGAAGGGTGGCAGAGCGTTTGAGGAACCCAGGTCAGCATCCTCCACGCTAGCCCGAATGCCATTCTCGTAAATCGTATCGAGCTCTGCGTCGGCGTCCTTCAAGGATGTAGGTGACGAGGGTGTTGATCGCGGCGCGTGCTTCCTATTCTTCAAGTTCAGAGTGATCTTGGTTGGCTTGGACTCTGATACGGGCTGTGTTTGTTGCTGCTGGTGCTCGGGTGTTTGAGGCCTCGCAGGCGAAGAATCCATCGTCATTTTGATATCCCGGTCCACCGACTGACCTTGTATGTCGTCCTCTACAAGGCGGGCTGAACTATTGTGGGAGGACTTATCGGACTCGAGGGACCGGCTGCGCGAGGCACCGTTGAGAGAGGTGCGGCGTCGCTTGCGGGCCGAGGATCCGTCGTCGTCGTCGAATGGGTTCGGTCGGGTTGAGCAGGGCTCGGAGGAGACAGCACGTTCTCTCGATCCAACTGGGGAATTCGAAGCTCGGTCCATCTGGATTTGGCTTGCTGGCATGCGAGCTCAGTAAGCCTGGAGCCTCACAGAGTCACGGTTCTTGTGCGAGCCCTGGGCTGAGGGCAGCTCTGCTCGGATGGCTTCGATTTTAGCATGTGGGCTGGCAGCGTGGTATCGGATGAGGCAGATTGACGCAAGGGGAAGATGCGGATGTCAACAATGAGGCAATGAGGCACCCGCAGAGCGGCCCTGGCAGAGCTCACAAGGCTGAAGTGGGCTAGGTTTGCCTGCTTGTGGGGGCGTGGGAGGAATGACGGCACATGTGTTGTGGGTGGTGGTGATGGTGCTGGTGGCAGCAGCAGCGGTGGTGGCGGGGCTTTTCAGGGTGGAACAAGGAGAGGGTATTGCAAGTATGACCAAGAGTGGTGGAAATGAATGATGATGCTTGGGAAGAGCAGCCTGTGCTTTGTGCAGTCTTGTTCGTCGTTGACATTGATCCCATTTGGACTGCGTGTTGGTGGTGGGGTATGGAGATGGCGGGGTAGGGGTGCGTGTCTAGGACAGGCTCACCTTGCTGCTGGTGGTGGCGGTTCCAGAGGGAAGCTCTGGCAAGCAGCTCTCCTGGGTCCCTGCGACCCATCAAACGCCGACAGGTCTTGGGCAACCCTGAGGCACAAGGCCAGGACCGCTGGTAATTCACTACCTAGGTAGTGCTTGGTGAGGTATACTGGCTTATGATATGTGGATGTGTGAGGATGCCCAAGAGTGATTGATTGTCGTCGGAATGCCGTTCAAAAAATGGCAACCTGAAGATGCAGCCAGTCCCGACCTGGATGGTTTGGGTTGCTGTGTAAATTGTCCCGCGAGGGAGCTCTGGTGGAAACCTTCAAGGCTTGGTACGTAGGTAGCCCAGGGATTGTGGGTCGTGACAGCAGGGATCCTGGCAGGAGCTACTGCTGCAAGGACAAGCTCGCATGTACCTAGGCTGGCAGGTAGGCACCCAGACACCCAGAGCCACCTAACAACCTTGAAGCTACGGCAGCTTGGGTGCGATGTCCACAGGCTGCCAGACAGGGTGGGCTCTCGTTCTTTGCGAGTTTGCCCGTATCAGGTCTTGCCTTGTCTGTGCAGCTTGACATCACACACCATCATAGAGCTGGGGCAACACAGGAGATACATGAACACCTCTAGTCTTCGAGGCTTATTAGGCACTCCTGCAAGACTGTTAGAATTAAAGCAAGCTAGATGCCAAAGTACAGACAGCCCTATCCAGTACTCTATCTCACTACTGCTCGAATATCTATCTACTGGCAATGTTTGGCCACGCCGTTTTCAACTGGCCTATGCCAAACCCTCAGACCCAGTCCTCATTCTGGGGTGGTCCGCATACCACCCAGTCACCCAGTCCTTCTGTTCCTGTCCTCCGCGGCTCCGAAGGCCTGACGACCTTTCGGAGCTTCCGGCATTGGATCCACCATTGCCAACAGGTCGAGATATCGTCCAGACGCAGTTGCGTTCCTAACTGTAGCTGGTCCAGAGGGTTGCTCTCAGTCGGTCGGGGCCGCGCGGCCGCGCGATCAGAGCTTGGCTGAAAATGCCATCCATACCTGCGTGTACCTAGTTGTCCAGGTATTCCAAAGCCGGTCTTTCTTGTCAACCCGGTGAGATGCGAAGGCTTGATGCAGTCCAGCCTTTTCCCACCAAAGACACTTCAAGCCCAGGCACTATTCCATTTGGGCATGTGGATCATCCACTGTGCAGGGGCCTAAATGGAAATCATCGCGAGACGCGTTCTCGCGTCTGATAGACCCACAGCGGTGTGTATTTAAATATGCTGCCGTGCAAGATGCTGGGGAGGCCTTCTTTGTGACGCAAGATGTCGTTCAGCTGGACGTCCACGGGATTTGCGTACTACCGTCGCCCTCGGGTCCCCCGGAGCTCTGTGAGACTTGTTTCTTTCGCTCCGTCTCAGAGTCTGAAATTGTCCATTCCACCTCTCCAGTAAATAATCGTCGCCATGCCACTTGTGATGACGGAGCTATTTAGGCCTTGCTGGGGTAACCTAGCCTGGGGCTGGGCCCACCCATGGCCCGCCGTCAGAGCGGAGCGTTTTCCGCGGCCGTGCTGCCATGTAGGCCACATGCCTAGGACAACAAGTCCGAGGCTGGGGCTCTCTTGAACAGCCTTGTTGATCAGCAGACACCGGTCGGATGCTCGCGGGCAGCTTGAATGCTCGGCGAGTGGTGAAACATATCAACCACACTATGGCCTAGTAGCTCGTTGTGCCTCATGGTGTACACCCCTATATTTCAGCAGCCTGGGAGGTATCAACCCGCCAGCTCATGGTCCTGCACGACTTATAGCCCTGCAAGATTTGTTCTTCAACCGTTGTCGAATCGATACCTAATAGACTTGGTCTTATAAGGACCCAGCAACCGCGGGAGCGGTGCTCTGTTCGGGACTGGCACCTCAATCTTCTGTTAGCTGGGAAAGAGCCCTAACCCTATTAACGTCAGTTGTGAAGGTGAACCTGGAAAACGAGGACCTGAAGCCACTCTTCCACTTATCTCGGTCCCCGACAGATATTTTAAATTCCGCAAGAGAACAACGGGGAACAATGATTAAAAGCCTCTGAGACGTATTGTATCAGCCCAAGCTTTGAAACATGGAGAAAACGAGGCTGGTGTACCAGCTTGATACTCCATTCTCCAGCGTGCAATGGTGAGTAAATCCCTTCACCACCCATCACTCTCCTTCTGATCGTGTCGATTGCCTTTATCTTACAACATATACTAGGCCAAAAATCTCCCAGCAGGATCAGGATGAAATGCTGGATCTACTTTGCAGGTACATGTGCTCGTTGCGTCGTGGCTGATACCTGCACACGACCGTATTGTACCTCTGACGAACGGATGCTAATAGGCATTCCGCAGCCTCCTGTCTCCGATAGGCCAGCATCGCAGTTCATACATTCACCCGTCCAAAGGCAAAAAGGCCAAGGTCCGGAAGAGGAAGCGCGATGAGCCAAACAAGATCCAAGCCCAAGTTCTAGTACCGCCACCGCCGGCTGTGGCAGCCTCGGTGGACGTGGGCTTGACCGACATCACCAGAAATCTTGAAGTGTCTTCTCCGACGACCCAGACTGGAGCAGGCGACCATGATGGTCACGACCAGGGCTCCCCCTACTCGATCGTCTTTGTAGTCAGGTCAGGCCCACCTTCAACATTCTTCAGCCATCTCCCCCAAATGGTCGCCGTGGCATCCCGCCAACTAAAGGAACCCATTCGCCTCGTTGGATTCTCAAAGTCCTGCGAAGAGAAAATGAGCACGTGTCTTGGCATCCCCAGGGTTTCGAGTGTTGCTTTACGTGCCGGCGATAGTGGTCAGTTGAAAGCACTGGTAGACTTCGTCCGCCAGCAGGTGCCTCCAGTTGAGGCTCCATGGCTAGAAGATGGTGGCAAGGATGTTTTCCGTGAGACCAAGATCAATACGATTCAGGCCCCCATAGGGACGAAACGTCAGAAGAAGGGATAAGGGTCGATAAGACTTAGGCAGAATACTAATACTGGATACGGTACGGGCGCCATGCTGTCCATGTCCTCAAGCTCGTTGGGCGCTGCGATGTACAAAGTCAGTCAGGTTAGTGGTAATTCTCAAAGACCTTCTTGCCGAAACTGTTTTGGAAATATTGAGCGCAGGACAACTTTCAATGACTTTGCAGGATTGAAATTTACTAAAACAGACCAAAAAAAATGAAGAATGTCATCCGTCCTGATTTCTTTACACCAGATAGGTGCTGGACATCGAGTTCTTTCCACTAGCAAGGACCAACATGCATAAGGAGGGAATGTCTTGGAACTTTCCCTTCTATCAAAGGTTTTCTTCTATTTCACTGGGTCGAAAATCTGAGAGATTCTGTTTTTCGAAGTGGATTGTTCGTCTTGTTCGTTTTCTCGGTGCTGGGCCTTTCCTGTGTCCATGACTTTGATGTGTCTCTCCTGCCCCTTATGTCCCTTCTGCTCCTTCCTTGCTGGATACTTAATTAGCAAGAACGCAGAGCAGGAGCTCCTTCCACAGCTTAGAATCATTGCCTTGACAAGGTTTGAAAGGGGGAAAAAAGTCCCCAGCAGTGCATGGCAGAACCTCCGCACCCCCCTTCGAAGCTGCTTTTTGCGCCCACCTTCCTCCGTCCTACAACCTTTCTTCCTAGCCAAGCTTGCAACCATGACCCAACTTGGCCAAAACAATTAAGGTCTTTTTCTCTTTCTGCCTCCATCACAAGAACACAGTCTTCTTTGAACTGTACTCTATTCTTGTTGCCTTGATGCAGTTCACTGATCCAGTGTCCCTCTTTTTCTGTTCTTGACGCGTCACGAGAAACTGCTGTCTACTTACCCTTCTTTCGGAGAAAACACAACGTCTTTCTCAAAAACCAAGACCATCGATTCATCCAACAGCTAGACAAGGCCCAGGTATGATTTGCCTTTCCATTGACTTCCTTGCCTGCGGCTGACCTGTCAAACTTTAGCAGCCTGACTGACGCGACGAATACACCTGACGAGACGGCCTTGAGGACATTCAAGTCTGAACGCAATTGACATGGCTGGCAAACCTTTGACGAAAGAACAACAGTTGGCCGAGGCCATCAAGTTCCAAAACGAGGTCAGTCGTGCGACCGACCGTCGTAGCAGTCGCGCTCCATCCCGTGGAGGAAGTCGCTCCCCGAATATGACGGACCCGAGCTACAACAACATGACCTCGTCTGGCCTTGGTGTTACTGGAACTCCTCGTGGCAACTCGCGCCAGGCCACGCCTCAGAAGCTTGCGACACCGGAGCAGCTGTTCGGTCGGCCCAGCCCTGTGCCCACTTCTGTTTTTCAGAACACTCCCACGCCTGTCACTCAACAACCAGCTTCTAAACTTGCCGACCACTTCGATCCCATGCAGGTCGATTCCCGCTCTGGTGTGCCTCAAGAGACTCGATCCGTCAATTCCACCACGCCAGTAGGTGGCCGCAGCCTTGGTAGCTCTCGATGGGCCACTTCTGGAAGTGTTAAACCTGTCTCTGACGTCAAGGCCGTCGATGGTTCTGAGTTTATGGACGTTGACCAAGATTCGCTCACTCCCAAGCTTATTCAAGCGGATCCATCCCCCGAGAGCCTGCTCAAGGCTTCCAAGTCGAGCGAAGCCAGCCCTGTTCCCGACTCAAGTACCAATACAAGCAGAATCTCCGGTACGGCTTCTACCCAGGAAGCCATTATCAAAAATGCCGACAATTCTGGCAGTTCGATGAACAAGGGCTTGTATGGTTCCAGATGGGCGGCGTCTGCGTCAAAGAACGAGTCCCACTCTTCTCTGGCTCCTCAGTACCCGGACCCATCCACACTAGAGCCGGTCTATCGTAGCTCGGACTGGCTGTCCGATCTGTCTGCGGAATACAAGGCGCTTTCAATCAAGAAGAAGGGTGCTGCTGAGGCTCAATCTGCTCAAGCCAGCTCGACTATCCAGTCCAACGATGTGCAGAGCGCAGCTCGGACTGTGGGACCTCCATCGAGTGGAGCGACCGTGCAATCTGGGAAGATCACTGTCAAACTGCCTCCTCATTCTGCTGAGGTTGAGCCCACTGTGCAGACTAGCTGCAATCCTGCAGCCTTTGATGCCCCCTCTCAGGGTCCCGCCTTCGGCCAGCATCCTACTCCTCCGTTGACCCGAACAAGCCGAGGGGCTGCCGACCTCCGAATGCCATCTGTCCAACGGCCTAACACCAATGTTAGTCCCGCTGTTGAGCCCAGTCGTGCTCCAGCCTTCGCGCAGCCTGTTGACAAAAAGCCACTTACACCACCGGCTAACACCTCTTCGGCGAGTCCTTTCAACGACGTGGCTTTCAAGGATTGGTACAACACCCAATTCATGAACCGCAAGGCGTAGGGAACTGAGACAGATGGAAGGCCGAATCGAAGGGAAAGTGCAGTTCCACGAGTTATCACTAGGTAATGTACGAATGGAATCAGAAACAACCAAAGGTTGGGTGCGTGTCTACGGTGCTCCTCATGACAGGGACAGGAATAAACGAGGAGCATCTTGAGGGGATTAAGAATGACCACAGCGAGAGATTGCTCATTTGAAAGTCCAATTTCTGTCTGGTTTGCAGAACCAGATAGATGGGCCTGGCTTGTTTGACTTCATCCGCATGATGAAATGGAGGGAAGTAAACTAGCCTATGCTGTTATACCGCAGATAGATGCTTCTTAGCAGATGAAATGAAAAGTCACCTTCACGAATAAAGACAGTTGACGTGCTAAGGTTCATGGATTTTGTGACGGCAGTACGTCTAAATAGTAAATTGAGCAAGAATCGGGAACTAAAGCTCTTCTATGTTGGTCTAAGACACTACAATCACTCCTGTCAAGCACAAAACGCTCTGGTCAAAATAATACATTCTCACCTAGCCTATCTCTGCAGACCAGACTTTCAGGGGTGAATGAAGCCAATTCTTTAAAACACAGCATTGTACTCCCCCACCGGTTCAAAAGCGAGATATGTCCCGGCCGAAGACCCAAGACACAAACCACTGTAAAAACATCCCGTCAGTCGCTGAATCGTGCTTTGCAGCAAATAATACCACCTTGTTCTTCTTAAGCGGGAAATGACGACTCACATATACAGGAATCAGTAGCTTATTCTTCCAGCTCATAGATTTTGTTAGGTAGGCTCCTCGCCACAGCACCCAGGCCATAAACCCAGTCAGGTCGCCTGAAGTTCCCTGGAAAAGTGCCTTCCACTGCATAGCTTATCGTCAGCATTTCTAGCAGATTCCATGGTCTCATGTATGCAAAGGGGACCTACGTTGCCCAGATAAGTCATCGTGCCCAGGTTGCGGAAGGCGAACGGCTTCTCCTCCTCCATCGACCCCTTGTTCAGCGCCTTCGCGAGATAAGAGGCTTCTTGCGACGCCACCTGGGCCGTCTTGGGGAGCGTCGGCTGGTCCGAGATGACGGCGCAGTCGCCGATGACGAACACGTCGTTCAGGATCTGCGTCTGCAGGCCCGCGGCCGGCCCGTTGGTGGCGGTGTTGTCCCCCTTCAGAGCGGTGGAGTCAGCCAGCTGTGCGCGGAACCGGCCGTCAGTGATGATCCCGCCGGTCTTGCTGTCTCTCTCCAGCCTGAACTCCCGCGGCGCCTCCTGCCCCTCGACGGGCAATGCGCCTGACAGGCTCTTGCTCATGAGCTTCTCGATGAGAGGGTTCTGCATCAGCCCTGTGCTCCATACCACGATGCCGGCGCCAACCTCCTCGTCGCCATACTCCTTGATCTTGATCTTCAGGCCGCCAGTGCTGTCCGTGTCGGGCCGCACGCGCTGTATGGTATGAGCGGTCTTGATATCGATGTTCTGCTTCTGGATGGCTCTCATGGCGTAGGAAGCGAGTGCTTGGTCGAACATAGGCAGTATCTTGGGGGAAATATCGTATACGGTTATTTTTGCATATTTCACGAGGTCGGGGTAGATCTTGGAGAGGTCGTCGTGGATGAGATCGTGGAGTTCGGCTACAACATCCGGAGTCAGCTATCGACTAAGAAGGGATGTTTGTGTGAGGAAGAGTAAAACGATGCGTAGCGTCAGTCTGCCTCACAAGCTACAGCCCAATACATCTATAGCATGTGAGAGCTTGCGAATTTTATGACTTTGTCCTGAAGGACACCAGTCCTTGGAAGCTCCTCACCTGCAAATTCTATACCAGTTGGCCCGCCGCCTACAACAGCAAAGTGAAGTAATTTGTGGCGGTTCTCTTCAGCTATATTGTGAATTCAGCAGCTGGACTGTGACAAGGACAGCCATGTTTTCACTTACAGATGGTCGGACTTGAGCACTGCTCAAATAACGACAACACTCTCAAGCGAACCCTCCTCGCGTCTCCAATATCTCTCAAGAAATGAGCATGCTGTCTAACACCGTCGATTCCGAAGGTTTGACTGTAAGCGCCAACAGCAATGACGAGCTTGTCGTAACCAACATTCATTACTGGCCCCTTGGGGATTTGCGGCGGCTCGACTTGAATCTCATTGCTCTCGGGATTCTTCTTGGGAGGCGGTAAGATGGTCTGGCTGGAAAGGTCGTCTGCCTGGTTCTCCTCTACACGTATAAGCTTGCGAGAGAAGTCTATATCATCTGCCCAGCCCTGGTGGAACTCAACATCCCCCAGCCTGCGGACTGACTCCAAGATCGTCCTGAATTCGAGCGTGCCGACGGACGTCGAGGCCAAGAGGGGGGTGAAGACAAAATAGGAGCGCGGCGAGATAATTATTCTTTCATACTTGGCCGGATCAAGTTTCCTAGCGAAGGCGTAGCCCGCCCAGCCTACTCGCAGCGTCAGTGGGGGATGGATGTGTGAGAAGGTCCGAGTCACTGGGACCTACCAGATCCTAAAATAACTATCCTCTCCCGCTTCTTGCCTGCTCGACCCGTCAGACGACGAATACCGCTCACGATGAGCGCACGCAGCTGTTCACCAGCCATTCTCAGGTGAGTATCATCCCAGCTTCCTCGCCAGCTGTGGCCGCACAGACAGTATTTATTTTGAGGAAGAGGGTGAGATTCTTAGGTTCGGTCACCGAGAGGGACTACGCTCTCCGTGCTTATTGCACCAGCCGCATGGAAGTTGTCCGACTTGAGGCTCCCGCAGGGCCCACACCTGTGCTTCCCTAGGACCGATATAAGGAGTGCGACGCACCTTTGCTTGACTCAACGCTTGTCGCGAAGCACCGAGCACACTCGCTCCTCCTGGCGATCGACAGGGTGCTCTGTGTAACCAGCCTCGCCGTTGTTGATTTGGTGAGACTTGACGCCATCTTGATTTTTCTCTCTCTCTCTCTCTCTCCCTTCTCCTCCTGGAGTCCAGAAAATGAGGTTATCGTTATAGGGATCTGCGGCAAATTCGAGGCGGTTTCCTACCCTGTGGGCTCGCGTTTGGTATTCAGAGCGAGCATGTTATCTCTTAAAAGGCATCATTGCCCGATGTCGTTGGTGTGACGTTATCCGGGTGAGCGGACTACGGACTCCCCTATAGGCCCCGAGCATCCCGGCTGTGAAAAGGTCTTACACTCCCGCCAGGGCATAATCTAGATGACATTGCTCTCTTACTAAAGCTAAACATAGCTCAGCTGGGCGAGTTTCTCTATCAAAGCTTTCGGTTTTGTTGCCTGCCCAGTTGGTTTGCAGTGAAAGCTTGTTGGTTTTCCGGCGAATGTCGGAACGACAGGAGACGGCGAGACCCACCCAGAGGCGGACGGGGACGGAGACAAATTGTGGTCGGCCGGACATCGCGGTCCGGGACCAGGATGTCCAACTCAATTTGAGCCTCTCTGAACTGGCCCTGCATGAACGGCCATCCAATCTCTCCCACGTGCACGACAGGGTCTGCACTGCACCACTTGCTTCGTTATGCCCACCCATTTCGTTGGCGATTGCTTGGCACCATTATCAGATGGGCCACCACGGAGAGTGAGGTGTCCTTCATAGTAGAATGCCACGGCCAGCCCTTTCAACCTCGTCATGACCACCCTGGACACGCCGCCTAGTAAGCTTCTCTTCCATGCCGCAAGTCTACGATGGGCTACCCGGCAAAAGCAGTGAGGCGGCGCAGACCTCGTCGTGAGAATGCCCCACGGCGCCGAGGCCGGCATGCTACCGAGGACGTAACTGCAACTATCGATGGTGCGGCTTTTGCGCCCATCGAGAGGATTTCCTTGACCCGGCCGGCGGGTTTCGTAGAGAAAGTGGGTGGGGAAAGCAGTGTTGTCCCCTGGAGTGTCTTGGAAGATAACGCTTGCGGCCGGAGTTGACTCAAGCTTGGTCGTGGTAAATGGTGCTGTGCCGCGCCGAGACGTGTCAAGAATTGACTGCATATTAGAATCGAATCTAATTCTAGTCACGCATTAGAGCACATAATTTAAAAGTATATACTACACGGAAATGGACACGGGAAATATTCCCATGACGGCCACGATCTTGCGGTGTCACAAACTAACACGCAAAGCTCGCATGACATGAATTTGTACGCAGGGTAAGACATTGTTGTGCATAACACTTTTGACGAATGGCTGCCAATGAATATCAAATTGTCAAACGAGTTTAATGACGGGCAGTTGTGTCCCGCCGATGACCCGCGTTGTGGAGGTAAGATTACGCGAGGGCTTCAGCCTCCTCGCGAGTTTCCGGAATGTCCAGAGTTCCACCGACGGACCTCCCGCTGGAGCCCGCGGTCACCGGGACGGCCAGGCAAGCTCTGTTCGAGATCAACACGGAAAGAAACGAGGTGGAAACTGAGGTCTCCGCACAAATCATTTGCTAGTGAATGGGCATCCTCTTTGGACCAATCCATGCACAATTTGTGAACAATTCATGCAATTGCTTGCTTCTAGACCGCCGTGTGGCCGCTACATACAAAACAAGCCGAATTGCGGCATTAACTTTTGTATCAATACCTCTACTGCAGCATTGAATCCAAACTTTCACCCAAAACCCCTTCTATCTTGACGATCCACTTATGTGTTTCCCTATCGACCACCTCGTCGTCGTCGTCCTGAAGCTCACTGATGTACGGTAACATCTCAGGTAACATGGACAGCCACTCCTCTCCCACCTTGTCCACAAGCTCCTGCTCGCATTTTACAACGGCCAATCGCACAGCTGGCGTCTCGTTCCGCAGATGCTTGAGCAGCGTTGCGTTGAGCTCCTTTTGGTGTTCTTGGGAGTCGGCCGCGCTCGCGAGCTCCACCACGGCCGGGGACAGATCCTCACCGAGATCTACGTGTGACGCGTGGCGGAACTGCTGAACTAGAACAGGCCCTATGGCGCTGAAGTGTGAAGGTGCCTGCCAAAAGTCGTCTTGGTCGTGCTCGAAGGACTTGGTGAGAGTCCTGAGAACACGTCTCCAGAGCTCGCGCTGCGCGGCGTCCTTTATGTCGGTTTCTTGCAGGATCTTGGCAGCCTGGTCGACGACATAGGAGCTATAGCTTGTGACGATCGACTTGAGACTATCAAAGAACTTGTAGAGAAATCCGTAGACGCTCTGTTGCCGAAGTGTGATGCCGAGTATGTCCGACTTAGGAAGCCCAGAGCTGGACCACTCAATAAGCTGAGTGAAGATTGGTCTGAAGGCCGCATCGTTCAGCTTGTATATCATCTTCAAGGCCACATCGTTGATTGATTCTTCTAGGCCTTCCAACTGGCTTGCGTTTGTTCGCGACTTGACTTGTTCAAGGCGGCGAAGATCAAAGGTGGCCAGGAAGATGGCGGATAAGGATGACACGTTCTTGGCGACTTCCGCTTTTGAATGCTTGTCAATACCGAAACCGAGGATTTCGACAAATTCATTCATGGCCTGTAAACCGTTAGCCGTTGATCTTTGAGACCGAGTGTCTTGTCCTACCGAGTAGCCGGCGTCCATTGCGGACGACCAGTTCTTCTGCAATGCGTTGAAAAGCACCTTGGCATCTAGCTGCTTCGCAAGGAAGTGCAGACATTGTTTCCTGTTGTCGTGTACGTCGTCATCGACAGTCGACTCTGCAGACTTATTCGACACAATCAAGAGTTGATCCAGATAGGCCCCAGATACCATGTACGGCAAATATTGAGCCAGTGCTGTCATGAGAGCATAGCAAGCGTCGTGAAGCTCTGTGTCAGAGTCCACGCCGTCAATTGAGATGGACAGGTACTCCAACGTCTTCGGAATGGCTGTGGGCAGGATCGGGACAATGCCATCCTGTAGCACATCGACAAGTGACGCAAGACAAAGTAGAGCCATGATACGGAGACGCCTGTCGTCTTGACCAAGGCATTGCTTGCCCGCGATAGTCGAGGCGGCCGCTGCAACAGCCTCCAAATCCTTCTTGCCATATTTCTCTGAAATCTTGTCGACACAATTGACAGCGGTATGCTTGTAATGGATGTCGTCTGAGTCGCGAATGACAGCGGTCAGCTGAGGCAAGAACGCTAGGAGAGCTGTTCTTGACTGCGCATCACCCTGTTTCTCCTTATCCACGCGTGTCTCAAGTGCGCGTAGGACCTTCTGCCGGAGACCAACGTTCGGCCGATCAAGTAGGGTTTCAACCGACTTGATGAACTCGCCTACCGAGAGGAGGTTCAGTAAGTTGGACAGTGCGTCGCCGCAACGGATGTGCAGTGCCTTTCTGGTCTTGACGGTGTCAGCCACCGTGAGAACGTCTTCTAGAAGTTGTGCGTAGAGCTCGCGGATCTTTGCAGTTTCCATGTCGTCCCGCTCGGCTAGCTTCCCTACTTCCCGCTTAAGCGATCGACTGGCTAGAAGATGAGGCAGTAGAGTAAGTTGCTTCAACGCCGTCTTGTTGATCTCTTCATCTCCCTCCTTCTTTCCAAACATAACGGCGGAAAGATTCGGCTTTGGTTTGAACATGTCGGCCACGAGATCAAGGAATTTGATCAACGTCTGCAGTTGGGTCTCCACGTTGAAGTGGTTCATCAGGTCGGCTGTAAACGTCTGGATGTTATCAGACGTTCCATATCTGTCGACAAACATGGCCACCAGCGCGAAGAGGAAGTCCTGTGGTCCGAGATTTTCAACCAGGGAAATGAAAAGGCCTTGTCTTCTGTGAGAAGGTATGTGCTCATAAGCAATGACAAAGCTTGCCAAAAGCTCTGATGCACTAGCAACGAGGTGTCTTCGTCCCTTGCGGAAGGTATCAATCAATGGCGGTATCACCTCTCGAATGGTCTGGTTGATAACATGCGCAGAGTAATCGTCGCTTTGCCGGAGCACAGAGCTTCCCATGAATGTGAATATGGGCATGACGCTGTGCAGGACAACATCAGGGGCAGTCTTGGCCAGACTTGCAACCAAAAGAAGGGCCGAGTTCTGCACAGCGGGGCTCGAAGACTTTTGAATGCAAGACACCAACACGTCTCCGTGACCAACTGATGTGTCGATCTTGAGGTTCTTGTCATCGCGGTATGTGGGCATCATGGCCAACAAGCTACTGAGCACCAAGTTCTGAAGGTAACCCAGTTCGGACCCTATAAGGGTCCTGAATGTCTGAAGCTCTGACAAAATCATGAACAAGCTCTGAAGCAGCTCGGGATGCTCGCCCGGCTTCGACGACTCGACCAGGTGCAAAACAACAGTAACCTTACTCAACGCAGCGGCGAGCTCCGGGGAGTTGTGCGGATCAGCCGATCGATGGTGTTCTGATGAGCTCGTTCTTCTCCGCTTGCTTGTAGGCGCTTCCACTGCAAGTTGTGTGACATCTTGGAGAGACCCGAGGAAGTCTAGAAGAATCTCCGTAGTTAAGGGTACGCTTCTAAGTAGCTCGAGTGCTTCTTCTGAGACCATGCCCTCCCGCTGCGAGAGGTTTAGGGCCTTTTGTGCAACCTCCTTTTTGATCCTGTCTTTCATTGACGGCCACATCTTGCGTATTCTGGAGAAGACGCAGCGCACAAGATCTGGACGCTCCTCTGCTCGATTGCCTTCCACGATATCGAAGAGACAGTCAAGCCCGGTAGAGTCGTTTGGCACAACGACATCAACGAAGCTCGCGGTGACCTTGTCTCCATCTAATCCTTCCTTGTTGAGCAAGTTGAGAGCCTCATCATGGCCGAGTCCAGACCACCACTGCAAAGAGGGCAAAAGTAGTTGAGTTCTGGAGGTGCTGCCGACTTTTTGCACCTGGTTCAAGGCTTTGAGCAGTCTGAGGTCGAAGTTCAACAAGGGAGACTCGACTACATGCGATGCTAGAAAGCTGAAAATGGCAGCGCGAACACTTGAGGAGATGTGTCCCTTTTTCGACGCCTCTTTCTCCGTTGAGGACTTGCTTGAGCTTCCAAGAGCTTCCTTGAGGGCAGCGGTGATGTGATCTTCGTGCATGATGGATTCCTCCAGCGCGGGGATAACAACCTCTTGAAGCAAGGTCCGACTGGCCTCGGGTGTCATCCACTTGGGTTCTTGTCCCGTCTTGTACAATGCTCGGGAACCCCATGGCGTTTCATTCTTCTTGCGGGTTCCGCTATCGCTATTGTTTGTTTGCAGCACGGCAAGCAACTCAGCTGCAGCACGGCGGACCTTCTTTGCTGGGTCTCCCAGAGCAGCGATGCAGTAGGGCTGGAGTGCCTGGAAGTCGATTTTCGAGCAGTCTGGCTGTTGCAGTCGACTTTTGGCCATCTCAAGCGCACGTGCTCGAGCCAGAATCGGATATGGACCAAGCCACATACGCATGTAGAAAGAGAAGTAGAAGCAATCAGAGGGCGCAGATTCGCTGTCGAGTATGGGGGCCTCATCCAGCTTCAGCAAGGCCGACTTATCTGAAGCAGCAGATATGAAAATCTGGCAAAGCTCCTCAAAGATGGGGTCTGAGTCGCTGGACAGACAGGTGCGAGCTGGAGGCTTCTTATGCTTCGACAGTCGGCTGAGGCCAGCGTCCAAATCCAGTTCTTCAGCCAAAGCGGCTTCCGCACCGTCAGTCAAGGCTTTGTTGCCTTCTCCATTCGACTTGACAGCCTTCTTTGGGCGGATTGACGCCTTGAGTTTCAGCTCCAGCTCATCAATATCGAACTCAGCCTCCTCAATGACTTTGCGGAATAGTTCTCCGGCTTGATCGGGAGCCTGGGAGAGAGCCACAATTATTTGTCCCAGCTGTTTCCGGGCTTGTCCGTCTTCATCAACTTCGTCGGAAATCTTGTGTCCAGCCACGAGCAAGGATCGGATGATAACCGATGATTGCTTCTCGCTTAGCATTTGCGCTAAGAGGATCGTTTTGATCAACGGGAGCCCTCGAACTTCGCCCTTCTTGGTGAGCCTTTCGACTAGAGCAATCGCAAGACCGTTGGCCAGCTTGTCAACTCGGTGCTCCTTCTGTAGGTCCTGCAGTAACACCTCCAAGTCTTGCACTTTGACTAATGACTTAGCCACTCTCCATGAGAGCTGCTTGGCGGACCTGCACTGGGCGAGAATGGACAGGCAGACCAATCCGGGCCTGACAGTCTCACTCGACCAACCCAAGACTAGTTGATGCATAAATTCCAGGAGCACAGCATCCTCTAGGCCGCCCTTCGAAGCATAGACGGATATGACCATATAGCTCGCAATTTGAAGGCCAGGGACCTTTTTCATCATCAGAGTCTCACTGAGAATGGGTAGGATCTTCTGGAGAAGGTCTTGGTCATGATCTTTCTGAAGGGCCCTCCTGCCCGATTTCATGTGATCCAGCATGCCATTGATAGCCTCAGTCATTAAACCACCCCAGAATGAGATTAGGCCCGGGTAATGCTGTTGCGCTCGGCATGATTCCAATGTTGCATCTGATATTCCCGACAAGAGCTCGAAATGGTGAATTGCTTGTTGGACCAGAATAGCCCTAGGAGGTGCAGTCAAAGATCGCACGTATGGGTCGAGGAATCTGTACTGGTTTGGCAGTTTTGTGGGAAGGATGGACATGAGCGTGACGAAGAGTGGCGCAGAGTGGTAAGGTAGGAACGTCGTTATGAGGGAGGACGTGCTATATTCGTGTATCCTAGGCACCGTCAGAGCGTGTTCGGGCTACCACATGGGCAAGAAGCCTACCTAAATCTCCGTACAAGCCACTCTACGGCCTTGATAGCCGGCATGAGCCTCAGCCTCCCCGCGACTAGGCGCAAGAAAGCCTGTGCGGTCTTGTCCAGTTCGGCATTTTCGGCGGCGGTCATCTGCGTGCGGTCTTCGTCTTGACTTTGCTCGCTGAACAGTGTCTGCTCATACGGAAGGAACCGAGCATCGAGGCGACATAGTTCCTCGAAGCCCTCATGGCAAATATCGTACACGGTCTGGAAACTCTGGCCGGCAGCAACTTTGGGCTCGAAAATCAAGGACTTGGCGTGCGCGGCCTTCTGCGCCTTGACGTTGAGGGTGCTCTTGGAGTTGACGGCGATTTGCGCCAACTGCGCCGCGAGCGATGATGGCGCCATGTCTCTGTCTGGCGGTGCGCGTGCCCTAAGACATGAGCGGTGGTGACGATCAGGTTCAGGAACAATTTCGATCAAGGGGCCCTCGGCTCCCTGAACTTTTCCAGTATTCGAAGCTCTCTGTCTGCGCGTTGATTGGCTGTTTTGCAGCGATAAGAGGTCTGAAGTGGGGCAAATCCAGCTTATCGCAGGCCGCTCAATCTTTTTTTTGGTGCTTTTTCTCCCGTCAGGTCCATGTACAAGCATTTGGCGCAAGGAATCACCAACTTCGGTGCTGATCCTATTTTTCTCTTTCTTTCTTTCACAACAGACTCAATTGCAGCAATCGATCTGCATCATTCCTTAGTATCGTCACCGACAGATCAGCTTCACACAGCAAGGAACCCGATCCACGAACGAAGCGATCGCGCGATGGGGCCCCCTTCCAAGAAGAGGCGTCTAAGCCCGCCTCAGTCGGATGAGAACATTTCAGGCGCGAAGGTACAGAATGCGTTCTTCAAGAATGCTGCCAGTTGGAACCTAGAGCAGGACTACGAGTCGCGTCCAAGGAAAGGAAAGAAGAAGGAGAAGGAGAGCAACAAACTTCCCATCAAGACGGCAGATGGTCGCTTGGAGCAGGTGGCCGTGATCGACGAGATTGCTCCCATTGAGAGCGACGATGAATGGCTGGACGGGAACGAGAGCGATGGGGCAGCCTCGGAGTCTGCCCAGGAACTTCATCCGGCCGAACCAACGATGTCGGAGCGTGAACAGATCATCAAAACGAAGGAGGAGCTGGCGAAGATCGGTCAACATCTAAGCGAGAACCCAGAGGAGTACCCTGGGGCTTTCAAACAGCTGGGGAAGCTCGGGGAGTCAAGCATTCCTGCCATTCGCAAGCTCTGCGTAGTGACACAGCTGGCGATATACAAAGATGTCATCCCAGGCTATCGGATACGACCGAGCACTGAGGATCCCGCCGGGGCGAAATTGTCCAAGGAAGTCAAGAGTTTGCGGTCATATGAACACGCTCTAGTGGCTGGCTACCAAGCATACTTGAAGAAGTTGACAGAGTATGCCAAGCTCAAGGGCTCCGCAGACAACAACAGTCTGGCGAAGGTTGCCATTACATGCGCCTGCACCTTGGTCACATCGGTTCCTCACTTCAACTTCCGAACGGAGCTCTTGAAGATTTTGGTGGGCAAGCTGAGTGCTAGGAAGGTCGATGAATCCTCTAAAAAATGCCTGAAAGCCCTTGAGACCTTGTTCCAGGAAGATGAAGAGGGAAGACCAACCATGGAGGCAGTATCGCTCCTTGCAAAAATGATGAAAGCGCGGCGATACTTGGTTGACGAAAGTGTCCTCAATCTCTTTCTCTCCCTGCGGCTGCTCTCTGAGTTCTCCGGGAAAGCCTCGAAAGACGGAGTGGACATGGCCAACGGCGAGAACAAGGCCCCGAAAAAGAAATGGGAGCATCGGACGAAGCGTGAACGGAAAGCTTTGAAGGAAGAGAAGGCTTTGTCCAAGGTGATGGCGCAGGCAGATGCTCTGGTGAGCCACGAGGAGCGAGATCACATGCAGTCAGAGACGTTGAAGCTTGTCTTTGCTACTTATTTCCGGATCTTAAAGCAACGACAACCACAGCTTATGGGAGCTGTGCTTGAAGGGTTGGCGAAATATGCTCACCTCATCAACCAGGACTTCTTTGGCGATTTGCTTGAGGCCATGAAGGACCTCATTCGGCACAGCGAGGAGGATGCCGAGATTGATGATGAAGATGGAGAGCACGAGGATGAGGATGTGTCTGTTCGGAATACAAGCCGTGAGGCGCTGCTATGTACAGTCACGGCGTTCACACTCCTCGCGGGCCAGGACGCACACAACGCCCGCGCAGATTTGCATTTGGATCTATCCTACTTCTCGACGCACCTCTTCCAAGGCCTCTTTCCCCTTTCGATGGACGCTGATCTGGAGCTGGGAGCGAAGTCTTTGCACCTTCCGGACCCAGACAGCCACCAGGTTCCTAAACTCAACAAAGTCAACCTACAGACAACGACGGTGCTCCTGATCAGGTGTCTCACGGCAATCCTTCTGCCGCCGTGGAACATCCGCTCGGTCCCTCCACTGCGCATCGCAGCATTTGCCAAGCAGCTGATGACCATCGCCTTACAGATGCCGGAGAAGTCGTGTCAGGCCGTACTCGCCTTAATGAACGACGTGACTTATACGCACGGAAAGAAGATAGGGTCGATATGGAATACGGAGGAGAGAAAAGGCGATGGGACCTACAACCCGCTCAGTGAATCTGTCGAGGGAAGCAACCCATTTGCGGCTACGGTCTGGGAGGGGGAATTGCTGAGGAGGCATTACTGTCCCAAGGTCCGCGAGGGACAAAAGCTGCTAGAGAAGAGTCTCCGAACGCTGTGAGATAGGGATCCGTATCATCAACACATTGACTACCCGGTAATCAAGGCAATCGATCAGTATCAAATGACTCTGCCTATTCGCGACCTGAGCTGCAAACCCCAGGGCGACAGGGCGCCCTCCTGCATTGTGTCGAAGGCGAAAAATAGCCAACTGACTCGAGTTGATACACACCATCCTCCGAGGTACTCATCATGCGCGCCCGCCTCGAGGAGTTCGCCGACTGACTCCCGTCCTTTTGCGCGCTCGGTCTACCAGCGAGCAAAGGGGAGATTGCCCGTCCCGTCCCACTACTCAGCGCGTCTCCTCCGACAGCCTAGTCGCACGCAGAGCATGTCCACTTCCCGAGCTGTCCCGCGATGGGCTGTTCCAGACCTTGCTGCAAGCTTTCCTGGCGGCACTGACTCTCCGCCTGCCGCCGCCAAGGCCGCGTCTCTCGCTCTGTCTGCATCACAGCGCTCTCCCGTCACTCCGACATAGTCACACCCGGCCCCATTGCTCGTGTTGCGGGTGCGCTATGTCTACGATAAATGGACCAGGACCCGGGTTGCAACGCTCTCAGTGACTATCCCCACCCGAGCCACAGAAAGCTAACGGCAGTAGCAGGAACGGGCGTTCGGGAAGGCTGGGGTACACTTCCAAGGTTATTTGGCTCAGTGGAGCCTTGCCTGATAGATGGCGGTTATCCGAGCCTAACGACCTGACGACACTACGCTGTAGCAAAATTCGCTACCGGAGAACACGACGTGGAAGTAGTCATGTACATTGTGTGGCCGTACGTGCGTACGGGTAGCGTGCTCGCCAATGCAGGTACGTGGTCGCACCGACCATTGCTTAGGTAGCCCAAAAGCCGGTCTCGCTAGTATGGTCAATGTCGAGGTGGTCCGCCCGGCGGTGCTGAGAAAAACGGGCAGGCTAGCGGCGACTCTGTTGTGTCCTGTGCACACGCGAGCGTGCTCTGTTGGGGCAAAGCGCAGGAAGTTCCATGATGCTTTCTAGAACGAGATATGACAGATTGAGTTGCGCTTGATCCCGAACATCTGGGATTTGCAATTGCGCTTGGACGCAGGATCTGATCTCAGCCCGGGGCCGGCGGCTGTTTGAGAAGGGGCAATCCTCCTCCCAACGTTAGTAAGTCGGTCTCTCATTGCCGGGAGACCTGTCCGCGTTGGTTCAAGGTCGACCTGCATATGTTTCGCACGTATCAGGACGCGAATGCACGACGGTGTTAGTCTGGAAGGGTGTGAAGGGGTTCAGTAGTGACTGCGGGCTTCGAGCCGCACGCATGAGATACGTGGTACTGCTAGAATCGTGAGGTTGCTCAAAATCAACTGAAGTTGAGCACACGTTGGCTCATGGTAGATCTTTGTCTCACCAGAGCCCGTTGGTTCTATATTAGGGGGCCACAGACTATTAACAATCCACTAGCTGCCGTTGGTTAATGTCGACGAGCGGTCTGTGGTGAGGCACGAGAGCAGCGAACAGGCACATCGAAATTGACAATAATCTCAGCAAGGCCCAACGGATCGCCGTAGACTCGTGTCATTTCCAACGACTTGACGTCTCTTATGACCTATGACCTACGGCGTAGACGAGGCTGAAAACCCCTGGAAGGACCTCCGTTGCCATGTCTTGCATCACGTGGTGGCTCACACAGACACTGCTGACTCAATATCGCGAGCAATCCAGCCTCACTAGATCTCCTCCACTTATGCCCAGTTGGAGCAGCTTGCCTATTGCGTCACCGCATCCTGCAGATGGTCTTGCGTTCCGTGTTGTCGAGCTGGACTCAGTCTAGCTGACTCGATGAACCACCTCGACGTCCAGGAACGATACTCCGTGACAACCCTGACTCTTGGTCGCTGCACATTCTGACATGTCAAATAAGGTCAACAACAAAATGCCCGAGCGGACGACATCATCAACCGTAACCAAGTGGCAATGCCGCTGAGGTTGTTCAAGGACAGGAAGCAACTGCTGTGTTCGAGGAACAGCAGTGTCCCATCATGCCTTAGACTTCTCGCTAGCCATTGTCTGTCGATCTATAACATTCAGGCTGGACCGAGCGGTGCCCACCCCAACAGCTCGGCCTGGGCGCAGACGGCTCTCCCGCAGCACTGATCTCCAGCAGCGGCGAGACTGCGCCAAGGCCAGGACCACCCGTTCCGTCGTTGACCGTAAATTGGACCAGGGACACAGATTCGCTCGTGTGTATAGTATCGCACAGTTATTGATGGTTTATATACACAGGGATGACGAATACATGCCATTCACAGTGACCAGACCGAGAGCAAGCTACAAAGCATGTATGCCTTCCGTTCCATGACGGGAGCTCGGACGAGCTTGGGCACAAGCTGTCGCTTAACTGGCTTTGCCCAGGGCCAGGGACCAAGTGAGCAAAGATGGTGTAGACTGCCCAGAAGGCTGATGGGGAACTGGATCTCTAGATTAAGCACACCACTCAGAGGCAATTCGTGTCAAGTTAGAAACAGAGCAGGAGAGGCTAGGCTGGCAATCACTGAAGGCACGCTGATTCTCGTCCACAACCCATTGCCGTAGCCTCGTCCAGTTATCCACAATCAGCATAGGCCTTGACGTAGGCTTTTCATGCGGGCGCCGACCTCGAGGCTGCCGCTGTTGAACCAGACTGACCAATAAGCTCGGTACCGAGAACCAAGCCATATCCACCAGTCCAATGCTTCGGCTTGTTAGGCGGTTTCAGAAGTCGATCTTCAGCACGACCGGTCTGGACGCACTGGGCAGGCACGACAAGGTCATCGGCTACGGGAGACTTCCGGTAGAAGGGTACAGGGCGTGTGATTGCCAATGAGAGTCGAAGGGATCCTGGTTGCGGTCGAAACAAAAAAGGGCCCCTGAGAAAGAGTTCCCTAAGAACTACGCAATTGCGGGCGGCTCAAGGGCTACCCCTTCGTATATCTACTGAAGCAGATAGGGTCATTGTAGGTTATGGGAGAAAAAGAGAGAGCGAGATAAGAAACCAACCAAGCCCTGCTATCCAGATTCCGCAAGGATAAAGTCAAGCAAACAAGCAAACAAGGGGACCACACTGGAGGGCATGCATAAAGACGGATTCTCCCAGCCATCCAGTCACCGCGTCTTCTTGGGCGACGCTTGGACTGGATAAGAATGAGAGGCTCAACTTGCCTTCTGTCAGCGTCTCAGACGTCCACTTGCGGTAAGCCTAGCAGCGTCTAAAGAGTGATCAAGCAGAACCTCAGATGGAATATTGCCGGCTTGATCAGATGGGTGACGGACGGCTTGCCACCTGCCAAGGCTCTTGCTCCGTCTGCTATCACAATGCAGGCGCGTGCTCGTAGGAGCCACCTCGCGGCTGAAACACATAGGCCGCGGTATATGGGATCGTCGAAATTGATTTTCTGGGATACGCCCGAGTGCCTGAACTTTCTTTCAAGCTCTCGCGCATTGCAAAGATGCCTTGCGTAATCGCCGATGGGTGATCCTTTGAGGCGTCAGTCCTAGGGGATTTGGAGATCTTGGTCCGAAAGTTTATCATGTGGCATATGACATGACTTTTTGCCAGCCATTCGGGCATCCCGTACAATCGCAAAACGATGTTCCCCAACTCGGGCCCTGGGGAGGATCGCCCAAGCAGCCACGGTACTTGCTGTGTACGGTGACATGTTTCCGTGCCAAGAGGCCGATGAGGATCGTCCGCGCACTTGCGAGACTGCCCTCAGGGCTGCTTCTGATGGCCTCTTGGGACCTGGAGGCTGGTAACGGAGGTAGGCAGGGTTCGCATTCTAGGAAGGTAGCAGATTGGCTGGCCATTTGCGTTCATCGGCCCAAGTGCCGTCAGAGTGAACGGGCGAGGCCAATGTCATCCTGGGCCTCGACCCAGCGCCAATGTGATCGACGACGACAAGATCCGCTAAAGTCGGGGCAAACCGACGAGAGGGGAAATGCCTACGCTCCCTTCGAGCATCTCAAACAACAGAGAAGTGGGCGGGTGAGCACAGGCCTGTCGTAGATCGCAGTGAGCTCCGCGAAGACATGGGTGATGCCACTTGGGTCGGCTCATAGGCGCCCTATGTTTGGCACTATTTCGAGCGAAGGCAGGGCGTTGGGGTGTTTGCATGCGGTGATTTGGCTTGTCACCAAGGCTTCTGGAAGAACATAAAGACTAGCGCCGCGGTTGAACCGGTGGTGACAAGGCTGGTGGTGTTTCATGTACCTGACAGGGTGAGGGGTAGTCACCATCAGCCGTGACCATCCCCACCGGCGCTTGTTTGAAGTCCGCATAACCGTCTAGACGATTGCTTCAAAAATGACCCAACTTTGGGCACATTGCACTTCCCCGGGCATCTATCTCTGGTGACTAGTCAGTGAGTATCCACAGTGACGGCAGATGCAAGCAAATCTCATGATAACTGACAGACATTCGTCACCGAGACTGTCTCCCCTTGACACTGTCTCCCAGCACGGGGAAGTTGTCGGCGTTGGCCACCTGTGGCGTGCTGGGTACGGAAGCATTTTTGAAGCCCCAACCTAGGTCAAGTTCATGCAAAGCCAAGGGGAACAGCGTGAAAACATTACTTTCCTCCGACGCCAGGCGCACAGTGAGCACAGGTGACCAGGGACCTCCGTGCACGCACGGAATGGGTGGTGTGAGTTGTCAAAGACCCGTAGTTCATGTGCTTGCTCATGTGCTTGCCCAACTCCGGTGGTGAGGGTGGTAGTGGTGGATGTCAACGTTTCAAGAGATGCGATACAGATCGGCACTCTTGCCTTGGTGTTTCAGAACCCATGGCAAATCCCGCGACAAGGTGATAGATGCAGTGATCTCGTATCCCAGCAACGCTGACTGCCCTGGACTCGGCGAGAACATGTTTCCTTGACGGTTGCATTCCATCTCAAACATGGGAAAGAATACGCGCAGAAGTTTCTGGTCAAATTCTCCCGCTTGTTTCGTGCTAGTGGGTGATGGGCGCAAGCTTCAGCTTCGTTATTGGCATGGTGTTTCGACCACATCTAGTGGTAGTCAACGGTTCGAAACACTCACCGCTGTCGTTCACCAGCGAGATTGCCGAGCAGCGCTTGTCATGGTGGGTAAGGATGAAGCCACAACGGCTGCGAGCTGTGGGAATGATATGAAGTCGGGGCGTTTCGCGGAAGCAGCGTGCTGGAGGTCACGAGCTCCCCAGACGGCACATGTGCAGCGGCTCCGCGATGCCAGCAAAAGCTTAGTGGAACCCGCAGGAGTTGCTCTCCATGTGCAGTGGAGGTCAGGCGGAGAGGAAAATGAGATGGATGGCATCCGCAGGACATCCGCAGGAGCAACAGAGCGGCATCCGGTGCACGCAAGGCTCTCGAGGTGCTATTCTTGTCGTCCATGTGGTGACCCGAGCGCGCAGAGAGGTGCTCGGGCGCGATGAAGTCGGAAGTGGATAAGTGAAAATCTGCAAGTGCATGGACAGCAGGGCCCAATCACGTTCCTGAAGAGCTACCTCCCCCAGCAAAAGTGGGCGTGCTTCAGACAAGCCAGGGGTGCTCCGTAGCGTAGCGTAGCGTACCGGTCTTTAAGCTTCTCATCCCACTAGACGTGCCTAGCCTCTGTGCAGGCACGTCCTGTCCCTTGCCCCCTGATGAAACCGCTCACGAGTGGGTCTATCCCTCCATAGCGGGCAGGCGGGCCCGTTGATGAGAGCGACGCCAATGTTGATGTTGCCGTTGTTGTTGTTGAGGCAGCAACAGCGCCGGCAAATGCCCGTCGGGCGTGGCAGCACCACCAGGGCGGGAACCGATACCCTGGAGGGCGGGAGGCGAGGTCATGTCCCGGCAGACGACTGGCTGGCGGGTGATGGGGCCGGTAGAGGAAAGGACCCAGACGACCTTGCAATGACTGAGTCCGCCGCTGAGATTGGCGAGCGAGCCCCCCGTAGAGCGAGAGCGTGAGCGTGAGCATGAGCGTGACGCCGGCAATGCTCAATGCACCAGCCTCTCGCTTTCCCGCGCTCGCATTCTCCTCCAATGCCCAGCCCATTCCCTCGTCGCCCGTCTCCCACCGCCTAACCCCCCGTCCCCAATCCCACCCGCTCGCGGCGTCTTGTTTCGAATTGCGGCAGCCAAACCGGGGCATCGCACGCATGCGTGCACGGGAGCTAGGCCGTGGGAACCGGTCTGCCTTGGTCTTGGTGGTGCATACCATGATCTTGGTGAGTTGCACAGATGACCCAAGCTGTGGGGGAGGCACTTGTTTGGCTCTGCCGTCTTGCCGGATTGTTTAGTCTGATGAAGCAAGCGCCTCCCGAAATAGCATCGTTGCCGGGCACGTTTGTTCGCTGGCTGGGTAAATATCGTGAAACAATGTTCTGCGCGCCGTCTTGGATCGTGCCTGGCGGCACCCGCGGTGCCACAGTGGCAGGGTGGTGGGCATGGAAAGGAAGGAGGAATGATGATGAGCCAGTTGTACACAGCACACCACAGCGCAGCACAGCGCACCACAGCGCACCACAGCGCAGCACAGCGCACCACAGCGCAGCGCAGCACAGAGCAGCGTCCAGCGGCTGTGGGTTACGGTGAGCACGAGACAAGCACGGGCATGAGCCAGAGCACGAGCACGATCATGAGCACGTTGACTTGACTTGTGGGCGGCCTGCACGCACCACATCACCGTTGCTGCCGTCATGTCGTCTGTCGCAGGGAAGGGCAGCATCCAGCAGCGTGCGCGGCGGCATCACTACCTACCTAGGCCTAGGCCTAGGCAGGCTCGTACAGAAGGCAGGCTGCCTACGTTCAGACGACGGCGAAGAGATGAGCCTCCTGCCCACCTGCCCTCCTGCCCACTTGCCCACTTGCCCACTTGCGCACAGGAAAGACCACCACTATCGGCCCATTCATCCGACTCGAGGCATTTCCCAGGGCATGGGTTGAGCGTCAAGAGTCAGCCACCATGCGGTGCTTGATGCATGTTGTGCTGATGCTGGTGTGAAGCCCTACGAACATGCAGTAGTACGGTACTGCTCGCTTGCTGTTAAATTAGCTGCGGTCTCCTTGCATCGCGTGTCAAGTTTCATGTCGTCAGTTGGTTAATTCGTCAATCGGCATTATGCTCGGCAGGTGGATGATCAAACACTCGACCTTCTCTTTTCGGCTGGGGTCTCTTTCTCCACATCACACCCACCCAGACCACAAACCACACACACACACAGAGAGAGATCACCACTCACCACAGCTAACCACGCTCCGCTGTGCTGTGCCGCAACCCACACCTTGGGAACTCTGCTGCCCTGCCCTGCCAGCCTGCATGCGTGATGATATATCCTACCATGTTCGTGCAGTAGAGCGACCACCCTTGACGATGACGATGACGATCATGGATACCATGAGGCTTTTGCCAGGAACGATGGATCGATTGATGCATCCGTTGCACACTGCACTGCAGTGCACTGCAGAGCCAGGGGTTCTTTTTGTTTTGACGCCCGTCCCACATGGAAATCCACACACTATTACACCGTCGGGACACACTGCGGAATGCCATGCCCTGCGCGCGGGCGTAGACCGTGTGTCCTTCCTGGGAATGCCAGTCGTTCAGCATCAACCCTCAATGGGGCATAAACAATCTCGACGGGCTGGACGGGTGGCTAGCTGCCCAATCTAACTAGATCGGCCCGGCCAGGGCTCGCCACGGTCTGCTATAGTCCCTCCTTGACAGTAGCACGGATTCAAACCCCAAATAGCAAGGCTGCTCGAGATTATTATGGAAAGTTTTGTCATCAAAAAGACCCAGACACAACCCACCCTGGAAAGGCTCTCTTCCCAGCCGGTGCCTGCGCGATATGGTTTGCTCCCGCCCAGCCACTTCCATGCGGGACGCCTCTACGGGCCAGGTTCTTCCAAGGTTCAGATGACCCCGAGAGGCGCAATTTGACAGCATGAAGAAGCCGAAGTATCGGCAACTTGCACAATGGCGGCAGCCTCGAAGACCCCATGAGAACCCAAGAACAGTTCATTCTGTCATAGTCATTGGAATCATCACCGTCATCATCTCGGACAGGGTCCTCTCCCTCCTAACCCCGGGGCGTTGTGGTCATGTGGTACTGTGAAAAGCGCACGGGCACCGAGATGATGTGCCCCAAGACTTACCATTTCTGTACGAACATGGCACTGTACCTGAGTACTTATCATACACACACACACACACACACACAGAGCGAGAGAGAGAGAGACAGAGCGATCTCTCGTATCAACAAAACGTTCTGGACTCAATTGATGGAAGAAAAGAGTGGACTTTGAGACAAGCGGGACGAGGGCACGACGTTGACTGGGCCAACCCTTGCAGTGATTTGACCTAATGTCGCACTGCATAGTACCACACTAGGTACCGTACCGTAGTACTCCGCAGTGCTACTGTAGGCGGTAGCGCCCTCGCACTTATTTTCTGAAGCAAAGCGCCCTCTCCCTTGCCCGCTTCTCCACCATGTTTCAGAATTGCAAGGACCCCCAAAGAGGAAGCCATCTCCGCGCCCCTTCAGAATTTGAGGTGGGTGGGGTCCAGGCCGTCGACTCGCGGCAGCTGGCATCACTCCCCGATTCGGCCTTTGTTCAAGCAAGCGAGGGCAACGGCCAGCGTCTCTTTGGACTTACTCCCTGCTTGCTGGCTCGTCTTTCCCCCGATGCGATGCGACGGGGGTGCGGGAGGCTTTTTGGGGGAGGGCATAGAGGTGGGGGACAGGCAAAAAAGACCGACTCTTCCTCGGCCATGTCCATGGTGCCATGCACGTGTACCACTACTTTGCTGTCCACTGCACCAGGGCCAGGACCAGGGCCAGGACCAGGCCCAGCAAACACACAGAGAGAGAGAGCGCGCGAGAGAGAGAGAGGGGACAGAGAGACCTGCGACTTGCGAGGGCCAAATCAACTGGAAGTGAACCAGACGTGAAGTTCATCGGAGGAGTGACCATCAATTCCACAAGTGAACGCTTGTTCTGCTCCTCAACCCGCGCGAGCGGAGAGCAGCGAAGAAGGCGGTCACAGTTGCAAGGGTGGCCCATCAACAAGCCGTCGTCATGTCTGAGAGCAGGGCATCTAACCGCATCTTGAGATGACTTTCCTCATCGGTGATGCTCAGTTTCAACTCGCGGAACATGGCAGTCTGACAATCAGCAAGGTTCAGAGCACAGGCCCGTTCTCGATGCGGCTCTGTTCATGATCTTCGCCAACCGCAAGGCAAAGACGCCGTCGATCAGTCGTTGCGCAAAATCAAGACCTCGCCCATCCGCACGGCTAAGCTGGCCGAACTTGACAGAGTTCAGATATCTCGCCACTTTCGTGGTCACCGCTGTTGTCCACCGCAAAGCCCCGGACTATGCCGATGCTGGCGAGCACAGTCCACTCCCCATCGTCATTGTGTGGCGCTCTCTTCCACTGCAAGGCACAGGGGACCGTAATCTACCCATCGGCCGGATCGAACGATTCTGGCCACCAACAAATCCGGGGAAAGGCGACTTGCCAGCCTGCTCTTTCGGACCTCAGTCTAGCACAACTAACGTCTAAGACACCCGACAACCTGCGGTCCTTGCAGATTGGGCAGATTTCTCGGCTCGGGTAGAGCTTCTTGTCACGAAGAAAGCCGCTCTGTCCCACGAGAATGGTTGGACTAAATTCGTCCCAAACACAGGCTCGGAACTGGGCGCACTAGAAAATCCAGCCCACTCGCTCTCAAGACCAGAGACGACAGGGACGACAGGGACGGACTGCGACCTGCATGAACCACGATGGCTTGACAGTTCAAAGAGAATGCTTGCGATAGGACCTCTTTTACTTTGAGCCCGTCAGACACGCTGCACGAAGATGGGATTTTTTTTTATTGCCCATGCTGCTGACTTTATGGCACAGCTCTAATGCAGCCGTTCCTGATGTTACGAAACTGGAAAATTCCTTGATGAATAATCTTCAGCAGATGGCTTTTGGGGTCTTGATCAGGAGACCCACACATCTTGAAGGTGAATCGGTAGAGAAGGTACCAGTACATTGATTCACAACTCATGACACCCAATCCCTTCGAGCGATAGCGATAGGCGGAGGCAGAGCGCGGCAGGACTGCGTGTGGTGTGTGGGTTGCACGCCCTACCGCCGCAACCCCCAAGAAAGAGCAGACCCGTCCTGGGCGGTTCTTTTTTAAGCAACGTTGATGATTTTACGCTTATGAGGCCGGCCAGAAGCGGCGGCCCGTAAGCTGCGAGATCTTCCTGGCCAGTGCTCCTCAGATGTGCGACATTCCTCAAGATGGCCCCAGTCAAGCCAGCGAATAGCCTCAGAATTCCACCACTTCCAGCAACTGCAGGCCAGGGAAGCCAGAGACCAGTCCAATGAGAGCCTTGCACCCCGGAACAGGGCGGGAGGGCATTGGATGGGACGGCGTCACTGCAGATATGCTTCTCTTTCCCGCCAGACATTGTTTCTGTACCCAGTCAACGTCTTTTCTGGACCGTGCTACCCAGAGGCTTACGACTGCTCTGTCAGAGGCGCCGGTGCTCGCCTCTCCTGTTTCCCTTACAGGCGGCAGCCTGACAAGCGTTCTCGTGCGGCGCAAGACACTGATGCGATGGCGATGGAAGACATCGTAGTAAAATCGACACTGAGAACAGTCCAGACCATCAGAGCCTGGGCTAGCGTGCGGGCACTTGGGAGGTCCCTTGCAACTACGAACATGATCACCAATGACAGCTACTCAACAAGCTGAGCAGGACGATCTCCAGTATACCGGCTGTTGGACACCGTCTGCCCCAAGTCCTCTGCATCGCCGTCCTGGACTGTGGCGCCAGGGCATCTACTTTCATGCGCAAGAATTTGATCCCGTCACCCTTGTCATCATGCATGGATGCGTAGGAGGAGCCTTAGCTCAGAGCGGGTTGGAAGCCAGGGAGGTTGGAGGTGATGTCCCTGCCGTGATGAGACTCCCGGACTCCTCCCCACCACGGCGCTACGAGGCTCGCCTCTTTGCTTCGCCGTGTCTTCTCTCTCCCGCCGGGATGTAAGCTTCTTCCACAACCCTGGACGTACGTACCCTCGCGGTGCAGGCAGGCAGGCCCAGCCCAGGAGCACTGGCCATGCCCCCCCATTGCCAACAATGCCGATGCTGCTGGACATGGCAGATTATTAGACTTCCTCGCGACTGATTTAATCTTTGGCGTCCCCGAGATGGGGCCCCCGCCCAGAGGCGCCCGAGCTTGTAGCTACTTTGTCGTGATCGCATGAGCAGCTAGCTCCTCGTCGGATTGCTGCCAGGCCCGACTCCATCGGCACCGACAATGGGTCGGTGGTAGCGAGTACGGCCAGGAAGGCTGGAAGGCAGAGCTCAGCAGCGATCGGCTCTGGACCCCTTGCGATGTGCAACCCCTTCTTCCACTTTTGCAGTCAGAGATATCTCCGTCTTGCAAGGCACAGGGGACCAGACACGGGAGTTGGGAGTGGGTAGTGGGTATGCAGACCACATACGGAGTGGTATGGGACCTTGCTCCTACCCAAGCACGCACGCAGCAAGCAGCAAAGTAGCGAGCCAGCGAGCGGGAGTCAAGAGGCCCGGCCCCACCCCTGGATTGAAGTCCGAATGACGGGCCCAGTGTTCTGGTGGACAGGGTTTTGGGGCACGCCAGACTCTCCACGACACTACTGCGCTCACGGACGGCAAAAACCAGTTCAGGACGAGCCATTACCACCCAGCGGCCCCGGGGCACGCAGGGCACCCATGGCACGCCCATGCTGGACGTGTTATTAAATTTGTGTTCGGATTGCCTGGGTCACTAATTGTCTCTTCTGGGACGCCAGCACAACCCTTGCATGGGAGACGATGGGAGACATGGGAGATTTGCCCGTGCCGTCGCGCCCTTTCCTCCTCTGCGTCTCCCCCACGGGCCCCATCAAAATTGTGCCTCCTTTGAGCATTTCTCTCCGTGGTAATAAGCTCATGGCTGACAGCACAACGGCAGTACCTGAGTATCCGGTCTGGTCGTCCCAGGGATTGACAAAATGATCAACTGCTAGTCATTCGGACCGGACACCGGATACTGACCCCATGTGCCGTGATGGGGCCCTTGGACTGACAAAACCACGGATTGACCAAATTGACTGACTGAGGGATTGACTGACTAAATGACTATACTACAGGACATAGGTGATGAGCACCGGCAGCCTATACCCGTACTTGCATTCCATACCGGCGTAGGTAGGGGTGCCCCCTCTCCACCTCCCTGCCCCCAGGCCACAGCTTAATCGGACGGGGGGCACTTGGGTACGTGAGTAGGCGAGGACGTGAGACCCGTGGGTTGCTACGGAGTACCTACATACAGCACGATGTCAGTCAGCAAAGAAAGAAACCAGTAACCAAGATGCAGGCCAGCCAGACCAAGCAGGCCCAAGACAGACACAGGGCAAGCAAGGAAGCCATTGTGCAAGACGGCCACGTTGACGAGCTATTAGTAAATGCCAGCAACCTACATGTAAGAAACAAAACCTGAACGCACAGCCAGGCCGGAATCTGCACCCACCGGGCCTGACCGCAGTCGACCGTGACCGTGGCTCTCTTGTTGCCCGTACTCCCTCCCTCCCAGGCGGCCAGTGGCCCAGAGCACGCACACCCCTCCCCCCTACCTACCTAGGTACCTACCGTATCTCTCTCCCCCCCCTCCCTCGTCTTCATCCTCCTCCTCCTCCTCCTCTTCCCCCTACCCCCCTGCTTCCAAGGTTGAGGTCCCACCGTCCCGCTGCGCGCACTTCTGACCAGTCAGCAGCGTCTGGACCCTGGCCTGTCCGCCCCTCCGCATCCTTGCACCAGTCCACCCCGTCCACACTCTCTCCAGAGACCTGCACGACGAGGTACCTGCACGCACATGTCCATGTACCTGGGCTGTTGTGTGGCCCAGATGAAAATGGGAGCAGCAGCCCGCCCGAATCCCTTAAACCCCCAGGTCATCCCTCTTCTTCTACTCCCCCCCGACCAGCCCGCGAACCTCTGCCAGAACTTCCTGTGCAAGACTTTCCTCTTCTTCCCTCTTTCTCTATCCTTCTCCTCGTGTCTCAGGAGGCTCGCTACTACCGGACCAACGGTATTTCATCTATTTCTTGGAGCGGCACCAACATAACCTTTTGGAAATCCTCCCACAAACCCGCTGCCGTCTTTTTCTTTCCCATTTTCTCCTTTGCAGCAAGCACAGCACAGCTCAGCAAGGCAAAACAAAAAAACCAAGGTCGCGCGCATCCCATCCCATCGTTGTGTGTTGCCGCGGATCCTAGAGGCACATCATCTCCTCACATCAGACACAGGCCGTCGCAAAGTCTGTCCATCATCGGCTACCCTCCAAGCTCATACCTTGCCCGGGTCCATCTTGACGAGCTTTCGACAGCCAGGAGGTGCTTGACTGACTGATTTCATCCGTCTATCTTTACACACGTCCGACTCTGCTTCTCAGGTCTCTTGTTGACTGGGGGTTTCGCCGGGCTATGCCATCGTCGTCCCATTAAGCAACTTAATATCTCGCCAACTCCCGTTCCAGCAGTCAGTTCAGTCTGTTCTGTTGATCGACAACCATTCAATTGTTTGTCATCGACAGAGAGCCCACATCCGACCGACGACAAGCTTGTCGAGCCGAGCGTGCATTGCATCGCATCACAGCGCATCTGGGCTGCGGGTCGCTTCGGATATTGGCAGCACGGTTCTCCGGCGCGCTTCGAGGACATTCCCGACCCACAGTTCCCCCAATCCCAACCCCTATCTTTTCCCTTTCGCGCTATTGCCTGTGCCTTGACGGTTCAGCCAGCGCACGCCCACCCACTAAATTCGCTAGACGCAATTGGTGGCCGACTCTCTGTACCTCCTGTGCAATTTATCTCCTCTTCCCCCCTCCCCCCGGGCTGGACTCGATCACATCAATCATCACATCAATCATCACCACCGTCAATCTCGCCCTCCACGACCATCAGGCACACCCTGCTGTGCACGACGATTGACTCCTCAACGCCTGGCTGCGACACGAACCTGCATACGACGATCACCGCGTCGCCTGTTCCCTTTGCCCGTTTCCTGTGTTTCAATTGGCGACGATCCGAACACGCTTTGGTGCCGTCTTGATCTTTGCGGATCTATCCACCATCTCGCCATCCAACCACGTCCTACTTTGTTGGACCCCCTCCGCATCCCACCAGAGACCGGTTTAATTGAACGAGACGCCCCCGTCCGCGGCGCGTGCCCATCATGTATTCACAAGCAGGCGCAATGGCTGCACCGCAAAAACCAGAGACCTTCATGCTGAGCACAGAAGCTCAACAAGCACTGCCACACGACGCACAGGTTGCTTTGCAACAGGTTGATAATTGTATGCCCCCTTTCTAGCCACCGAGTCTTTGATGATCGGTTCTGCTCCCAGTGGCGTAACTAACCTGCCTGCTCAGTGAAATACTTTCTCATCTCCGCCCCTGTCGACTGGCAACCAGATCAGTACATCCGACGATTTCTCCTTCCCACGGGCGAATATGTCTCATGTGTGCTATGGAACAACCTCTTCCACATCTCCGGAACCGACATCGTGCGATGCCTTTCATTCAGATTCCAAGCTTTCGGTCGTCCTGTCAAGAACTCCAAGAAGTTCGAAGAGGGCATCTTCTCTGATCTCCGGAATCTGAAGTCTGGCACTGACGCGTCCTTGGAGGAGCCCAAGAGCCCCTTCCTCGACTTCCTGTACAAGAACAACTGCATTCGAACGCAGAAGAAGCAAAAGGTTTTCTACTGGTACAGCGTCCCTCACGACCGACTGTTCCTGGATGCCCTGGAAAGGGACCTTAAGAGGGAGAAGATGGGTCAAGAGGCCACCACTGTCGCCGTCAGCGAGCCTGCTCTGTCCTTCCAATACGACTCGTCTCAGTCGCTGTACGAGCAGCTTACCAAGGCCCAGCAAGCCAACTCCTCGTCTTTCAACGCCCAGCAGACTTTCCCTCCTTCTCAATCCACTTCGCCAGTCATGCGCGCCGTCGACGCGATGCCACCACCCCAGATGATGCCTCAGACGATGGCACCTCTTTCTGACGGGATGGAGGCAATGGTTCCATACGGCGCCATGACGATGGCTCCCCAAATGCCCCCAACCATGGTCAAGCGGGAGCCCGACTTCAACCGGGTCCAGTACAACCAAAATGGTGTCCCAATCACCCAGGGTCATCAACGCCACGCCTCGATGCCTGCGTACGGACTGGAGTACTCACCTGCGCCCTCATTTGTTTCGTCACAGTACGAGGACTACAGCAACCGGGGAATCTCATTCGAGCCTATCACACCACCCCAGCAGGCGTTGGGTATGTCCGCTGAGCCTGCATACATTGCTAATGAGGAGACCGGCCTTTACACCGCCATCCCTGACCACATCAACGGTGTCAACGGCCTGAATGGTATGATCCAGCTGCCACCATCAAACCTGGCTGGAACTCAATTCTCCCGCGGTTACGGCGCCAACAACGTCTACTCCGTGATTGAAGGTTCACCGACCTACAAGCAGAGAAGGCGCCGCTCTTCCATTCCCCCGGGAATGTCAGCTGTCGCTGCCGCCACCGCAACGGCTGCTGCCCAAGCTCAGCACCGTCCTTCTGATCTCCGACGATCTGTGTCTGCCTCGGTAGGGCCAGTTGCTGAGGGCGACGAGTCGCTCGGCAACTCCCCACCAGGGCTGACGTACAGCAATGTGTCGATGTCGAGCCAGCAGCACAAGGAGATGCTTGAGCTCTCTCGCCACGGCACTCCTCTGTCCACGGTCGAGGGCAGCCCCGCCATGAACCCTATGTCGCTTCAGCAGGACTACCACCAGATGCCTCATGATGACATGGTCAACGGCCACATGGAGGAGCAGCGCCGGATGATGCAAGGCCAGAACGGTGTCATGCGTCGTGCCCGCTCTGCTACCGTGATGGAGCTTGGCCCATACCCCCAGAAGTCTCACTCCTGCCCCATCCCCACCTGCGGCCGTCTCTTCAAGCGTTTAGAGCACCTGAAGCGGTAAGACCGGAACAACATTTTCTTTGTCAACACACGATCACCTTACCGTGTATCTGACTAAACTTCCAGACACGTGAGAACACATACCCAAGAGAGACCCTACATCTGCCCTTATTGTAGCAAGGCATTCTCCAGATCAGACAACCTAGCACAGTATGCCCCATCTTTCCTTGACTGCATTTCCTTTGTACTTTCTTTTGTCGCAAAAAAGAGACGAGCAATCCTCATGTTGTGTGCGTGGCATGTTACCGAGACTAGCGAAACCCAAACAAGCAAACCGCCATCGTCACCACACAGCACAGGACACAGCACAACTACAACAGCTCAGGAGGATACACAAAGGCATTGCGCATAACAGAGACTAACGTAGCCTTCCTCACAGACACAAGAGAACTCATGATCGCGGCGATGGAGGAGAGGGTCTGAACCTGTCTGGGGAGGACGAGGAGGAGTACTCCGGTGAAGACCACATGGGATCACTGGGCGATGCCTCGCCAAACTCGGAGTCCGGCTACATCACGGCATCATTGAACTCTGTTGCCAACGGCACACCGCCAACGTCGAACGGCAACTACGGGCCTTCGACTTCGATGCCCAGCTCGCAGTCCGGTTTCCACAGCCTCCAAACGCTGAGCCTGCCGATGACCATCAGCCAACCTCACACGGCTGTCATGATGTAATCTGAAGAAGGCATCAAACCGCCTTGCAACGCCTCCCTCCGGTTCGAAGGGTACTGTAAAATTTATGGATATTTTGTTTATTTCACGACTTCATGCGAGGCTTGGGACGGATGGTCAGTGTCATTCCCGATTGAAGGGGCAGGCTTTCCTTCACGGGACACCTGGGCGTTTCCTTTGCGGGGTTGCTGCTATGTTTTATTCATCATCAGGCGACACTTTTGCTTTTTTTTCTCCCCCACGGGGGTTGTGTTTTGCGTTCTATTTTGGGCAGAAAAAGCACAATAGACGGGACTCGGGTGCAGCTCTCTGCGGAGTTCCCTGAAAAACATTTCTGCATCATGGGTCGGCACCGAATGACTGGAAGTGGTGTATATAACTGTCTTCGGTTCATCGGGCGCTAGCAGATCGGGATGAAAGATACCAGCTGGTCGGAGACAACATTTGTGCGTTTTGGAACGAGGTTGAGAGAAGGAAAATACATGCACAAAACCCCACATGTGCTCATTTCAGGGTAGCCGCTTGTTCATACCAGTCAATACGACGATTTTCATACCTTTTTTCAATTACATTGCATTGCATTGCAGCACATCGCCACACTAATTTCTCGGGAGTCGTATTTCTGCTGGATGTGATCGATCTGAACCCTTACTCCATGCGAGCATTCACTCTATCTCGAGTAGTACTTCTGCCAATTCTGACCGTTCGAGCATCGAGCATGGGAGACATCTGACAGCCCTAGGCCTTGTTTCCCCAGAGATGACGTGCAGGACAAGGACATTGTTTAGATTCTCAGATCTAGATCCGAAACTAGGCTCGGGTCGTTGAAGACGTAGCCCATCGTCTCGCACAGCACAAGGCCGCAGCAGCCAGATAGAGAGAGCTCAGAAGGATTCTCTCGTTGGGTCTCGCTACTTCCTGTGCCTTTCTCGCGGCCTCCTGCGGCGCCCTAGTCTGGTTCCGCCAGCCTTTCATCGCTCACTCACATGCACACTCCCTCTTCCCACTCTTCATCTGATTTCCCCTCTACCGAATCATCTCGACAGCTGCATCGGGCAGGTCAACTCTGTCAGCGGACTGTAGCTATGAATGGCGTTTCTGCTGCGACTTAATCTTATCACACGAAGAAACAAGTGCCGACTTTCCGCTCTCACTGTGCCGCATTATTGCGCCCCCCTCCCCTCCTTCTTGACAAATCAGCCATCCGCGTATTAATCCTGCCCCGTAAGCGTCTAAATCCTGAAGAGAAAAAAAAGGGCCCAACCTAAAAATATGGACCCCAAAGTACTCTCCTCCTGCTGGGTAAAACTTCAGGCACGAGTTTCCAAAAACGGCAACAGTGTATGTGTGTCAGACTTTTGTGTGGTAGCGGTTGCTAGCCGCCTCCGCCCGCGCGGCCGTTGGGACACACCCACACAATCTTACTCACTGGCTCACTCACTCACCCGCTGTACCTAGACTCACTGCCCTGGACCAACAGGACCTGGAAAGAGGATTCTCCGTACGCGGGCCTAGGGGTGGCCGACCGGCCGGGCTGACGGGATAAGCTTGGCTCTGAGATTAACTCAAATCGGTGGAGATTTGCGCAGTTCGTGTTTCCGCCGGGGAGCCCGTGGGCCGCGTTCTAGTGCAGATCGCTGTCAAAAGTGCTTGAGGCATCATGGAAGGAGGGTTATGCGGTCTTGTAAGCTTGTCTGGGGTGTTGTTTGAGGGCCGAGGGCGGTGACCTCCTTTCTCCACCACCCACCCATCATCATCGCCATCGCCATCGCTTTTCGCAGTGAGAGAGCCTTAGTAACTCAAAGAAACGTGAAAGATCCTTTTTGGGAAACCCAGCCTCGGTTCCAAACCCCGGGTTTCCCAGTTCAGGGCTGATGCCCTGCCCTGCCCGGCTCTGCCCTGCCCGGTCCCCTGGCTCACCTCCGCTTGCGGTGCTTCCCCTTCCCACGAGAATCTGTCATCCTCTTGCCCTCCCTCTCCACGGCCCTGACGTCACGCTTATTCAGCCGCAGCTCGCCTCCCTTCATCCTGCCCATGCCGGGCATGTCGACAGGCAGGTCTGACCCCTTGCCCTTGTGCCTCCTCGCCTTCTTGCTGCTGCCGCTGCTGCCCCCCTCCTCGGGCCTCTCGAGGATGATGCCGTTCTCCTTGGCCTCGCGGCGCCTCTTGTCCTCGCGCGAGGCCCTGGCGCCGAGGATCCCCTTGCGCATGGCCATGGGCATCTTCTGCTGCTTGAAGATGCTGTCCTTGGACCCGAGCTTCTGCAGCCGCAGGTCGGTGGTGAGGGCGCGCGTGCGGCCCTCGGAGAAGGCCTTGCTGGCGTGGCTCGCGCCCGAGGCGGCTGTGTTGAACGGGTTCGTGGCCGAGAGGATGTGGGATTCCGAGATGAGCCGCTGTAGCTCTAGGTCGCTGGCGAGCAGCGACCTCGAGTCCTCGTTCTGCGGGTCCTCGTCGTTGTTGCCCCCTCCCTGTCGCTGGTGTTTCGCCCGGGCCGCCTGCTTGCCCTTCCCTCCTTCCGCGCTTGAAACGGCGTCTGGCGGCCGGGAGGACAGGTAGGCGCGCATCTCGCGCTTGGTCATGAGGGCGGTCTGGGGCGTGAGCGTAGAGAGGGACGGGGTGGGCTTGGAGTAGTCTACCACCTCGACCTGGGTGTTCGTTTCCTCTGTTTCGGACCCTGCTGATGTTTCATCTCCCTCGCTGCTGTCGTCATTGCCCTCGCCGTCTGTGACCGGCACGTGTCAGTAATACCGAAACAGAAACAAGAAGTAGAAAGGAGAAAGGCTTGTTTCAGTAGCCGGGTCGCAGCCGTGGTAGCCACCCACCTTCACTGCCCTCGTCTTCGTCGTCATCCTCCTCCGCAGAGAGGCCATCCCACTCATCCTGCCCGTCCTCGTCTTCCCCAGAGTCAGAGGTTTCGGATCTCATGTCCTCCACCCCTGCCGCACCGTCGCCGCCATCTGCTTCCATGCCCGCAGACGCCTTCCTCCGGTCCTTGGCGGCCGGCCTGCTCGCCTCGTCACCGGACCCTCCAAGGGGAGCGAACTGGGCCTCAAAGTGTTTCCTGAAGATGGCTTGGGCTTCCTCCATGGCAGCAGCCTTCTCCGCCTTGGCGTCGGCATCGGCGGCCTTGTCGGCCGGCACCCTTCGCTTTCTCTTGCCCAATACCACCGTCCCGGGCGCCATTGTTTGCTCTGCTCTGAACTTGATCGACCACGGCCTGACCAAGTGCGGCCTTATGTGAGCCCCGGTTGTATTATGCAAGGAACAAGTGAATGAGTAAGTGATGGATGTACCTCGACTGTAGCTGAGAAGTACCTCTCGCTTGTTGAGCCCTGGTGAGGTTTGTGAATGTTGGACGAGGGTGGTGGTTGAAGCTGCGTTTTCTTAGATTATTCCTTGATGAGATTTTTGATGGGCCACACACAACACACACGCACACATAGTGAGTAGTCAACCTTGCTGTAGCCGCTGCCGCGCCGGAAATTTCTGACACGCCTTGTGAAATCTTGGCGGCGTTGGGCGGTGCAAGGAGAGCCGCACACGGTGCCCCGCAGCACGCTTCAGTGGGTGCGCCCGCGGCCTTAGCGCCTGCCACCGCTCAAAGACTGCAGGAACTCATCCCATATCCCCCCCATTTGATGAGATGTGCTGCATGTAGACCCGGGTGAAAGAGCCTCACTCACGATACACGACCCAGCCTCACCTCTTCCTGGACCCAATTCCGCCCACAATGACCATCTTCCGCCCCTGCATAGACCTGCACTCGGGCCAGGTCAAGCAGATCGTGGGCGGCACTCTGGACGAGAAGACCCCGGGCTCGCTCAAGACCAACTTCGTCTCGCCTCACCCGCCCGCACACTTCGCAAAGCTGTACCGGGACAACGGCCTTCATGGCGCTCATGTGATAATGCTGGGCCCAGGAAACACGCAGGCCGCGCGCGAGGCGCTGGCTGCATGGCCGGGCGGGCTGCAGGTCGGCGGCGGCATCAACGACACCAACGCCGCCGAGTGGATCGACGCCGGCGCTGACAAGGTATGCGCGCAACGGAAACCGTGTGCAAGACGGCGTCCCCCCCCCCCCCCTCTGTGTGGTTCGTTTGAGAATGGCTATTTACCAAGGTATCAAAGTCACAAACATATCAACGGGCTGAAGGCTGATGATGCATCCACGCTCTGGTGGGGAGTTCTCAGTAGGTCATCATAACGTCCTTCCTCTTCCCGCAGGGCAAGTTCAGCCAGCCGCGCCTCGACGCCGTCCTCGGCGCCCTGGGCGGCGATAAGGCCAAGCTGGTCATCGACCTGAGCTGCCGCCGCCAGCAGGGTGAGGGCGACGCCGAGCCCAGGTGGTACGTGGCCATGGACAAGTGGCAGACCATCACCGACATGGAGGTGAACCAAGGTAAGGAGACACATAGAAATACATATATACATACATACACACATACACGTACCGCCCGCTCGCACATACACACAGGCTAATCCCCCTCCCCCCTATAGAGTCCATAAAGAACCTGGAACCCTACTGCTCCGAGTTCCTCATACACGCCGCCGACAACGAGGGTCTGCAGCGTGGGGTCGACGAGCTGCTCATCACCAGACTGTCCCAGTGGTGCAATATCCCCGTGACCTACGCCGGTGGTGGCCGAAACCTCCAGGATCTAGATAACGTAGCCAGGCTGAGCCGCGGCACAGTTGACCTTACCATCGGCAGCGCTCTGGACTGCTTCGGTGGTAGCGGCGTGAGGCTGGATGAGTGTGTCGAGTGGAATCGACGACAGGCAACAGCGCAGCGGTCCTAAGGCTAGCCGGAGAAATATGAAAGACATTGGAGAGCTGTCTGTGGATTGAATCTTTGCACTACCAAAATATTTAGAAGCCGGACAATGTAAATACATGGTGACTCGATGAATTATCGCTCTCTAGGCTGCAGCGATGCTGTCTCGCTCTCATGAGTATTGCTCGAATATCGTACATTGAAGGCCACCGCTACCCCACGGGTCGCGCCCGGGAAATATCAGGGCAGCGAACTGAAGATATACTCCCATTCAGGATGGGAAACGTCACCGGAATACAATTCCAGCCGTCAAGCACAAAACACGAAAACCAACTCCAGATCCAGGTGCCCCTTCACCTGGTGAATACCACTTCGCCTTCCTAACCTTCGCTCAATTCCCTCACGCATAGCCAAACTGCACTCATCACGCCATCCCTCGCCAGGCTGGTCTGCTTTTGAAGACGCCAACGCAGCCTCAACACAATTAATCCCCGACGATCAACAAGACCAATACCATGGGGTATGTGTATCGAAATAAATACAAAGCGCAAATTCGGCTGTCCAGGCCGGTGAATTGTGAAGAATTCGAAAAAAAAAGAAAACCCTCAGGCGTGGCGGGGTGTTCGTTTCATTGAGGCTCATCAAGTCGGTTCCATAACTCGTCATGTCCTTTGCCTAGCTTGTGGGTAGCATCAAGACCAGCTTATCCTCACACCAGGCTGCTCTTGGTCCGACCATGGCTAGGGCGTCGTCCCTCAGCTCGTCGGCGTAGCGTGTCCTCCCGCTTAAGGACGAGATCACACCACTTGCCCTTGGCCCGTGAAGAGCCACCAAGACCGTCATCGTCATTACCGAAGTTGTCACGGCCGATTACATCCGCGAGGACCTTCAACCAGCCTTCCTTGTCCTCGGGGCTGTCGGCGTAGAAGTCGATGATTTCGCCATTGTTGAATCGGACCCGGAATCCCTCTTCCACGAACATGTAAGCCTCTTCCTCCTCAGCAAAAGCTGATCGGCGACGTTTCCCATTCTTGCCGGTGGTCTCCTTCTCAGTCAATGCCCTACGGTCGTCGATGAGCCGCTTGGCATTTGCCAGGTTGATAGTGGCACGTGGTTGGCGTGTCGCTTCATGGTACGCAGTCAGCTTTGTGCCAACAAGCTTGAAGTAACGGCGGCGCCAGTACTAGGGTCATGGTCAGCAATAGTTCACATAAACTTGGCAAGAAGGCGAACTTACAGGGCAGTCACCGCCTTGTTGGCTCAGGTTTCCCTCCCAGTTGCGGGATCGACGTTCCTCAGCAGCCTTCATTTCCCGGATGCACGAGTTCATGCTCTTAGGCATATCCTCATCCGTGGATCCCTTCGGCCTTGGAACAAAGAGGAGCTGGAGCTCGAGCTTTCCGATCTTGTATGGGGCTTTGCGAACAATAGAGGTACTGCCTCGCTTGCTCTTCACACTGGACGCGAACCCAGCTTCCTCTGTAGCCCACTCGTTGAAACAGGCAACGTCAACAACATAGGGACGACCAAAGCATCTCGACTCATGCTCCTTGAGACAGACGTAAGCACGTGCAAAGCTGCCATCCTCGGCAGCCAGAGGTGAGAGAAGGTCCCATGCCGTGGGATTGGCGGCAGTCTTCCTGGCGTGAGCCTCACGCTGCTGTCGAGCGAGCCGCTCATCCTCCTCCTTCTGCCGCAGTTCCATCTCCTTGCGCTTCTTCGGTGACGCGAAAACTCTGCTGAAGGTCGAAGTCTTGGTCTTGCGCGGTGAAGAAGGCGATTGAGCCATCCTCTGAGGCGGGGGCTTCTCCAATTTGACATTTAGGGTGAGTTGGAATTCCAGGTCATTGGGAACGACCAGTTCGAACTCTTGACCGATGGGTGCATTCCTTGCCAGCTCGAGCCATGCGGTAGTAACGCAATGTACACCGTTGTCGAGAGTCAGGCTGAACCAAGTACGCTCGTCTAAGACTGTTAGCATCACTGTATCTTACTATTGGGAGATGATAGCTGGCTTACTCTTTGGCATGGGTAAGTCGAGATCTTTGACACCCATTACCTTCACAAACACTCTACCCCGCTCACCGCTCTCTTCGGCTGATATATCCGTAGATGCGTCCTCTTCTACCAGTGTGCCCATTGGGGTTGCGTTGCTTTCCTGGCCAGGCAAAGGAGGGACGGGGCCAGTGCTTGTATGTCGCTTGCGGAGGCTCTTCTTCCTAATCTGACCATTCCACGGCTCAACTGTCCAGGACTGGGGACGTGTTTGCTTCACTGGAGAATTACCAGCGGAGCGGGTGGAAGGGCGCAAGTCCTCGGTGTCTTTGTCGCTCGCCGCAACAACCTTCGTGTTCTGTCGCATAAGGTAGCCGCGCTGTTTGCGTGAAGTGATGTTAGCATTTATTGAGTCTTGATTGGTGAGTCTGGCGCTAGACGCTTGTCTAGAGACCTTCCGACTGGGAGTAGTCGAAGACTGAAGAGGGGAAAATTGTTGAAAAGCCACCTTTTGTGCCTCGATCACTCGCTCAAAGTCCTGGTCGAGACTGAGACCTAGGTCAAGGTCTAAGGTGAGACTACGACTCTTGAAACTAGGATGTCGCTGCATGTACTCATCGCCCGTCACGCTTGGAGCAAGATGCTGCTCGGAGTCGAAGTCTCGTGAAAGGCGGTTACGATGGCGGTCGGGAATCTGGGGGACGCTAGGCACCTCGCAGCTAACTTGGCGTCTCTGCTCTCTCATGGCTGCCATGTCGGCGGGCGTGGCAGAGGGACGGGTCTTCAGCCTTGATCCAGCTGCAGACTTAATGGTGGCAACAGTCTCAGGGATTGCTGGAGAGTGACGTTCCTCTTCCAGGGCCTCCTCGTCGTCGTAGGACGGCAAGGGGCGGTGAATGACTGAGTCTGGCGTCTTAGGCTCTTCGTCGTCCTCATCAGGCTCACCCCAACCGGAGCCATCATACTCTGGCTTTGACAGCGTAAGCTTCGGCGCGAATGGCCTCTGCAAGGTTTGTGCCTCAGCCTCCTTGGAAGCATCTGTTTCTTCGGGTTTCGGAAGCATGAAGGATTGAAGGTCGTCAGTAAAAGGGTTGTGCTTTGGGTTGGCGGGAAGGTCTGGGAGATCCTTCTCCGTGATGGTGTCAATTGACGACTCTTGCTGGGTAGGAGATGCAGCCCTGGGCGTGGTCAGTTGCTCCTCCTCTGTCTTTTCTTCCTGGGGGGTGGGTGGCAGGTCGGGACCGGAATAGTTGCTTTCGGAGTCGTCGGCCTTATCTGCACCATCCTTCTCCTCGTCTTCGATGTCTTCAACTCCAGACTCAGAGCGTTGATAGTAGTCTGTGATCGACATGTCATCATCGTCCCCATTTTCATGGTTCAGGTAAGCACCTGGGTCGCCCTCGTCTGCCGCTGAGTCCTCTGTGCTGGGGATAGGAACATCAGGGTCCAGGGGAAGCGGACGCTCAGGTGAACTTGGTGGGGGTGAAGAGAAATTGTAGTCCGACTCGCGTTCTAAGGCCAGATTGCCATCCACCCGACGCATGATGGATTCACGTGAGATCTTTTCAGGAAGCTCATAGTCGCCTAGCCCTGACAGCTCGGGGAGTGTATCGTCCTCCTCGGCCGATGCAACGATATCGTGAAGCTCAGCTTCTGGAGTCTGGCTATCCGCCCGGTCGCGAGTTCCAGCGCGCCTCATTCTTCGCTCTCGCTGTTGCTCAGCGGCGGATTTGCCATCATCAGACAGCATCATGAGCTTAAGTCGCTCTTCTAGCGTCATCTTGCCATTGCCAATGTTTTGAATGTCAGACTTGGAGAATGAAGAAGCAGGAGGGGGCGATGGAAGGGTCCGTGAGGACCCGATCATCCTCTCCGCGGTTGCAGAAAGGCCCGTCGACGAGTTCGAATTCCGTCTCTCACTGAAAATTCCCGGAGGAGGGGGCAGGGGGGGCAGGGGCCGGTGGTCACCATTGGAGTTGCGTGAATCTGTGCGATCATGCTGTGGGATTTCCCCAGCAGGGAAGTTGTGAAAGCCGTCGAGCATGGGGCTGCCCTCAAGAACCTCATCCATAGGGTTTGCCATGTCCTGACGCCAATCGTCGGGGAGAACGACCGGCGTCTTGACAGTATCCTCAAGAGTCGCGTCAAAACTGTCATCATGGTCGTCGGCACCCATGAAATAGTTCTCCTCTTCGTCGTCATCTTCATCGTCTTCCGAGTCGATACTTCCCTCCCGAGAACTTGAAGCGATGGACGAAATGTCTGGAGTGGCCATTTCATACTCATTGACCTGAGGAGGTGCGGCGTCAAATGTGACGCTCTTGGCATGACGATGGAGGGCCATTCCCAGTGGCAGCTCACGATCTTCAAAGGATGACCCAGAGGAGTTAAACTCATTATCGTGGTCGAAACTGCCCTTGAACCGGCTTGTTGCGAGAGACGACTTGGTCGGGGATGCCTGATCCCTGCTTGCTGGTCTCGGGCCGTTGGGTGGAGAAGTGCGTGTCAAAGAAGGAGACACGGACAGAGGAGGAGGTGACTTGGTCGGGCTGTATTGAGGGATCCTGGTCTGGCTTTCTGATCTGGTGTGGGCAAAAGCCTTGTTGTCGCGATATCCGCTAATGCCTGTGCCGCCGAAGGCGTTGCCCTGGACCTTCGAGAGGGGTCGCTCGACCTGAGGGACTCTGGTGGGATCATATTCTTGCTTCTGCTCGAGGGCGAGGATGTTGCTGTTCTTGACGCGTGAAGCCTTCTGCAGGCGCTCAATGGAGGATCGGCGGGTTGGCGACGGCGAGCCTGAGCCATATGTGCCGTTCTCGTTGTTCCTACTCTGCCAGAACAGCCGAGGTGAGGCCTTTCCGTCCAGCGGGGAGCTCTGGAATGGTGACGAGTCGGTGTTCAAGGCCATCTTCTGAGGCGGTGTGTTAGTGCATGCCTGCTCTCCGCAAACACATGGGAAGGGGATGAGAGTAGGGAGTCTCACCTTAGTCGCCTCCTTCCAACTAGGAGAGTTCCTTCGCTTCTCGGAAGGAGAAATCTCAGACAGTGGTCGTGGAATTGCGCTCGACATCTTGGGAGGAGAGCTGCTCTTGGATAGACGTAGGGGTTGTACCTATGGTTGTCAGTTTTGTTGATGGATCAACAAGGTGATGCGCGACGCTAGTGGGGCGACCCGTCAGTGAGCACTCACAGGATCCGACGAGGCCATTTGTTCTGGCTCAGATTCCATCCCCTCAAATCATACACGGAAAGAAAGACAAAAAAAAGACAGATGTCGAATTGCTGTCGTGTCCAAGTGCGTTGGCGATTGTGGGCTCGAGGAACCGATTTAGGGAGGAGATGATGTACGGATCTGTAGGCGGGCGGAGTATGTGAAAAGCGGTGGCTGGTATCCTGCAAGTCTGCGGCAGCTTGGTGGAGAGGTCAAGTACAAGGGCAGGGCAGGGTAGGGCAGGGCCGGACAATTGAATACAAAAGACGGGCCTTGGGCAGGGTGGTCTTTTTAGGGAATGAGGCTTAAGATGATCCCGTTTGCAAGACGCGAACAGTTGCTGTGGACGAACAGGTATATCGTGAGTGATAACAAACCGATGCTCATGCCATTTTCGTGGTTGCCAGCAAGACGAGGACGATCCCAAGAACGAAAACAGAGGAAATCGGGCAGCGGGGGATGAGATTGATGCAATGCGATGCAACGAAGGAGAAAGGATGAGGTGGAAGAGATCTATCTCTTTCTCTGTTTGCCTGCTTTGCCAGGAAAACGTAGATATGTGTGGTTTTGAGGCCCGAGTAGCACTTGCACTTGTTGAGTGCAGGTGGGCGCGAAGCTGGCAAGCCTTGACCTGATTGGGCCACCGCGTGGTGTAAGCTTGGGCGTCGATCAACAGGAAGGTGGTTGCGGGGCAACTGCCCCAGATAGTCGGAAAAAAGGTGGGAAATGGCGGAACGGCCAGGGTCACGGAGCAGTCATTGCTCGCCAGTGGCAGTTGCTAAATCTGGAACTACCAAAAGTTCAGCGGGGATTGGCCAGCTGCCCCCCCCCCTGCCCTTCAGCACTGCTGCACTACGTAGTTCACAGCACAATAAGCACAATTCCAGGTACCCAGGTCGGGAAAGCGAATGTGATGAACTCCCCCAGCCTCCCAATGTGACCGACCATCGCCTTCGTCCAATTGACTTTGGGCGAGAGGAGAGACAAGGCCATCAACAACCTTGTGTTCTGAAACTCGAGACTTGCAAACTCTACCACTCAGGTTTTGTTGAAATGTGAAGGGGGCTGGGCTGGGCTGGGCTGGTATTGGTGATGATGATGTTAGTCAGTCGAGTCGAGTGAGGGCCTGTATCTCGTTGCTACCCACTTCCATTGTCCTCTCGGGCAATCCTGATCCTGATCCTTCCTGGAGGAAGTGGCATAGAGTAGGACCCACCGCGCGTGCCCAAGCAGCCAAGTCCCGCTTCCTGCAGGTGAGTGGACACCCTGCAGCCTGCAGTCCGTCATAGTCTCGACATCCAAGGACAATGGCCTTGTTTACTCGGCATCTTCTGCTTGCCTCACCATGGCAACACCCACTCGCTTGCTGCAGGTGCACTGGTACTACATTGATAGATGCTTCTGATGCAATACACCACACAGCCTCGAAGTCACATAAGTGGCTGTACTACTCAGTTGTAACCCGCGCGATCACAAGAATCTGGCCTCCACCAAGATCCTCGGTCGTAGATGGGTGGATGGCTGTACGAAACACATACATATGTACATTCTTCATTAATTTTCCAATTCTCCGCTGGCGGGAACTAGCAATGCCTCGTTCCTGGCTCGATCCTACTGCCTTGTAGGACAGCGCCCCGGCAGCGGCTAGCCCCGATCAGCCACTTCGGCACTCAGCCGTACATTGCAGGTCTCCACGCTGCTCAAGATTAATCGGAGGGATCGACATGGAGGCAACAACGATACCACCGGTCCACTATTCTCGACGTTGACTTGAGTGCCTGCATATTCCAGAGCTGATAGCCGAGAGGTCGAAACAGATACAGAAAGATGTATGCCGGTCAGCCTGAGACACTTCACGTCCATCAGGCCATCAACCCGTGTGCGTACATGACGCAGTACGAGCCTCTCTCTGGCGTGTGCAAAAACCGGAGGCTGGGCATCCTCTGCAGCAAATCGAGTCAGCTCAAACCGGGCAGCCAGCACCTGTAATTCTGAGACATTGGGTCTCTGCCACCCAGTGCTGAGGATGGCCCAAGATTCTGGACCCAGAATGAACTAGACCGTGATACGAAACTCCACAGAGCCCATTTAGTCAATGCCATTGAGAGAAGCCTCCTGACTACGCGGTACGGTTCTGTCCACGCACCTAGCTGCCTAGACATCTTATTCACTCCCACATTAGAGACAGGCCGGAGGCACGCATGGATCTTTTGTCTTTCTAGAAGACCTCCGTCTTCTTTTTTCTTCCGGGATCCTAGGCCACATATGCACATACATGGTTTTAATGCCGCAGCATTCTGTAGTGCGACATGCGCGTGCCGTCGGACCCGTGCCTTCAACCGCCACCGCGCCGGCATATTGTTCAATATTGAGCCAGGCAGGAAACACGGCAGAGAAAAATTTATCTGCTCGCGTCAATGCCTTACAGCACCTAGACTCATTCATCCCGAAAGCCGGATGATGGGAGGGGCGCCGGCCTAAGCTGGCTGATTTTGTTAATGGACGTTTCCTAGCTCGAGTGTACATGAATGATACCAGGATGTAAGCTCCAACCTCTTGGTGTAGGCAGGCACACGCCTAGTAGAATGTCGTGCATGGATTGGTAGGGCAACTTATGCCCTCGGCCTCTGGCACGCAGGCATACGTTGGTCGCCAGAACGTTCACACCCGGAGAGGCGATTGCCGTAGAGTAGCAGTCTCCATTCGTTGAGCACTGGCTGCGCACCGTAGCCTGGCACCTCTCACATCGGTTCATCTACCTTTTGCACACCATTGACACAAACGTACGAATGCGCAGTTCAACAGGGACGTTTGGAAGCCCTTGAGAGAGATGAAGAGCGCAAGAAATTAACACGCCTGCCAAGCCTCATCAAGTTCGCACTCGTGGACTTACTGTCTGGTTCATCAACATGTAGAGACGGCCAGACCAAAATGCAGTAAACAGTAACTTAGCACCTTGACAGTTACAAGCGCCAAAGTTGAGTCTCACGTCAAAGCAGCAGACAAATGCACAATGAACAATTTCATGATCAGAGAAGATGTTGCACATAGGAAATTTATGATTTCGCCTTCTATGAACTGAAGCAAGTCTCGCGCTTAAACACAGTTTAGAGACTGACAGCATAAGGGAATAATTATGGTGCCACCTTTTCCCCAGGACACCGTATGTGTATGACCACCCTCGGATAGTGACAGTCTCCTCTGGTATCTCCCTTTTCCCGGACCCAGTAATAAAAAATACACCCCCAAGACGCCAGCTGGTTTATCATACAATGCAAAGTCTATACTTATTCGTCCTCTTCCTTGATCTGCTTCTGGACCAGATGGAACCTGGATCCGTCCTCATCCCTCTCGTGCTCGATGGCCACCTTGGAGAGATGCGTGAGGACATTCTCCATGAGCGTGTCGGAAGCGCTCCTCTTCTTACGGCCGAGGTTGTCGAGGGTCTCCATGCCAGTCATGACGTAGTACACAATGGCGATGACAATCGTCACGGCGATGGAGAAGCACCAAACCACCACGACGGTGACAATGTCTGTCCTGCCGTTGGGGTCCGACGCGATCGCGGGGACGGGAGGGATGGTCGAGCTGGCGCCGCCGGTGAACCAACCGAACACCGCGAAGAGTGTGGCCAGGATGTCGACGCCCAAGATGGCCGCTATCAGCTGGAAGGATGGGTATGTCTCGAAGCCGCGCGTGACGAAGATGAGCCAGTTCTCGGTGAGCGAGATCTCGAGGAAGAGAATGCCCTGGACGGAGCCGTAGTTCTGGATCACACCGCCACTGGGGAGCCAGAGTGTGCCACGGAGGATCCAAGTGCCGATGGCGAGGAGGGCGCCGAGAACGATGGAGATGATCCAGATCTTGGGAAGCTGCCACTCGACGGGGCGACGCTCAAAGTGTGCGTTGTCGTATGCGACGGCGATGGTGGCCAGATCGGCGAAGAGAGCCAGGAACACGATCAAGTCAACACGGACGGTCTCGTTGATGGCGATCATAGAAGTGACGAGGTAGAGCTCCAAGTGCAAGCAGAGAGCGATACGGTACTGGATGTATGCCTTCATGCGCTGGAAGATCTGGCGGGAGATCTTGATGGCCGAGACGATGGTAGACAGACCGGGAGCAAGGAAGACAATATCGGCGGCAGCCTGAGCAGCCTCTGTAGCGCCTTCGACAGCGATACCGCAGTCGGACTTCTTCAGGGAGGGAGCATCGTTGACACCATCGCCAGTCATGGCAGTCAAATGGCCACGCTGTTGCAGCATCTCGACGACCTTGTACTTGTGCTCGGGGAAGACCTCAGCGAAGCCGTCGGCACGCTCACACAGATCGTAGATAGAGTTGCCAGCCAGGTCAGAGTGGAGCAGCTTGTCCGAGTTGTACACCTTGGTTCCCAGGGCAAGCATACGGCAGGTTTCCTTCGCAATGGCGATGGCGTCACCAGTAAGCATCTTAACGGAGAGACCTAGGGTCTGGGCGTCGGCGATGGTTTGGGCGGTATCCGAGCGAGGGGGGTCGAAGAGCGACAGCATGCCGAGCATCTGCCACGGGCCGTCGGCCTCACGGACAGCGACAGCCAGGGAACGGAAACCACGGCGGGCGAATTCGGTGGCCTTCTCCTTGAACAGAATCTTCTGCTCAGGCGAGCAGTTGCTAATAGCGAGCACAGCATTTGGGGCTCCCTTGCAGCACTCATAGCGGACGCCCTGGTAGGTGCAGATAGAGGTGATACGCTTGGATACAGGATCGAAAGGCATGAACTTCTCGGTCGTCCAGCCCTCGGAAATCATCTCCTTGGCCTTAGGGTATCTCTTCAGGGTAAGGATAGTGATCTTGTCGATCGGGTCGAGAGCCTTAATGTTGTGGCTGGAAGCTAGAGCAGCGACAGCCATCATCCAGTTGACGTCAACTCCCTCCATCAGGAAGGGCTCACGGACGGAGAGCTGGTTGGCAGTGAGGGTTCCTGTCTTGTCGGAACACAGGATATCGACACCAGCGAGAGACTCAATGGCGGTGAGCTTCTGGACGATGGCTTTCTCCTGGGCGAGGTAGGCAGCGCCGACGGCCAGAGTCGTGGTCGTGACGACGGGCAAACCGACTGGGACACCAATGATGAGGAGAATCAGGACGTAGTGCAGCAAGTTCGTGGAGTCCTCCGCATTGCCGACGATGTTCAGGTTACGGTAGAAACCTCCAATCCAGGCAGCGAGCATAAAGAGAACGACGAGGACCAGAAGCGATGTACCGATGGAGTTCATGATGGCCTTGAAGTGACCCTGGTCTTGGGCGCCCTGAACAAGAGAAGCGGTCTTGCCGACGAACGAAGCCTGAGCTCCGCAGGTAACAATGCCGTAAGCCTTGCCTCGCTTGCAGCCAGTAGTGTAGAAGACAACATCGGTCATGTACTTGTCGACTGCGAGAGACTCGCCCGTGATGGCAGACTGGTCGATAGCGACAATCGGGTGTCCGATGTGGGGAGTTCCATCCTCATCTTCACCTTCTTCAAACTTCTCTTGTCGTGGAGAGGATACATCCTGTGCTTGGAGCTCGGTCTTGTATTGTTGGAAACCCTCCGCGCCCTGCTCATAGTCGCAAATGAGTCGGGCGTCGGCGGGTACAACAGTGCCTTCTTCGATAACCACCTGTGATTATATTAGCGATGACCAGACTGACTGTGGAGATCAGCGGACTCACAATATCGCCTGGTACAAGTTCTCGGGCCCTGATCTCTTGTTCCTGGCCATCACGAACAACACGAGCTTTCATAGCGATGTCTCCCTTCAAGCTGGCAACGACGTCGGCAGCCTGCTTCTCCTGGTACCAACCAACGATGGCGTTGAGCATCAGGATGCCGATAATGACACCGGCGTCAACCCAATCTTGGAGACCAAGTGCAAGGATTGCTGCCGCTTCCATGACCTGATTGCTGAGTTAGTAGGTTTCCCGAGGAGAGGACTAGCTTGGAGCCCTTACGTAGAGAATAGGGCCACGGAAAAAGCCAATGAACTTGAGAATCATGTTCTCCTTCTCAGTGGACAGTTCATTCCAGCCGGCGCTCTTGCGCCTTCTCTCAACTTCCATGGAGTTGAGACCGTCTCTCATCTCGGTGTTGAGCCAGTCTGTGGGGGTAACGAAGTCGCTGAATTTCTTGCCCGCCGCGGCACCGCCACCCTTCCACCATGGCTTCTTCTTCTCTACTGTCTCCTCCTCGATCTCCACCTCGGCGTTGGGGTCCCGGTAGGTGTCGATATACCTGATCAGACTGTTTATGCGGTTAGGATCATGCTGGACTTTCCAATAGTAAGCTCCGTGACTTACGCTCTGTACTCATCCATGTATTGGCCACCGCCGCCCTTAGGCGCACCGACATCCAGGTTGGAGTACATGTTCTGGGTTTCCGGGAGGAAGTTTCCCGCCTCGAGGTCATCATGATCCTCCTGCCTCAGAGGCTGGGCAGCATGAGGAGTACTTTTCTTGCCGAAAGCCATGACCTTCTTGAAATTGGGAGCCATGTGCCCGAGATTTACAGGCCAGCTGTAGAGAAGAAGAAAACAACGGAAAAGGTGGGGGAGGGGAGAGGAGAAGAGAGGAAGAAGGAGGCGAAGGGATGAGAGTGAGATCAAGAGCAGACCTGGAGATGGGACGGCGGGCAGAAGAATCTCTTATATGCTGTGGACATGAAGTTTTCTTCTTATCTACCTAGTGAGAATTTCCATAGCCTCAAACCTAGCTTGGTTCCGGACCTGACGCTGATCTTCGGGGCGACTACAACACAGGAGATCCAAGCAAGGATTCATCGATTCACGTCCCGCGACCCTCGACAATGGTCGGGTGTGGGTAGGAGATTCGCCGTCACTATGGCAGGTGAGGCACTTCTGGGAACGTGCGTCGGAGGAAATCTCTGGGCAACATGTAGCTCGACAAAAATAACTCGCCAAAATTTTGGAATTCCCGAGGAGTAACTTGGTCTTCGAGCTTGACTTTGGCTGCTACTTTGGACGGCTGGTACGTTGGTACATTTCCCTGTCCATCTCAGCCTGGTTTGCCGGGGACCAAAAAGCTCAGAGCTCTTCGGACGGCTGCACCTATCCCGGAGCAGCCCTCACAACTCCCACAGCCAGGGTCTTCTGACAGGAGTAGCTGATCGGTTTCAATAAGAGCTGGCATCCTTGGATTGCGAGGCCCAGGCATGGAAGCCCGGGTGTCGTCGTGAGCAGGGCTTCGGCGTGCCGAGAAAATAAAATGCCTCAAGTACAAGTCAAGCAACGCGTTGTGACTAGGAGACGGGAGTACAGGAGTTGTGAAGTTTCGACTTCTGAGATGGGTGATCCAGGCAGGTGGAGCCGTGTGGTGTCTCCATGGGTGACCGAGGAGCTGAGTTTCAGCTCAGGGTCCCTTTGAAACTGCCACGTGATATCCCATAGCAGAGACTTTCCGCTCGCGATAACGTACTAAGCATACGCTTCGCAGTCGCCACTGCGACCCATCCACCAAGACGTTCACGTCCCGCCAAGTGGGCTTGGCGTTCAACCGGAAACATCCATCAAGAAGAGTCCAGCGCGTGCTGAGAAGGCTTGTTGGTCCACACAGCCGCCAAGGCAGGATCTGCAATGGGAGAGGTGCGGACTGCCGGCTGCACCATTTCCTATTACTACACAATATGTGGGCTCGGCGGTCGCAAATGTCGCCCTTCGAGACGGCCAAGCTGGCGCCGTAGGGTACGTTGGTGCTTGTTATTTGCTTGAATGACTTTGGGCCGCCTTGTAGAGCCTTGGCTTATACTTGTCCCGATCCATCTAAGCTGCGAGGGCTCGGCCGTCCCTGAATCGATCGATCCGCTCAGCCGTGAGACTCGGTTGTGAGCTTGTTCTGGCTCCTTGGGAAACACATAAAGAGACAGGTCAATTTGCAAAGAGATTACACGGCCGAAAAATGCCGTGAGAATCATGCGTGCAGGAAGCACCGGTACCGGATTTTCGCAGGCCAGCCGGCGGCGACGGGCGGACGTTTTTCTGAGACCTGCTAATTCGAGGAGTAGTCTAAGAAGACGTTCTAGAAGACGTGTTGACAGGTAATTGAAAATGAGACGTAACGAAGGGGGTTGGGTACGGGTGAGACGGCTGACTCGTTGAGACCAGGTCAGTCTCATGGGGCAGACTCCCCCTGTATGAAACAGTGCTACCTATGCCAGCATAGCAAGGTATGCCCTCACTCTATTCGTCCACGCATTGAGGTGGGACCAACTTGGGAAGCACTGACAGTGAAAGGAAACAGATGGGTCATGAAACGAGCGCCCCGGATGCAACTAGTCGGAGCGGGATGCCAGGGTTCAGGCCTGGGGGACGTGGAGTAGATCATCGGTCAAGACGGTAGCCCTTCGGCTTATCGACTTGGAGACTTGGGGCCCGTGGGGGACCGTTGCCAGCGTCGGGGCCGGGATGGTCCTCCCCACGGAGGTGCTTCCTCCAATTGAGCCTGGACGCTCGCTAGTATGAGAGCGACTTTTTCCATAATTCCTATTCGGTGGATAAGCCCCGGCACACATTCCCCTGCAGACAATTGTAACCAATACAACTCAGCACAGTCGCGCTTGAAAGTGATACAGGGCCAGGTGTAGTCGACACGGGCCAACGAGAACGGGGCCCGGCTTGCGAGATGGAATCTATCAAGAGCAATCTCTAGATGAGAGACCTCAATTGGATAGACCTCTCATGGAGAAGGGTTCCTAGGAACGAGCTCTCGCGCATGAGTAGGGATGGCGGCACCTGTTCCACACGGCGTGAACCATATATCTCCATGGCATTTCCGGGGGCGACATAACCATGAATGGGAAGGCTCTGGTACGGCATTAATTGATCGCCGGTATTGGACCGATTTGGCGAGCCATAGATCGTTGTCACATAGGGATTGGCATGCTGTGATTTGGTGTGTTGCGGTGTAGGTTTCCTCGCCATTTGGCTTGGTCAGGTTTCAAGATGGTAGACGCTGTCTTTGTTACAGCTTCTTCGTACAAGCGTCCGACATGCCAAGGCTTGACAAGTGTTCTGGGCATGTGCAGGGAAGTGTAAAGCCGCATAGCAATGCGTGCGAGATGTGCTTTGTGCAATGTGCTATGTACGGAGCATACCGACCGTCGCATTGTTCAGACTAGCTTGGCACCTAGTCAGCGACGTGGACAGCAAGCCTTCCATTGCGTCCTGATTGCTTGCTTCAGCATAGTTGCCAAGCTGATCAGCCAACGAGCGAGTAATTCCGGCACTTGGGATCATAAAAAACAGACCGAGGTGAACGAGCGTAGAGTGCGGAGTATGGAGTATAGAGAATACCTAGGTAGATCATACTTTTAGAGTGTGTTCGGTTGAGAAGGAGGCAAGGCGTATGGCATGCTGCAGAAGCTGAGAAGTTGAGTTGGGAGACGCAGCACACATCTGCAGCCGCTCTGATCAGGTTCATGTGGGCCGTCACGTCGGTCGGTCTGTCAGATGCAACGTCGAGGTCAGTGCTCGGCCAAAAATGTGCTGTACCTAGGTACCCATGTATCGTCCCCTAGTCGGGTACCTGAGTGCTCTTATCTTATCGGCGGGAGGTTTTTGTCCTCGGCAGGCATCAGAAACTTTTCTCGGTCTCTCTCACAAATCTGCCCAAAGTTAACAGAGCGATCAATTCCTCATCTGCACCCTTCTATTTGCGGCCCTGATACCCGAGACGTTCTACATCGCCTGCCAAGATGAAGCGAAAACTGGACGAAAACAACGAACCCACGTTTGTGCCCCAGACTGCCCCGGAGTCTGAGCCTGACAAGCCTGGCACGTCCGGGGAAACCACCGCAAGCCCTGGCCCTGCCTTCTCTGATCTCGCTCTCGATCCGCGGCTGCTACAAGCCATTGCCAATCAGAAGTACCAGACCCCGACTCTTGTCCAGTCCAAGGTCATCCCTCTGGCCTTGAACGGCCAGGATGTGCTCGCCAAGGCCAAGACTGGCTCCGGAAAGACCGCCGCCTACCTCCTACCCGTCTTGCATGGCGTTCTGAAGCGGAAGCAGGTGTGTTGTGTTTCGTTTCCCTCCGCTGTCGCTTATCGCGGCGCTCGATCTGCTCCCATGCCCTGCTTCATTGGCTAACCAGAAATAGTCTGACCCTACCGCTTTCACTGCTGCCCTGATACTCGTCCCCACCCGCGAGCTTGCCGATCAAGTGTTGCGGAACGTCGAACAATTCTCAGCCTTCTGTGCCAAGGAAATCCAGGCCGTCAAGCTGACTGAACAAGTCTCCGAAGCTGTCCAGCGATCTATACTTTCGAGCGCACCTGATATTGTTATTTCGACCCCGGCAAGAGCATGGCAGAACATCAGCAATGGGTCTCTCTCCGTGGACAAGCTCACAAATCTGATTTTGGACGAGGCCGACCTGGTGCTTTCATATGGCTACGATGAGGATCTTCAGAACGTGGCTCGGTCCGTACCAAAGGGGCTGCAGACCATCCTTATGTCCGCCACTCTCACCACTGATGTGGAGACTGTGAAAGGCTTGTTCTGCCGTGACCCAACGGTACTCGACCTTGAGGAGCCAGATGCCGAAGGAGAGGGCGTTTCACAGTTTTATGTCAAGTGCGGTGAAGCTGAGAAGTTTCTCCTAGCCTACGTGATATTTAAACTGCAGCTTATGAAGGGCAAATGTAAGTTGTGCAGTCCTCGAAGTCTGAAAGTTTACTGTGTAGAATTTTTGACCGGGTTTTAACTAACTTCTTCACAGGCATCATCTTCGTCGCGGATGTTGATCGATGTTGGCGACTTCGGCTCTATTTTGAACAATTTGGCATTCGGAGCGCCATCTTGAACCCGGAGTTGCCTGTCAATTCTAGACTTCACGTGGTAGAACAATTCAACAAGAACGTGAGTACTGTTTTGTCCGCTCGATTCGAGCATCGCATGTCCTGAGAAAATCACTAACGATCTCAAGATATACGACATAATACTTTGTTCAGACGAAAATGAGGTTCTAGGCGATGAAGATCAACTAGCACAAACCGTTGATCAAGGAAAGAAAGGTGGAAACAGCAACGAAAAAGGAGATGCTCCGCCTAAGAAGAAACGGAAGTCGTCCAAACGAGACAAGGAGTTCGGTGTTTCTCGTGGCATCGACTTCCAGCGTGTCTCTGCGGTCATCAATTTTGACTTCCCAACGTCATCCAAGTCCTACACACACAGAATCGGTCGCACGGCGCGAGCGGGCCAACGAGGCATGGCGCTGTCCTTTGTCGTACCCAAAGACGAGTTTCGAAAACACATTCCGACATCAGTTGAGGCCGCCGAAAATGACGAGAAGGTCCTCGCCAAAGTCCTTCGTCAGCAGCAAAAGCAAGGCAAGGAAGTCAAACCGTACGTCTTCGACATGAAGCAAGTAGAGAACTTCCGGTACAGAATGAACGACGCGCTGCGCGCTGTCACCAAGAACAGCATCAGGGAAGCAAGAACCAGGGAACTGAGGCAAGAGCTTCTCAAGAGCGAACGGCTCAAGCGACATTTCGAGGAGAACCCGGCGGACTTGAATCATTTGCGCCACGATGGCGAGCTCCGAGCGGCGCGGACGCAGCCCCACCTTCGAGCGAAGCATGTCCCGGAATACCTGCTTCCCAAGGAGGGCAAGAAGGCTCTCACGGCGGACCAGGTTGGCTTTGTGCCCTTCAAGAAGCAAGGCGACCAGAAGAACCGTCGGTCCAAGTTCTTCAAGGGCAAGGCGAAGAAGGTTAGCGGGCGCAAGTCAGATCCCCTGCGGACTTTCAAGGCTCGGAAGAAGACGTAAAAGCGAGGACATGTTCATAGCAGCTAGACACACGAGAATTGAATTGATACCCTTGCCCCTGGTCTTCATCGTCAACAACATGCTCGCGGAGGAGTGATCCCCACCAGATGGCCCAAGATGGTATAGGCTTGTATGACGAATGCAAACGTATACGTAGGTGCAGAACCGAGTAACGGCGCACTATCACCAGCTAAGGCAAACATATGCAAGCGACTCTGAGCAAACATGGAATGGGTGCACGACTGACAATTCTTGCCGAAATCCGATACGCCCCACCGGCGTCCCACGAGGCATTCCCATCAGATCTGGGCAAAAGCTAGGCTTTCTGGAGTTGCAGACCGGCTTCTGGATCTGACCTCTACGAAGCTGAGAGTGAGGGCCTCCCAAATTCTTATCATCGTTATCGTATTCAGGGGCCAAATGCTTGTGTCACGTAGTGTGGCGTTCACGTCGGCGCAGCAATTGAAAATGCCCCCCCTTGTGCGCTCCCACTTCCCGGCATGGGTGGGAATTTGCTGTCTAGACCGCGAGAGCAGGACAGCAATGAATCAGTGACAACAACGCGAAACCTGGCACATAGCTCCCAAAAGATTTCTTCGCCCCAAGGTCTTGTCTCCACCACGACTGAACAAGCTTAAGTCGAAGCTATGACAGTCACAGTAAGAAAAGTCTAGAAGAAAAAAATTGGTGCATTTCCTCGCCATCCCCTTTCCTCACGAAAGGGTTGGGTGGTGGTCGGCAGTCGCGCGGCGGGTTACGACGTTGATGTCACCTAGCGTCTTGACTTGGCTGCCAAAAATAAAAGGCGTGGCAGGTGAACTGGGGTGATGGAGACAGGCGGACAGTGCCATCTCAGAGGAAACTGTGCTACCTACGCAGTGATACGTGGGGTTGTACAGTGTGTATGCCAGGTGGCCAAGCAGAGCCGCGTGGCGGGTCCAAGCCACCGCCGGTAGTCGTCAACCCTGTCGACCGCTCGTGATCGGCAGAGCCGTTCCAAGGTGCACAACAACAACTTGCCTTACCAGCCTCATCAATAGGCATCCGATGACCACATCAGGCCCAGTATGAGAATTGCCTAGCCAACCAGCCAGTTGTTTGTGAGAATGACTGCAGAGCTATCCATCCACACGCAGATCTCAAGCCCCAAGCCGTGCATCGCGAAGCTGGGCTGACCTTACATCTGGCCTGACTGCCTGAGGGGCCGCTTCTTGTCGTCCAGGAAGTGCAGACTTCCGCATGATAAACAAAATGTTTTCGTCCAATAAAGACGGGAGACAGGGTCCCTTTTAGCCCGCCGAATTTTTTATGAGGTTGGATGGGCAGTGAAATGTCATCGTCCGGTGGTTTCACACTACGGGGCAGCAACGTAATGCTGGTTGCTGCTGCGCCATGTTTTTGTTTAACCCAGCCGACCTAACCTCCCCACTGTGGGATGTGGGTGACCTCCAGATTTGTTTGCCTCGCGGCCCCTTAAAAATCATACCAGCTCAAATTGATCATTGCTGTCTATAAAGATGTTGTCTGTCTCCCTCGCTCGTTCGGTTGACGTGACGTTGGTTAGGTTCATCACTCTTTCACCACCAGAGATACCCAACTACCAAACATTACCCGGACAGTGTTCTCTAGAACTACCGGGAGCCCACTCACTCTACGACCAAATATGAAGTCGTCCATTCTTTCCACTTTGGCCGTCGCCCTGTCTCTCACGGCGACGGTCTACTCTAGGCCCAGCCCACAGGGTCAGGATGGATCATGGGACTCCAGCCAATGGGGAGATGGCAGCAGTGGCAACAGTGGCAGCGGAGGAGGAGCTTCAGCAGGGACTTGGGGTGCTACAACAACAAGCTCAGAGAACTCTTGGGCCGCTGCGACTTCGGCCGGTAGCTATGCGGCATCAACCGCAGTATCTGCTGCGACCTCAACCTCGACTGTCGCTTGCAACAACTCACCTGACCTTTGCTCAAGGCAGTACAGCAACGTGACACACATGGGTGCTCACGACGCAGCCTTCCTCCGAGACTCGTCGACTGACAACTCCGTCGCCGGTAACCAATATTACAACGCCACGAAAGCTTTGAACGCCGGAATCCGACTGCTCTCCCTTCAGGTCCACAACTCCAACGGCACACTTCAACTGTGCCACACGACTTGCGCCCTGCTGGACGCTGGAACCCTCGAGTCCTTCTTGACCAAGATCAAGTACTGGATGGATGAGAACCCGAACGAAGTAGTCACGCTGCTAATCGTTAACTCGGACGACGAGGATGTTGCCTCCTTCGGCGAGGTCTATGAGAGCTCCAACATCTCCACATACGGCTACACCCCCACAACCGCGAGCGCCAGCAACACTTGGCCCACCCTCCAGACCATGATTGACGACGGAACGCGTTTGGTAACGTTTATTGCTACTATCACTTACTCGACCACCTACCCGTACCTGCTCAACGAGTGGGACTTCGTCTTCGAGACGGCCTACGAGGTGACCACGCTTGCCGGCCTGAACTGCACTCTGGACCGGCCAACCAGCCTGTCCGACGCCAGCTCCGCCATCTCGTCAGGATATCTGCCTCTCCTCAACCATTTCGTGTACCAGTCGATCACGTCCAGCATCGAGGTCCCCAACGTCGATATCATTGACACCACCAACAGCCCAAACACGACCTCCATCGGTGCTTTGGGCCAGTCAGCCTACCAGTGTAACTCAGAGTGGGGCACTGCGCCCGTGTTTGCGCTTGTCGACTTCTACAGCGAGGGCCCTGCTATCGAGACAGCCGATAACCTTAATGGAATCACTGCCGAGGGCAGGTCGGACAGCAGCAGTGCGACAAGCGATGCGGCTTCGGGCATCGTTTCCACCGGTGCTAAGACGGGCGCCCTGGTTGCATTCCTTGCCGCGGCGGTCTTGATCTTCTAAGCTGATGAGTGAATGGTGGGGATTTTGCTCCATGTGCTTAGTTTGACGGGCCATGGGACACGAGTGATGACGAGCCTGTTTTTTCAATTGCATAGCGATGGAGTTCTTGGGTTTTACGGAATGGCATAAGGCCAGAATATGAGCCTTGTTTTTCGGGATACCTCGATAGATGTCACACAGCGATTTCTTTCATTACGGCTAAAGATGAATAGTCCCATCTTAGATTACAGATGTCTAATGACAAGCCAACTGATGCCTCACTTGTGTTTCTCCTGCTCCGCCTTCTGCCCCTGCATGACCCAATTGCTGTGATGCTTCGCATACTCGTCCTCGCCCTCCTTCGTCTTCATAGCCTCACGCAGCTCAAACTTCTCGGGCACGTTGAGGCCCTTTTCGGTACCCGGCCTAGCCTCTATCGCTTCTTTCCACTTCTGGATGCGAGAAAATGTGTCCAGCGACACCCCCGCCCACTGGTGCCACTCAACCCAGGAGAAGCAGGCCAGGTCTGCAATCGTGTACTTCCCACCCACAAGCCACAGTCCCTGACCCTTCTCCTCCTGAGCCGCCAGACGGTCCTCAAGGACCTGGTACAGCCGCTTGGTCTCCGTCTGGTAGCGGTTGACAGCATAATCTATCCTTTCGGGGGCGTAGCGGTGGAAGTGGTTTGCCTGGCCCTGCATGGGACCTATGCCCGACTGCATCCACACCACCCACTCGACAACCTCCCAGTACTCAGACGAGTCATAGGGGAAGGACAACTTGTGATCCTTGTCGTAGCGAGCAGTCAAGTACAGCAGGATAGCGCCACCCTCGAACACTCGCTTCGGTGGGCTGACACCTTCGTCCACAATAGCTGGGATGCGGCCGTTGGCTAATGAGACATGTCAGCAAGTCAGACTCGGGACAGGTCAGGCAGACATTGGACAAACGATTGATCTCAAGGAACCATGGCTCCTTCTGAACGTTCTTGGCGATGTCGATCTTGTGCACTTGGTAGTCAAGGCCAAGCTCTTCCAGGCAGATGTTCACCTTCTGCCCGTTTGGGGTCCCGGCTGTGTATAGTTTGATTTGCGACGGCATGTTTGACAATGCGCAATCAGGATATCACATTGGCAGCAGCTGTGGAAAATCAATCTGGGGTCCGAAAATCATGGCCGTGGCCATAATGATCAGGTCACATTGGAATGCCCCTTTTCGTCAGCCAGTATACTCCATGATGTCACAATGAAGGCTTGACGACCCCAAGCCGTGCAAGTCTGGAATCCAAAGTTCGCCCCTTGTAGTTGGTCTGGTGTTCGGCTTTGCCGGGGGGGGGGGGTGTGGCTTGGGTCACAATCGAGCATCAGGGTCCATAACCCTGGGACGCCGTTCTGCGCATCTCCACATCAAAATCTCAATCACTCTGTTTGCACGATAATTTTGCATCCCGGACCACCACTCAACTCAAGCACACATTCCACGCGAGCGCGATGTGCTCGACCGGAAGCCATGGCGAGGTTCTGAGAAATCATACAGCGTCGTGAATTTCCAATTGATCAACGGTAGGAACTGGGCTGAGCCCGCCACGGGCTCAGTCCGACCACTTCTCTTTAGTTTCTCCCACCTCATCCACGTCTTTTGCCGGACTCGGTCGACAGTATCCCTTCCCCTGTCCGATCTTGAGTAGGATTCGCCCAAGAACTGTCAAGGCTCTTGGTGCGTATTAGACAAGAGCAAGAGACTTTTCAGTTGACGCAATGCTATTTGAGTACGAGACCTCCTCTTCTGAACACCAGGGGCTGTGGGGGATTTTGTAATTATTCAGTTGCGACATGATTGGTGGGGCCACCCGCGTGTGCGGCCGAGGCGTTTTTACCCAGAGGAATTTCTTTTCTGAAGAAGCAGACGAGTGAACAATTACTTTGTGCCAGTCAGGACTATGCGATGTTGGCCCTATCTAGAGGCATTTTGCTTGCTATGCCTCATCTTGTCTGAGTAACAGGTATTTTGTGGAGGTATACAACCATGTCAGTGACATGTGTTCCCCAAAGTGTTACCATATCTGCGAGTTCATGTAATCTAGTATGCACTGTGGTGCCGCATAGTAAGATGAGCTCTGGCACGTATCTATCGAGAGTAACACGGTCGTTCTCGTCCATACTTACTCTGTGCCCAGTCCCCAAACACGTACTGGTCCTCTCGAGTCCACAATTTCAGATCTTGCTGTTATCTCGGTCAGGCAGTTAGTCGTCCAGTGCTACAAACTTCAGCAGCTTTTCAAGCCCGTTTCGGTCCTCCTCCGAGCGGCGAAATGCCTGGCTCTTCTGCACATGCTCGACGCCGACATGCTCGAGCCCACGGAACTCCATCAGCTCGTCGAAGCCCAAGGCCTCTGACACTCTCGTCTGGCCTTTCTGGGTGAAGTACCTCCGAAGCAATCTCTCTTTCTCGGACTGAGTATTGGTAGTTGACTTTGAGATGACGACGACGAGGCTCTTGAGTGTGGCGACTTTTCTCAGGAGGATGAAGGCCTCGGCAGACTCTTGTCCTGTCCAGTGGATCTTGACATTCTTGAGGTTGTTGCTTAGACTGCTGTTTGTTTGCAGGCTGCTCTCTGATACCTTCGTCAGTTGAGTATGCGGCCTCGCGGGAACCATGTTTGCTCACTAAGCTCACAACCACAAGCGAAGTGGAAAACATAGCCCTCGAACCACAAAGCAAGGACCTCATCCTTGATCTGTGTACAAGTGATGATTAGATCCATCTGAAGCCGACGAGCTAAGCCGGTTTGGTAGCTCTGGTGACCGAGGCAAATACAGTTGTGAGGACGTTGGCGGATGATGGTGATGGTGTTGTGCTGGTGCTGTCGATGCGATGTGAAGAGGTTGTTGAAGTAGTACTGGTAAACACTTCTTCGAATCTCGGCGGGAAACTTCATGAAGGGCAGTATTGTTCCCTGCTTGGACTCATCTGTCACATCCCAGTCAGCAATCTGTTCCCTGAAAGTGCTAGCTCACCTGCTGCCGTCTCTTGTGATAGTTTTCCACCCGCTAAGGATGATTTGGTATTTTTGCGTCTTTGACAAGGGCTGCCATGGCGGTCTTTCTGCTTGGAAGAGGAAATCCAACAAAGGCCCCGACGATGAAGAAGAGCAGACTGAAGGGAGTCGAGAACAGGGACACAAAAGTTTTGTTCAACTCACTGGCAAGATTTAGCATTTCAGTACAACTGCTGATGAGTTCACCACACTCAGCGATGCAATCAGGCGTGGGATTCTTCTGTATTTCTTTGGCGAGAGAAGAGATAGTGTCGGTGCATGCCTTCCTCATAAGTGGAGAGCTTCGAAGCCATCGGCCCAAGGCCTCGGGGCTGCTTGCGCCTCGGTGATGTTCACCAAAGGCCTTGAAAAGCTGCATCACGTTCTTCGAAAGACCATACCTCTTGTGGAGATTCCGCATCTGTATGATGTATTCGTCGAGTTTGGGCGCCATCTTGGGTCTAGTTGACACCTGATCCTTAGGACAGTGGCATCAAATGGAGTTGTGAAGCGAAGAGTCTCGCGGTCGTATGGCATGAACTGAAAGACTGGTGATTCGCCGTCAGCAGTTGTTTTGTGTCAAAGTTTGGTGACTGTTGGTTAGTTTGGGTTGAAAGACTGGACTCGGCGAGAAAGATCTTGAGATGGGTGAGGCCTAGGAAAGAATGGGGGGTGGGGTTGACCACCACACCCCAGAATAGTTGTGAAGTGGATTTTTTTAACATACAGGTGTGTGAAATTTTGGTCGCTTGGTGCCTAGCACAAAAGAAAAGGAGTGTAGTTGGATGATAGTTAGATGAGCGTAGCATGTCTGTGAAGAAGCTGGTACCCTGGTTATGGCTGGCTCGTGACTCCCCTCCGAGGTACCTACAGGTACATCATACCCCGGCAAGGACACTAGAAACGTTCGGAGGGAAGTGTGACGCTTAGACGGAGACTTTGTCAATGATTAAAGTTCGAGTTCTGATATACCGGCAGAGTCAAACTTAAGGGTCAGACTTATGGCCTTTTGGGTTGCGGAAGGTGAGAATCCTAATATGACCGAGAGAGGAGGGAGGCAGGTATAGCAAGAGCACAAATCGTTTAGAAGAGACAGATATAACAGTGAGGCCAGAGTCTGAAGAAAAAAAAACCACAATCACTGCCTGGATTTCAGGCCTTTGAGTCAACAGAGCAGTGACGAGAGCAAGTAAGCAACAAGCAGCTCAGACGAACAAGAAAGAGTGGAGTTCAGAAAGAAGGAATTCGTGGTCATGAGGCCAGAAAGAGACACAGCTTGAGGAGGAGTCCTGATGCTTGTAGATACTTGTGTGGCTCACCGGTCCCCAGACAAAGGCATCTAATCACATATCCAAGCCCTCAGAAAGTTGATACATTCCGTCAGAGGTTGAATCATCTTTTTACTTCCATGTATTGGTGAAGAGCCTACAATGACATGCAGGTGGGTTTGCAAAATGATAAAGTCTAGGAATTCCATGTATTAAGATATAACTGTGCAGATCAACTCGGGGTTCAAAACTGCTCAAGACTTTGAGAAGTATCCCCGCGGAATTGATGCTTGGGATTGCCAAGTACTTTCTCGTGGGCTTGAGTTAACTAAGCCAGTGGACCTAGATACTGAGGAGGCAGTCCTACCAAAAATTGCTGGAGAATTGTTCCATTGCGCATCTGCCAATGCTAGGGGGCAGGAATAGAAAGGAAAAGCACTAGAAGCATTGATTTCCTTTTTGTCCCTGCTGAGATGTGGTGTGGTACCTTAGGCCAATTGGAGTAGATTGGACTACTCATCTTCGTCCCCTTCAGCATCCTGCTCACTCTCAACCCTAGGCTCCTCGCTGTAGTTCCGCCCATTTGTGGCCGCAGGTTCCTCACTGTCATCACGACCACGTCGACCACCATCTCCGTCATGTGACATGGCCTCCTCCACCTCAGCATCAGCATCATGCTCGTCCTCCTGTGGCGGGTCCGGCCCAACAAGAGGGTTCGCCTTGCACAGCTCCATGCGGAGCCGCCACTCATCAGAAGGATCCACGGGGACAATGTCGATCTCGTCGACCTCATTCTTCTCGCGCTTGAACTGATTGTGGATTCTCCGTGGCGGCTCCAGCTTCATGCGCTGCATGGACGGGTAATACCACGCCACCTTCGTGACTGGGTCAATGCCGAATACCAGCTCCTCGCTGTACTTGGTGTCATGATCCAGCTCACTCTCGACGACGGCATTGTACGTGCGTGCGTAATTGTACTCAAACGCCGGTTTGCCACTGTCTGCTTTCGTCTCTGGGTTCAGACTGTCGTCATCACGGTTGGGGTTGCGCAGGTCGAATCTCTGGCGGAACATATCAACGTGTTTGACCTTATCGGCAAGGTAGAAGTTATACGGCTGCTGGTTGGGCGGCTTAGGATGGTTCTCGGGGTCGCGGTTGTGCGCCTCTACCGCCTGATTGTAGGCATCCTCCTCCTCCGGTGAACGATTGTACTTCAGTATACTGTTGAGAAGGCGCTTGTCGTAAGTCCCATCCTTGGGAATGGGGGGATGCGCAAACTTGTAGGTGACATAGGCGCCCGAGTCTGGGAACGCGTCGAGGTCTGGCAGAACAGGGTAGGCCTCAACCACTCTGAGATTCTTGAACTTGGCCACTGGAGGCTTAGTCGGGTGGCGTATCCGGCTCTTGTCCTTCAGGTTCTCTTGCGCTGCCTCGAAGCCCTTCTCAATCTTGCGCTTGACATAGGCCGGTGTTCCGATGTCGGGTTCTGGCGATTTCCGTTTGGGTGGCCGCCGATCGGTGTTCTTTGGGGCTTGTCGGAATGGGCTCGATTTCGTTGTGGTGTTTGCGTTTGAGATATATTCGGTACGGCGGAGGAAAGAGACGGCAGCGCCTGCAACCTTGGGCTTGCCGAGGGTGGCTAGCGGTCGCAACAGGGCTCTGTCATGTGGGTGGACTGGTGGGGGCTGGGAAGGCGCTTGGATTGCTGCTCAATGTCAGTCTGTAGGCCTTCCACCTCCAGCTTCATTCTGGTTTAAGACGTACAGCTCTCATCGCCATCAAAGACTCCTGGCATGCCCACTAGGTCAAGGGGCATTCCAAGCTCGGCATCTGCTTCAATATTTAGCGGCTGCTCCCGCGCCAGGCGAGAAGCGAAGCCTGGGGTCGTGTATTGTCCGCTCGCGAGGCCAGTGTTTGGTATGTCGAGGAGCTTGGGGGGATTTGGCGGCGGCGGGAGGGCATTGGAATATCTGATCCTCGCGATGAAGTCTTGGCGAGCGTGTGAAGACTGCGAGGAGGACATCTTGGCAATTGGTGTCGGCACAAATGACCGATGCCTTGAAGGTAAGAAGCCTCGTCGATCGTCGAGATGGAGCTGTGGTGTTTGCGAGGTTGGTTTTTGTAATGCTTTGCTGGAAAGAGTCGCGTCCGCCAAGATTGGTAGCTTCAGTGGTTTGAGTGAGGTGGGCTTTTTAGTTGCACGGCACCTAAAAAACACCAGGATGTAAGTGCACACTTTGAGGCGCCCAGCCCCTTTCCCCCAACAGTGAATGTCAGCCTCATTCGGCCTTTTCAGACAATATGACAGACAATGGCACGACTGCACCCATGTAATGTCTGAATTGCCGCATTGCAATTTTCCCGAAGTCCAGTGACGAGATATGCGCAATGCAGCAATTGTACAGAACGCACACACTCACGCTACAAGCGACAAGTGTTCAACCTGATTGAATCTATAGAGCATCATAATCTACATAACGCGTGCTTCCTCAAAACCCATGATCCCAAGCCCACAGATAGTCTGGCTCATTTGACCAGCCGAAGTACCCAAGAAGAAACAGGAACGCCTAGGGTGAAGTCCCTCACGCGTGCGCCGATTATACGACCGGGCTCTGAGACAGTCCCTGCCTCCGTCCTTGATGCAGATGCAGATTAAAAGGGTTTGTAAGATTGATAATCGTGAGCTCGGCGCTGAAGTAGAATGCCTCATTTACGTGGGCCGTTTTCTGAACATACCAGAACTCCTGTCACAAAGCTCTGGCCACCCTTTTGCTGCCTTACTCGGCATTCCTGTTGTATCGGGTCTTGCCCATAGTGAAGGGGACGTAGCGGTACTTGATCATGTGTTGGATCTGCTTGCGCACTGGTCTCTATTAGAACAATGGCTGAATGAGCAGGGAGCGCTCCACTTACTGGTGAGGAAGAACAGGATGAACCAGTACATGACCAGCACGGGCCAGAACACCGGAACGTTAAAAATCTCGAACCAGCTGCACAGGAAGGCGATGACGATGACACGGGTGGCAGAGTGCCAGAACTTGAACTCCGGCAGGCGGCGGATGAACGGCCTGAACTCCTCGTCCTGCTTGGTCGGCAAGGACCCAGCCGCGCCATCCTCCATCTCGTTGTCGATAGCTTCATTGGAAGGGTCGAACTTGGGCTGCAGGAAGGCAAGGAAAAGATTAAGCAGGTATATTCCGAGGGCGTAGGCCACTAAATTGTAGTCAGTGGGAGAGGCCTGGAAACTTTGAAGAGGAGTGGGGAGTGGACGGACCAATATACCAGCCTTGCGCGTACAGGATGCGCGCGAAGAACAATAGCAAGGTAACGCCCGTGCCGATCCATCTGTACGTGACATATGGAGTTGACTGGTCCAACAGCGCTTGGTATTGCCTCTGCAGTTTTGATGTCTGGGCCGACACCGAGGAGAAAGGGGTCTGGTCGGGTTCAGGAGCATCCATTGTAACGCGACGGACGGGGCGGGCCTGAGAATTGTTGGGGGAGGCGGACGCAAATGAGAGGCTGCAACAGCAGGACGTCTAGGCGTTCGGCTTGAATTCGAAGAAGGTCAAATATCGTCGCAGGGCAGGTGGCCGTCGATGGACTGGGCACAGGAGGGTCGCACGGTTCGTGAGCTCCGCAAAATGGAGATGGAGTTGGTGTCGGCTGCGACGACGACTTTGAAATCTGTCTAGAGCTGGAGCTCGCTAGGTGCCACAGTAAAAAGGCTCCAAGGCTCTACGCAGTAAAAGGTCACCTAACTGGGATTTTTGATTGGGCCCACTTCTTTATCGCGCTGGTTGACAGGCCCCTGCGCCGCCCCCTGAGCCGTGCTGTGATCCCTGCTCTTTCTGTCCCACGGGCTGGACGGATGGGTGGCACTTTCAAATGCGTCTTCATCAATTCACCCACTCACACGGATGGGGTTAGCCACTTGGGCACCCGGTGAGTGGAGACGTGGAACCCTGGCAAAGGTGTGACGACACTCTTGTAAGTGGTGGGAGCTCACCTCGGCCGACGGCAACCATCGGCCCTTTCTGTACGCTTTGGGAGCCGCTTTACATTTTCGTGCACCTCAGTCAGGGAAAACAAGTCAATTGTCTACTTGTCTCCTCTCATTGTTGCACTAGGGCCTTCACGACTACATATCCTCGGTCGATTTCTTACACTACCAAGCGTGCCAAGATCAACGTGTCGCAGCAGCCGCAGCCGTCGCCCGTGACACTTCGAAGTGCCTTACGCCCGAGCTGCCGCCCCCCCCCCTCCCGCCGTCCATTTCCAGAGCCTCGGAGCTTCACTTTGCCTTTGTGAAGATGCAGTCCCTGCGCAGTCTGAGGCCAATTGCCTCTAGGCTGCAGACGTCGACATTGCCTCGCGTCTCCCGTGCCTCATTTTCCGCATCATCAAGGATGGGCTTCGAGTATATCCAGGTCTCCGAGCCAAAGCCGGGCGTCGGGCAAGGTATGGCGATGCTCTTGGGCGTCACATGCGCGCATGATAGATAAGTGACCAGACACTAATCGCCTCTTAGTCACACTTAACCGCCCCAAGGCTCTCAACGCCCTTTGCACTCCGCTAATCAACGAACTCAACGAGGCCCTGTTGAAGTTCAATGGCTCAGACAGCGTCTCATCCATCATCCTGACCGGCTCCGAGAAGGCCTTCGCGGCTGGCGCAGACATCAAGGAGATGGCGCCCCTGACATTCTCACAGGCGTACCTCAACTCGTTCATCGAGTCCTGGTCCAACCTGACCACCCAGATCAAGAAGCCCATTATTGCGGCAGTGTCTGGGCACGCGCTGGGCGGCGGATGCGAGCTTGCTATGATGTGCGATATCATATACTGCACTGATAAGTCCAACTTCGGCCAGCCAGAGATCAAGCTTGGCACAGTCCCAGGGGCCGGAGGAAGCCAGCGTCTGACGAGGGCCATTGGCAAGTCCAGGGCCATGGAGCTCATCCTAACCGGAAAGTCCTTCTCCGGGCGGGAGGCTTATGAGTGGGGAGTCGCAGCCAGGACGTTCCCGACCTACGAGGAACTCATGGAGGCTACCCTTAAGACGGCTGAGACGATTGCTGGCTACTCAAAGGTCGCTGTGCAGGCTGGCAAAGAGGTCGTCAACAAGAGCCAAGACCTGCCCTTACGAGACGGTGTTGAGTATGAGAGGCGCGTCTTCCACAGCCTGTTCGGCAGCCAGGACCAAAAGATCGGCATGAAGGCATTTGCGGAGAAGACGAAAGCAGAATGGAAGCACGACTAGGCAAAGAAGTGTAAAATTCATGCCATTCTCAAATCTGCAGTACCGAGTCACAAGACTTCTGCCAGATTGTAATATGCTACCAGTAAACATTGCTGATGAGGTGCCGCAAGATGCGTGCTGTAACACTGTTTGAACCTGTTCCGTGCCTCCTGCAAATACAAACAACTGTCTGCCAAAATGCTTGTGCCCCTGCTCATGCTCATCATCATGAAGTCATTCTCATGTTATTGCCTTCCGGCCAAATGCTCCCATTTCCCGTCATGCTCATCTCGCTCATTACTCCAATAATCGCACATACGGCGCCGGAAATAGGCCCTTGGAACCCATGTATGCTCCGTGATACCACTCCCCGTTCGCATCCTCAATTTCTGTGATATCCGCCCCCTTTGGAAAGAGGAGCTCATCATTATTCTCGGGGCTGGGGTACCAGGCCCACCGCGCGCAGGCTTTCAGGCCAAACCCACCATCAGGTGGGAAAGAAGTGTCGCTCGCATCTATACTTTGGGCCACGTCCTTGGCGACGAGCCTCTCTCGCTTGTGGTCGCCTTCATACCAAACCCATCGCTGCAGGCCTGTCTCCTCCGGAACTGCCTCGACCTGCAGCCGCCGGCCGCCAACCAGATCATGCACGGTGAAGCGCTTCTGGCCCCCGTTGCCGTCCTGGAAACCCACCACTACCATCCGATGGCCTTGAAGACACCGCCTCCAGCCAGACGGACCATTCTCTGGGCTGATAGTACCATTCGAGGCCAGAGAGTGGTAGCATTGCTCGCATATGTCATAGTCCCCAGGCCTAGAATCCGGCACTATCGAGCTGACACACGCGAAGCAGTGGAAGCGGCTCTGCGTGGGTGCGATCGGCATTCTGCAGACATCGCACGTGGTAATAAAAGTCATGACTTTGAACGGACCGATGCTGGTAGCGTTCAAGCCCACCATCATGGTCGCGGATGTCGGGCGCGACGGCGAGCGAGGACTTGGTGGCGGCGACCCAGGAGAGTGGAGGGCAAACCGATGAGCCAGCGGGAGAAGGGCATGCGTGCACGAGCGCCCTTGGTTTACGCAGTCGTTGCAAAAACCCCTACAGCATTTCAGAGTTAGCTATGAAAGCACTGATAAAGAAGCATTCAAAAATGGGAAGAACTAGACGACCATGTGCCCATAGCCTATCTCAGAGGCTGCGGCCCTCAACGCAAGTAGTCAAGCAGACCAAAGATGGCAGAGTTTTCTTGAAAGGGGATAGAACTGTATCCGGAAGCTCCTTACCAATCTCCTTCATTGCAGACGTCGCAACGCCAGTAGCAATCATTCGACCACGTGAAGCAGAGCGCGCAGAAGGTCCCACTTTGAAGACGCTCGTATGGGTCTTCAGTCGACCACGCCTTCCTGTCTTCGGCTGCGGATGCCACCATGGCTGTAGGTTGAAGAAATCGACTCGCCATGAGCTTGTGTGGCTCCGGCAGGGAAGGATCGGATCTGCGCAGCCTTTCCCAGCGATTAAATGCGCTATATCCGAATCCCAACCAATGCAGGCAGCCTTTGCCCTCACGATAGCATTGGAGACAGATATTCCAGTCACCGTGTTTACATTCCGCGCAGTTGTAATGCAGCTCGTACTCTATATGATCCCGGCGGCACCGGTCACACGTTATCGCAGGCTCCGCGAAGAGCGACGCCCGATTTTTTTGATGACCAGAGCTTGAGGGCGGGGATGCTAGTAGGTTTTGGTTGGGTTGAGTGGGAGTGGAGCTTGGTGGTGGTGCAAAGACAATATCAGCAGGTCTTTGCCTGTTTGAGCTGGAACTCGCCTCAGAGGTGGTGCGTTCTTGTGACTGGAATATGTTAAGGCCATTGGCTCGCGCACTGAAAGGCAGAGCTGTTGAAGGTGGCGACTGTACGAGGACTTGGCTGCTGCTTGGGACGTCTGATGTACTCGCACTTCGCCCATCCGCGATAACTGGTCTCCTGGAAGACGCGTTCAAACTGTTTGATCTCGCATCCAAGTCCGTCTGGGACCGAGCTCCTACCCTGATCTCTGGCTGCGTAGGGCCCACTGGCAAGGTTGAGCTCCTGTCTCTGCTTCCGCTGGCGGCTCTCCGACGCCTTCTTTGCTCGTGAACCTCTAAGTGGGTGGAGCGTGAGGATATAGGCGGTCTGCTGCGCTCCTCGGACTGACTTGTGGCACTCGCCGATCTTGAGTGGTGCTCTGTTTGTCGATTCGCCGATCTCGAGGCGACACCAAGCTGAGGCCTGGGATCAGACGGCCCGTTATGGGAACTTCGTGAAGTGGCCCGACTCCGTTCTGCTGCCTCATGACGGAGCCTTTCTCTTTCTCGCTGACGCCTTCGATATGCCTCAGTGATCTTACGGCTCAGCTCATCGTTGTTAATCAGGTCAATGTTCTCGAGGTCCAGGCCATCCAACAAGCCTTCTTGCTGGATTTGCCGGGCGAATTCCTCCACCTCCCGCTCCATATCTATGTCAGCTCCATCTGAAGAGCTGATGAGGGAACGAAGCGACGACTGATGCTCTATCTGTCGTCTCTGTCTTTCCCTCAAGTCGTCATTCCTCCGCCTAGATTCGTTGCTACTGTTCCGGCTGTGTTCAGACCTAGATCCTAGGTGATCGGGTGACAGCCTCGCGTTATGCTCTGTCCTGAGGCTCGAGTCTCTCTCTGTGGTGGGCCTCCGACGATGCTGCCGCTCTCGAGACCGAACATCGCCGGTCCTAGTCGCACTTGTATCTCTCGTCCGATGTGAGCTGCCGTTCCTGGACCTACTTCCTGACCCATGCTGGCGCGACCTCGAAGCAGATGCCTCACCATTCACAGCCTCGAGTAGGCTCATCTCCCGCACTGATTCGATGAGGTTCCTCTCCCGCTCCTCCAATCGTAGTTGTTCGGCGGTTCGTTCCGGGATGTTCAATTTGGGGAGCACGCCGTCCCCTGGCCTGTACTTGGCATCCATCTCTTCTTTCTCAGAGGCTGGTTTTGCCTTCTCGGGATGTGCGACGAGCACCATATCCAGGAGTGACGCAACAGTGGCGTTGTGTCTCGTGTCTCGCACCGGTGCCCGGCATGATGGGCAGGTGAAGACCGAAGTCCCGGGGGCCGGAGGGTCGGGGGCATTCTCCGCTGCGTGGGCTTGCCATGTGAACCAGTCCTTCAAACAGGCGCCACAGAAGGTGTGCAGACAGTCTAGAAGCGTAAGAGGGTGATAGAGGAGCTCGGTGCAGATCTGACTCGGGCGGTGGTTAGAAGCGGTGCTGCTGCGGGGACACGACGGGAAGGCGATTGAGACAGAGGAGAGGACTCACCGAGCACGTCAACTCTTTCTCCAGATCCAGTCCTGGCTTCGACGAGTCCATGCTTGCCCTTCAACAGGAGCTTGCGCTCTCCACTCTGGCGAAGGAACAATCGTGAACTCGGGGAAGAAACTACCTACTTAAAGTATGACCCAGAAGATGCAGTGGCAAGGATCAGGGTTGCGACAGGGTTATAGCGGGTGTGACGATACCCAGGCAGCTAAGTCGGGTGGTATGGGCTGACAGGGTCCAGCGTTGTAAATCCATCCGAGGGCGGTAGAGGAGACGATGCTCCAGACATCGGGGACTGTTAAACCAAAGATTCTAACGAACCTGGTAGAAACAAGTCAAGGCAAAGACCAAAGGCTCTGTGGCTGCGGAGGCTTGATGTGCGAGTGGCCCCGATTTCTCGACGCATGGCGCTTATGAGAGCAAGCTGCTTGGCCAGGCAAATGCGGTAAGCTTGTTTTCACTCTCCACTTACACAGCATATCATGTGTACAAACATCATGCGCCAGCACCTGCCCTTAATGTGGACAAAGCTGGTGATTATTACCCAATTCATCTTCACACGTTTGTAAGAACCCCCAGTGTTGACCAGATCCTTGAGAGTATATAGGAAGGGATTAGAAGGACAGACAACTCCTACCTAGGTAGATACTATCTCAAAAGTTATCCCATGGAAGATTATACCATAATATGTTGTCCTATAGGATGTAGTCAGTTGTCCCACTTGAAATTGTCCCATAGGATGTCATTCCAGAGGAGGCTATCCCAAAGGAGATTCACTGGAAGGAAGCCAATGTACTAGTAAAGCTGTACCCGAACATTTGGGACCCCTGTCGGCTGTACCTGGCTGTCTAAACAGGCGCCGAGGTGCCTGGGTACTTTTCACGCTAGGCGCCTGTGGATCTTATCGATAAGAACTTTTTGGAGGGGCATCAGAAGCCTCGCTTCCAAAAAGTCAGGGTCCGTTCAATTGACAAACCCACCAACTGAAGATCAACCGGTCCCTCTCACTTGGAACACCAGCTTCACACGGCCGACTTTGCAGTGGCGTCCGATCCTTTAGACACGTCCTCCACGCATCGATGATCGCTTGATCTCGAGTTGCTGTCACGAGACCAGGACCACTCCATTTCGCAGCTCGAGAGGCCTATTGCTCTCAGCATCACACACCTCAACTTTCTTTGGCCTTGATACACTCATCACACTCGTTGCCCTGCGAGAGCTTTGCCTCAGAAACAATTCAAAATGGCCAGCCCTCCACAGCAGACCTCTCAGTCCTTCCAGGATACAGACACCCATCAGCAGTCTTTTCGCAATCAAAATCGTCATCATGATCGACCTCATCACGCAGCACAGCAGCCCCACAACCCAAACCAGCCAATGAACTACATGCCTTCTGTTCGTGCTGCTTCAGAGAAGAAGTTGGGACTTCTTTACTTCTGCTCTCCTCAAAATCATGGCTGGCATGGTGACGTTCGCAAGAGGTATGTGAATGCTGTTATTGCTTGACCACAGCTTATGGTGCCTCCGACGGGATCGTGCAGCCTTCACTCACGCCCATTCGGCCTCACCTGTCACTGTAGCTGCGAATCTGAAGCTAACTAAAAAAAACTTAGATTCACTGATTTTCTTGTGAACGAAATCCAGAAGAATGGTGAGGTCCTCCATCTCTCAGATTACAACCTGGGTGCCAGGCCTACGGACACAGTAAGTTAATTCACCTCGCCAACTTCTGAGAAATAGGTAGCTGACTGCTGTACAGGACGTCCATATTCCTGGAGAATATCACCAAAGACCCCAGCGTGACACCACTCAGGCCCCTACAGGTGATGCTCCGGCGTCCACAAGTGATTCTTCGTCCCCCCAGGTCAGCGACGAGGACCTGAAAACTCTCTGCGGCCTCCTGGATGAGCCCACCACACAAGCGCTGAAGAATCTTTATGAGACTGTCGGCAAAGCTGGCAAAACTCGACTTGATCCTAGGACCAATTCTGTCAAGTTTCCTCCCATGGAGCGTTCCCAGCGAGGGAAAATTCATCAAGTAAGAATCAGTGACTTAGATCCAGATCATGACTAACAACAGCCTAGGAAATTCGTCGCATCTTTCAATCGCGACTAGAAACAGAGACGGGAAGCGATGGAATAATCACTGCTGTTCCCGCTAACCCCTTCACGAAGAACTCCCGCGCTGGTGGCCAGCGGCATCGTTCTACCCAGCCTTCGTTCAAGAAGATGGGCGGCGACTACCTTCACTTCACCCTTTATAAGGAGAACAAAGATACCATGGACGCCGTCAACCAGATTGCCCGTATGCTCAAGGTCAAGGCGAACAACTTTGGCTTCGCTGGCACCAAGGACCGGCGTGCAGCCACCGTCCAGCGCATCAGCGTCTTCCGAGCCAAGCACCAGACTCTTGATTTTCTCAACAGCCTGATTCCTGCCATCAAGATGGGTGACTACAAGTACAGCAAGTACCCCATACAGCTCGGCGATCATGGCGGCAATGAGTTTAAGATCACTGTCAAGAATATCTCTGTCAGCCGTGGTCAAGGGTGCTCGCTTAAGCGTCGGGTTCAAATGACCACTCAGGCTGTTGAGTTTGCTGTCTCTGAAATGGCAAAATATGGTTTCATCAACTACTTTGGTCTCCAGCGATTCGGCACCCATTTTGTCGGAACACACGAGCTCGGCAAGATGTTGTTGATGGAAGACTATGATGCCGTAATTGACGGAATTCTTCACGTCGATGCGGAGTACATGAGCCAAGTGATGTCTGGCTCTGTTGAGGAAACTCCGGCAAATCGAGATGAGATCAACCGCGTCCGTGCCATTATTCAGTGGAAGACAACCAAGAATGCAAAGGCAGCGCTTCAATACATGCCAAAGCGCTTCGGCTCGGAGATGAACGTCATCAGTCACCTTGCTAAGAACCCGCGTGATCCCCAGGGCGCAATCCTCACCATCACACGCGGAATGCGGAACTTGTATCTTCATGCCTACCAATCATATGTCTGGAACCATGCCGTCTCTCATCGTTGGGCTAAGTACGGATCCAAGGTGATTCCTGGAGATTTGGTGTTGGTCACCTCGGAGAAAGCGGCTGTCGAGGTGGCCGAGGACGGAGGTGATGCACAGGCATCTGATGAGCCTCAGTTCCAGAGGGCCCGGCATCTCACCGAGGCCGAGGTCCAGAGTGGCAAGTTTACCGTCTTCGACCTTGTGCTACCCTGCCCTGGCTACGACGTCATCTACCCGGACAATGACACCGGCGAGTTTTATGTCGAGTTCATGTCGAGGCCGGAGAATGGTCGACTGAATCCCCACCAGATGCGCCGAGCGAAGAAGGACTTCAGTCTTAGTGGGGCTTACCGCCATATCGTAGGCAGATTCATTGGAGAGCCAAAGTGGGAAGTTCGTACCTACACGGACGATAACGAGCAGATGCGGCCGACCGATGCCAATCTTATCGAGCAGCGCAAGGCTGAGCTGAAGGCCCAGGAGATCACCAAAGATCCAGAGGGGCTGGCCGCCACCATCGGTTGGAATACTTTCGCGGCGAATCCCGCAGTGCAAGATGACAAAATCGATGCAGAGCGCCGTCGCCAAATGAAAGAGAACCCAGAGGTTGAACCTCGTGTCAACGAAGTCTGGGTGCAGCGATCCGAGGATGGCAGTCTCAAGAGAATTAAGACTAAGCATGAGGTTCTTCCTGTGGAGTCGCAGTCCGAGGAACCTGCGCGATCTACAGCTTCCAGCGGAGGCGCACCCCTCTTCGCTGATGATACTGAAGGTGAGGGCAAGCAGCCAGCGAAGCCTGTGGCGCCTGATCGCCAGCCAACTGTCCCGGAGTCTGGCAATGCTGGCTTCGCAGCTACACCAAAGACGCCCAAATCTGAGCTCCTAGCACCGTGTGCCAAAGCCGAAGTGCCCACGCCTGAGGCTTTGGCCCTCCAGAATGCACTCGCGATGAAGGCACTTAATAAACACCTGCAGGATCCCGCCTTAGCAATACCCTCGACGAAGACGGCGGCAGCGGCCGAGGGTCCAGAGACTTCCAAAACTGCAAGTCGCCCCAACAGCAGTGGTTCCGAGAGAGGTGCTGGCATACAGGACGCTTCTATCGAGAAGGAGTCAACACCTGCATCGGCTCTACCCAAAGCAGAGTGGTTCAAGAAGAGACCTGACGACCGAATGAGCAGTCAGGCTGTTGAGTCTTTCACCCAGAAAGATCTGTCAGGAGTGGATGAGAGCACGATCAAAATTGCGGTCATCCTTGAGTTCTCCCTGAACTCCAGCGCCTACGCAACAGTTGTTCTCCGTGAGCTCATGGCTGAGGTTGAGCCGGAGAAGGAGGGCAGCCCCCTCAACCCGTCTTGAAGAATATTCCAACAGCACATCACATAACTGTGCTTCAACATTCCGATTTCTTTTACTATTGTCTCTTCATAGGCATTCGCGATGACTTGATCAAAGCCACACTAACAGTCTTCATGGTTTCTTTTGTCCTTCTTTGCACAACCAAGCACAGGCGACCACGGTCCTGTGCAAATGACTCGAGGGTCGACAACATGTTATGGATCACACTACTTCCAATGATGCGGGGGCTACGATCAGTACATCCCCTTCTTGAAAACTCCGACGGATATCGTTGGTCTCAGGGATCTCCACTACCCGCCTGCACATCACTCGGTTCCTCAACTTTGGTTTGGTCTGGACTCCCTGCTTCTGACTCGGAGCTCGAAGTGGGTTCTGCAGGATGTATCAAATGAGTTTCTAATTGGTCGCTGGCAGCGGCTCGTTTTGAATCTGGCTCGTCTCAATTTCCAATGATTAGTGATTGAACAGGGCAAGGGCCTGTTGTTGGGAGATTTTACGGCTTGGAAGGACTTCATCATTGGGGTCAAAAGTGTGTGTCTGGAACTTAAACCCCCAAGGTACACTCGAACATGGTCTGGCTTGGCGTGATGGACAACTTGTGTTCTCCTGGGTAGGTTGTTTGATTAGATACCCCAAAAGCTTCACCGAACCATTGATGTAGGATAAGAGAGAATCACGAAGTGGACAAAGATAGGAAACAATGTACAGCTGTCGTCACCAGAGACACTAACCCCTGAGCTGCTCTTGCAAATATCCAGGAGATGTGTTTGTTGGTGTGCTGAACTTGGGGAGGGTATAGGCCATTGAGCTCATGACCTTGCAGTGAGAGCATGTGTGATAGTGGCCGTGGCACTGGCTCACCACAAGGGGCAAGTCGAATTCGGTGTTCGGTCATGGACTTCACAGCAAGATAGCAGGCACAAACTTTGAATATATCTTTCCATTCCCACTCATGACTCCGTGATCCTGTGAGCCTCCCTATTCCTGCGTGGAATTTTTTTTTTTTGGAATTTGTTTGTTCAAGTATCCAGGCCACCTACGGTTCTGCCTCACTCCCAGTATCTCTCGCTTTTTGTTGCAGAGGCTGTACCAATCTCCTTCCGCGTGGCGATCCTGTCCAATCCAAGGGCCTCAGCAATTAATGAGGTAGGTAGTGTGAATGGTTGCTGGCCTATCCAAGATGCGGATCATGTTTGTCAATGCCAGAGGCTCGCGCTATGTGATTTCCAAATGCTTCAATGCTGGCCGTTCTGGTGTGATCGATTCGAAGTGACCCGTGCAATGCGCTTGGCCGCTGGGGTAGTATATGGCGTGTGGTTGGTAAAAGTTTCTCGGTCAAATGTCGCTCATCTTTGCTGCTCAGAATGTAATGCTTTCGTCCCAATGCAAAATGGTATCTCCCTTCGCCGCACAATCTTCATCACTTTGACCCCTTGGGATCGTCCCAGCCCCATACTTGAGACAGGTATTTGCCCATGTTGACACGTTTCGTCTTGAGCTCCGTCATCCATGGGTGCTCTAGCATCTTCCATGGCATGCCGCGGCGCTTGGGGTTCTTCTCCAAGCTGTTCGACGTTGGTCAGTTGGTCTGTCCAGTACTCATTGAAAGAAAGCTACTCACCAGCTCTCGATGAAATGCTTGAAGTTGTCACTCCAGAAGATGCCCGCCTCGGGCTCATCCTTCAGTTTGGGAATGGGTTGCTGCACGATATAAGTCAACAGGTCGATCAAACCGGCCCTAGGCTGCATCTCTGTGCCGTCGGCCGGGAATGGGAACCGGTGCTGCGCCACTTCAAGCAGTGTCACGCCTGTGGACCACACGTCGGAGGTAATGGTGTACGTCTGGCCCGTAATCCGCTCTGGAGCCATATAGTAGCTTGTGCCGATGAATGTGTTCGCCTCGCCCTTGGTACCGAAATCTCCAGAGACACCAAAGTCACACAGCTTGACCTCACCGTTGCGGCAGAGGAGGATGTTGGACGGCTTGATATCACGATGGAGGATGCGCTTGGCCTCGAGGTAGGTCAGGCCTTGCAACACGCCTTCGGCAATCTTGCCTAGGACTTTCTCGCCCGTCCGGCCTCCGAGCCGTTTCACTTCCTTGTAAATGCTGTCGAGCGAACCACCCTCGCAGAACTCCATGGCAATAGAGATGGTAGCAGTAGATGGTTCGAGGAAACCGCCGTAATACCTGCAGATGTGCTCTGACGCGCAGCCCTTGTTGAAGTTGATTTCTCGCAGGATCTGTTTTTTGACATCTGGGTCGGGGTTCGTTGTGATCACCTGGGCTTCTGATTAGTGAATGCGCGAAAAGAGAAAGCAGAGGCCGCAATCAGGAGCATTACCTTCAGAGCAAACACAGTCTTGCCTCCCTTAAGCTTGCACCTCGTAACCGCGCCACCAGCACCCTCACCGAGGCCGCCGAGCTCAACGATTCGGTTCTCCATGCTCACGATCCGCCAGCCCTCGTCGTCCAAGTCCTCTGCGTCAAGTGTCCTAGCCTTTTCCAAGCTCATCTTATCAAAGGAAGCCTCCAAGCCGTGCATACTGCCCTCACGCTCCATGCCGGCACCGCCCTCGCTGGCGTTCGAGTATAGAGAGCCTACGGCGCTCACAGGGTCGGGCGTGCCATGTGGTTTTGCACCGCCTAGACCATATTGCGAGGCGAAGGAGAGCGCGGAATATTGCGAGCCAGCCGACGTTGGGTTGCTGCCTCTGCCGTCCAGCGGCCCGAAGCTACCCGTCCGGCTGTGTGCAGCGCTGCTCTCGCTACCACCACTGGCACTGTGACCCGGTTGAGAGCCCCGCGAGGGTTGGTGTTCTTGAGGGGCCACGGATGTGCCCATAGGAGTAGCTAGGTTAAGCTTGGGCAAGGGTGGTCGTGAGGACTGGCCAACACCGCCGGCGCCTACAGGCTTGACATTTGGAGAGGGCGGTATAGCGAGCCCCAGACGAGGTGTGCGGGCGCCGCTGCCTCTTGAACCGGGTATGGCGGGACGAAGAAGAGGCGCTGGGGCGTTCATCATGGGTACGGGGTTCGGCGACTGGGAGAGCATTGGTGCTTGTGGCTCCTGTGGATTCGACATGTGCTGCAACGACCGAGTTAGTGTTTTGATTGCTGTTGAAAGCCACGAAGATGGGCCCAGTCTGGTATATATAAGAGATGCTCAAAGGGGTGACAATTCAGGCCGATTGGGGATGGACGGGACAAAGAAAACTTACTGGTGCGGCCGGCTCGCCGTTAGAGTTCCCTTGCTCATGCATCATGGGGCAGGGGACGCAAGCAGAGCCTCTGGGTCGGCGGAGACTTGTTCAACGGTGAGAGCGGGAAGCTTCGGCCGAGGTGGAATCACCAGGCGGCTGTGTCTAGTGAGTGGATGCTGGATAGGCTTTCCTGGGCAGTGGGCAAGCAACGAGCCCGCTGCGAGGGGTAGAGCTTGCTTGGACGGGTAAAAAAAGGGGGGACACAAGCTCAGACGATCAATGCCAACGGTGCCGTAGAGAATCAAGTAGTTTAAGACAGAGCGAGAGGCAGCCGATGACTTCAGACGCGAGCTGGACGGCCAGAAGACCACGCGTCCGTTGGGTAGGAGACTCGCAATGGAGGATGCTGCGGCGACGGCGTGTCGTGTCGTGTCGAGACGAGTCGAGCCGGTTGCTGGATCCAGGTCGATTTGATGCAACGTCGGCTGGCTCCAGTGACGGGCTGGTAGTGGCTTAGGCCGGGGAGCATGAATTGAGCGCCAAAAAGTTGCTATGGGGAGAATCCAAGCTCTGCATGGCTCAGCAACCAACGGTGCAAAAGAAGTTGGCAGTCTCTGGGCAGAAATGGAAATGTGTCGAGGGGAAAGAAAGAAAGAAAGAAAAGCTGACAGTCTGACTACTGACTCCAGTGCAGCAGCAGCAGCAGCAATAGCAGTGTTTGTCCGTCCGTCCGCCTGCTGTCCGCCTGGGTGTGTCTGTCTTTCCAAGGTTGGGTGGAGGGGGTTTCCAGGCTGAGCTGACCGCACGGAGTCCTAGTCTTGGAGACACGACAGGCAACTGGCCCAGACTCGCAGAGCTCAGGACCTCAGTGCCCAGAACTGGGGCAGACCGGGGGGGAAAGTGGGAGCCACCTCGCCTCAGACAGTGGGCAGGCGGGACGGGCAGTGAGGGAGGGGTCGCTTGCTTTCCCACTTTCTCCCATGGTTGGGCTGTTTGGCCCAATCCGACGTGCCTGACAGTGGGTTGAGGTGGGCTGCAGGGATGGCAGGGGCAGAAGGGGGAGCCTGCACACGCCCCGTCAGCCTGTCGCAAGACGGCTTGTTCCCCAGCAGCCTGGGCCGGCGGCTGTTGATACCGTCGTGAATCCTGTCATATGCACACCTGGCCGATCATCATCATCATCTACCATCACCGTCACCCATCACCATCGCATCGTCCAGATTCGACCCAGCCTGCCAGCCCGACCCAATGTGCACATCCCTGCTGCTTCCTGTACGTATCGCGCAAGAAGTATTGCGGGCTAGGCGGGGCAGGATGGGACATGAGAGATGAAAGGAAGCAGGCCAAGGGCCCATTGCTGATGATTCTCACCATCTAGCTGCCTCTATCCACACAACACACACGAGTCTCTACTCCAAATGCCTAGTCTCGTCATACAGTGAGACAGATGCTCCATATCTCCCCCGCTGACCACCAGCAGCCGTCTGTCTTGCCCACCCATTCTCCACCAAAGGATCCAATAGCCTCTACCCTTGCCGTCCCATTCGTTGCTCTGCGAGTCGAGCTTGCGAGCCTGTGAGCCTGCTCATCTGGCGAGAGGGTCAAAAGATGGAGAGGTCCAAGGTGTCGGGTTCTCACCCGGCCATGCTGCCATGCAGCCCTGGTTCCTCTGATCCGCAATTGAATCTCAATCGAGCTAGGGGTCATCTGCAGATCCCGCACCATTGGCCATCTGGTCATGTGTTGGCAGATGTGACGGGATGTGATGCATCGCCAGCCCATGCATGCAAATTACAGACCTGGACGGATATGGTGCTCGGTCGAACCATCATCTACTCTTTACGACTTCGGTCTCCGCCGCCAGCGATTGTATCTCTCCAGGGAGCACCTAACTATTTGCCGACTCTACGTCTCGCTTTCGCTCATTAATTAGTATCTACGTTCAACTCGAGCACGCAACGGTCCCAACGCCGTCCGCAGGGCCTTGTTCCCTCCCTGATCTTAGGTCTTGGTGGCTGTCCTGGCACCAAGCTGGGGTTCCCAAGCCACGCCTACTGTATATGCGTAAAGATACTGCACTTTTCGTGACTTGAACTGCACCACACAGGGCAACATAGAATACGCATTGATAGTACATTCTTTGGGTCGAGACGACGCCGGACCCACCCTCTAGAGAAGCTTGCAGGGAAACCCAAACCTTTGGGTATCATATGAAAGCAAGCAGAGAAGGGCTAAGAAAAGGCCTACTCGAACACTGGCGCTTATCTCGTAGTATCCCATTAATACCCTACCCTATATGAAGTAGCAGACCTGGCCTTAAGAGGTTATCCTACGCGAGTTTACCCAGGAGGAAAGCTTAGATTCTTCCAGGGAGATTGTCCCAGCGGAGGTAACCCAAAGAATGCTATCTTGCTACAGTAGCACTGTCCAGTGGGGACTGCCGGGTTCCTGAAGCGCGCGTCAACGGGCGTGCCTTAGCTGCGCTTAGATCGCTCGGGAGCAGCCCTCATTGGCCGGGTGGAGCGTGATCGAACCCACTCTCAGTTTTCTTCAGTGACTTTTTCACATCCACATCCATACCCAGACACAGACTAGACGACGACCACCAAACGCAGGAATATGCCTTCGAAGAATAAGGCCATGGGCAGGGTGCAGACTAAGTCCAAGGCCAAGGCCCCTGTAGTGGAGTCGCCCTCTGTGTCAGAATCTGAGGTCGACGAAATCAAGAGCAACAGCAGCGCTAATGGGTCTGAAAGTGAGAGCGAGAGTGAGAGTGAGGGCGAGGCTGACCGCAGGAGTGGAAGCAATTCGGAAGCAGACTCGGATTCAGACTCTCTGGACAGCGATGCACCTCGCAAAAGGCGCAAACACTCTCCGAAACGCGAGGGAAACGAGGATGGAGACGAAGACGAAGACGACCTGCCGCGAGCACCAGCCTCATTCAGTGCACCGTCGTCGCGTATTAAACGGACGGCTGCTGTTGAGCCTGTCTCTAAGCCCAGCGTTGTGCAGAACACACCGAAAGAGGTCATTGTTGGATCTGGAACTACGGCGCCAATAGATCCTTACACGACCTTTGACTCTTTGAACGTCCGTCCTTGGTTGGTGCAGTCTTTGGCCAACATGGCCATCAAGAGACCTACCGGTATTCAGAAGGGTTGTATTCCCGAGATATTGAAGGGCAAGGACTGTATTGGTGGCAGCAGGACTGGTTCGGGAAAGACGGTCGCTTTTGCAGTTCCCATCCTCCAAAAATGGGCTGAGGACCCATCCGCCATCTACGCCCTTGTACTGACACCTACGCGGTAAGTACAATTCATCCCTATTACCTCGTTTGAGTATCAAGCGCTGAACCCACGGTGATAGCGAGCTGGCGCTGCAGCTGTTCGAACAGTTCAAGGCCATATCTTCTCCTCAGACTTTAAAGGCCCTGCTGATCACAGGCGGTGCCGACATGCGGGCGCAAGCAATCGCATTGGCGGAGCGTCCTCACGTCGTGATCGCCACTCCCGGCCGCCTGGCTGACCACATCCGCACCTCGGGCGAGGACACGATCTGCGGCCTCCGACGCGTCAAGTTTCTTGTCCTCGACGAAGCAGACCGCCTGCTTGCGGCTGATGGGCCCGGGAGCATGCTGCCGGATGTCGAGGAGTGCCTGGACGTGCTACCGCCATCGTCTCAGCGCCAGACGCTACTATTCACAGCGACCGTCACCCCGGAGGTTCGTGCGCTCAAGGAGATGCCGGTGAAACCTGGCAAGCAGCCAGTCTTCGTGTGCGAGGTCGACACGGAGACGCTGGCGATCCCGCCCTCGCTCAACCAGATGCACCTCCAGGTGCCGGTCACGCACCGCGAGCACTACCTGCACGAGTTCCTCCAGACCGACGGCAACAAGGACAAGCCCACCATCATCTTCTGCAACAGGACCGACACGGCCAGGTACCTGCACCACCTGCTCCACCTGCTCGAGCATCCGGTCACCTCGCTGCACTCCAAGCTGCCGCAGCGGCAGCGCGTCGACAACCTCAGCCGCTTCCGCGCGGGCGTGTCGCGCATCCTCGTGGCGACCGACGTCGCGGCCCGTGGTCTCGACATCCCCGAGGTGGCCATGGTGATCAACTACGACATCCCGCGGGACCCGGACGTGTACATCCACCGGGTGGGACGTACGGCCCGTGCGGGGCGCAAGGGCGACGCGGTCACATTCGTGGGGCAGAGGGATGTCGACCTTGTCCTGGCCGTGGAGGAACGGGTGGGACGGCAGATGGTCAAGTGGGAGGAGGAGGGAGTCAACTTGGAGACCAGGGTTATCAGGGACTCGCTCAACGCCGTGAGCGAGAAGAAACGGGAGGCCCTATTGGACATCGAGGAGGACAGGGAGGTTGGCAGCAAGAGGAAGAGGGGCAAGGTAAAGCTCAGGGCAAAGGCGTGAGCTCTCTGTCATTGCCCCCTATCTACATCGTCAGAAGCATATCGAGATATTTGTTGCCAAGACAAGTCTAACTATGTGAAGACAATCCCATGAGACCTTGACAGTGTACCTGGCATAACCGACATTGGTGTGACCGCTGGCGGCTAAGAAAGCACCATATCCCAGACAAGACGCACAGTCCAAGGTACTGCGAGAGGTAGCCCACCAGCTTTTATCGCTTGCATTGACCAGCTCAGATTTGAGGAAGGTCGATGGAGTAACACATACTCCGTACCTGAGCCGCACAAACCTTTCTTGGCCCCCAAAAAAGACATGAGACTCACCACGACCGCCCGTGGGGCTGAAAAAGATGGAACGCAACCGCGCATGAAATCCTGCCCCTGAGCTGAGGTAAGGTGAAAAGGGACAGGAGCGGGAAACAGGGATCATGCCGTAGGGCTGGGGGAGGACCTGGCGTCAGATTCAGGGGAGCAGATCCATCAGCCCTTTTCTTTTTGTTACCGTGAGAGGATTTGCCGTGATTGGTAATAAGCCGTTAGAAATAATGGCTTGGCCGGGATATTTTCAGATTCTGGCATATCAGTGTTTATTGTCCAAGATGATCAACCTCGTTTTTGACACACACTATGGACATACACACACAAACACACGTACAATCACACACATACATACGCTCACCGAGGTCTTCACCGTGCAGCCAAGCAACGTTAAAGCCGTGGGGCGATGGGTGTGTGTGGCCGGCGGGCGGGTTTGGCTCGGGATGTGGTCTCGGTGGAGCCACGGCACCAGGTGTTCGGTTTCGGGATACTGGGGAATCGTGCCAGCGGGAATGGCTGGTTGGCTGTCCGCCTTTGCCCACCGCGTGTCAACTTGACAAGAGCAGGGTGGGTGACGAGTGCTGTGGCTTGTCCTCTCATCTGCGTGATACCTGCTCCCTCACAACGCTCGTTTGAACAAAGTCTTGGTAGTGGGAATTATAACACGATCGGTGGCCGTTACGAGTTAGCAGGCATCACTCAGAGTTCCTCATTGTCCAGGCTGCTCAGGGGAACAGTGTCCGTGTCAGCCAGTGGAATGTCAATTGGCTAAACTACGGGTCATCAGCCCATATGCAACAACGTTGCCATTAAGACCTGGTCAAACAGCCCTGAATCCCGCTCGTGAAGCTTGTCACGCTCTGTGGCCGGCGTCGGGGGTTATGTTTAGCCCGATGACAGACTGGCAAAAGTCATCTCAAGTTAACTGTGCGACTACATGTCCCGAGTACGAGCGCGCCGTCTCAAGACGGAAGTAAGCTTTGCTTAAGCACGGGGAAGCCAACGGTCCCGACGAGGACATGGCCAGATTGCCGGCTGGCCATGAGATCTGCCAGAGGTTGTGTTGCGTCACGAGTTGAAGTCGTGCCAATCGTCCCGGCGCGCCGGACTGGTGGGTCTCTCCGACCGAGCATTTTTAATTCCGCGCCGAAGTACCAACATCCAGGTACCATCAGCCAGGTACCAAAAAGAGCCAAGACCAAAAAAGAAGAAAAACAGGCAGGGATCGGCAGTCTGGCTACCTGCCCCATATCGCCGAAAACGCCGCGAGCTATCACCTAAACTCGCCGACATGAGCAACATTCGACATTCTGCCAAGCGGAGTTAAACTGCAAACTCGACTGCGTTGCGAAATGAGTCAATTGAAAGGACCTGCAGATGAACGTTGCAGTGCGAAACACGAAAACACAAGAGATTGGATTGTTCTCAGGATTGTCTCGAATCCCAAGCTGGGCGAAGCAGAGACGTGGCTTACACAGCCCAAGGCAACGTGCCGTCGAGACGGTGACCGGATCTGGTAAGAAGCGGGCACGGGTCAATACTGCATCACAAAAAAGTACGCCCTACGTAGTGTCGCAGGGCCACCGTCTGACTTGCATACGACATTCCTCCCAAGGTCATCAAACCTCGTGGCCCTGCAGGGTTGTCAATCGATGGAGGGAGTGTGGCATTCCTGCAGGGTACGAAAAGCCAACGGGACGGTAAGAGGGTGGAAAGCTCGGGATGAGTAAGACCACAAATTAACTCATGTGCTCCAACCCTGCAAGGCGACGGTGAAGGCATATCACACTCCCACTTCGAGAGCAGAGGGAGAACATGTGGAGGATCGCCCAAGCGGCAGGTCTCGGGATCCTCGACGTAGCATCACGGGCGTCGTCGGCGACACGTCCCGCAGTTTCGAAGCTGCCAATCGTAACTGAGGCATATGTTGCGTGTGTACACGTCCCACACACCGGCACCGGCAAGCCGACAGTCGGCTTCTCGCCCTCGCGCCTTCGAGGCGGGTCAGAGCACATCGTCCAAGTTTTTGGCTGCCCTGCCGACCTACCCGCAACACCATGGAGCATCACAGCCAGGTTCCATTGATGAAGGCCATGCATTTCCGAGGGACTTTAGGGCAGGCCTTCACACTGGTGCTGCACCAGACCGCCGGAGCAAGGGAGTAAGACGGCCGCACCGCGAAGGGAAATACACGGGCGCGCCCGGCGCATCGTATCCTGCAGCAGAGACGCAGGAGCCCGGCGCGTATACAGGATACCTAATTCGTATCCCCGGCCACTGCTCGCCTCTCTCGCGGGGGCAGCCGAAGATCAATAACTCAGTCGGTTCCAATCTCACCGCATACACACACTGCACAGCCTTGGTCATCATGTTACCAGAGTGTCGGTGTGGGCTAAGAGCTGCAGGACCTGCCCTGCGGGCACAAGCGAGAGCGGTGTCATCCAGGACCACCAGGCACGACAGTAAGCAGCCAGAGCTGCGAGGCGGTTCAGTGCGTAGAGTAAGCAAGCAGTTGAGGGGAGGAGGGTGCGTCGTCCCCCCCGGGCAGTTCGTTCAGCCCTACAGGTGGGTCTGTGAGAGGGAAAAAAAAAAAGCAGCATGGACCTTTCAATCTTGGTTGTGGTCTGCTGTAGTGAGACGCCCAGTCTTCGCTACAGGCGGGATTCGGTCTACGGTACAGCAAGATGATGTGCCCGATCATGCTCACAGACAGACACAGCCCTCACTCTCATCAACACTTTCGTGCTCACATCGAAGGGTAGGTCGGCCGCACCGCAACAACGCGGCCCGGAACCGAACCCCTCCGGCGCGACGGCTCTGTCGGCTAGGTCTCTCGTCACCGGGCCCAGGAGACAGAGACGAGAGCCGCTGTCGCACGCTAGGGTAGCCGAGAGTTAGCCGTAGCCGAAGTCGAGGGGTCCCGGCAGGGCGGGAACGATTAGAAGAATCAGTGATGGGGACAAGCCAACGGCGAGTGCCCACATGCCTGGGCCTCGGGATGAACATTCGGCCAGCCGTTGTGGCCGAGGCCGAGCTACACTACCTACCTGGCTGGCGATCTGGGGGGGACTAGATATTGTAGGCGCCTCAAGGTTTGGGGCCAAAAACTAAGCTCACCGGACGATCCGCGGCTTTTCTGTCTCCGCTGAGCGCTACGTCGTCAGTGCCAACGCACGTGTGAAGGCTGAAGAGTCACCGGGTGAGGGACGGAGCCGGGCAGTAACCCTTGGCTCCTGAGAAGTGTCTTTTACACGTATACTGCATTGTCCCCCGGTCAACCTCGCTGCCTGGTCGGGCTCGGGCTGTAAAGAGCGCGCATCTCCCAGCCGACCGCAATTGGGGGTCGGTCGGGATTCACATACATGGAGTTTTGGGTTCCAACGGAGTTGCAATCGTGGCTCAGCTAGAATACGCCTGTGCTGAGTGCGCGTAGACTAGTAGACTAATAGACCACCAGCATGCGTATTCGTATCGTATCGCACTTCGTCATGATGGCTCAGTGTGCACGCGTGTAGTACGCACGCAATACGCTTCCCATCACAGCCTCAGCAAATATTCCCCCAGCAATGAACAGCTCATAGACGTGCCCAGTATTTTGTTTTGTGTGCGTCTTACATCGGGAGACGCCGAAGAGACTGGAGCCATCTAAGGAGGCCTACAGTAGATTGAGTATATGGGACAGCACACAAAGGCACTGGCTCCGCTTGCAGCTACGGTACCTCGAGACTTGCACGTTGTCACTGTGGAGCTCGACAGGGTGGGGGAAAAATCAGGCACGGCTTTTCTGTGGCTCACGGGTTGGGCTGATCGAGAAGAAAATTCCAGATGGCGAAGTGGAGATGCACAGATCAAATTTTCTGGAAAGGCGCTTTTCTTGCACTGCTAGCCCTGCTCGGCCTGTCGCCTGTTAGGCGTTGTGAAGATTTTCTCGTGAAGATTTGCAGTCGGGCCCGTCGCCAGGGTAGCATTGGACGCGGGCCATGGTGCCCATAGGTACAAGAGAATCGGGTGGAATCCGACACTTGAGGTACCTTTTTTTCCCCTTGTGTGTCTTTCGTAAGCTGTCACCTGCAGGTGTGGTTGATTCGACTTGGCTTGGCTGGTGTGTCATCAGGCTGCTGCAGTTTGGCAGTGGCATTGTCGGTAAAAAGGCGGAGATTGGGGAGATGAAAGAACCCCGGGCGCAGCAGGAGAGGAGTCATCGTCGTCTCAGGCTAGGTTGAGCTAGGCTGGAGCTGGGTAGGGTGTCTAACTGAAGGGGACGGGATTGGTGATGACAATTGCAAGACGCATTGGGGTTGATTAGGAATCACACGAGCGCAGATCTGGGTCTGGGGAAGAATGCATAGGAGATAGTCGCACGGATGAATCATTTCTAATCACCTAAATCATCTAATCACCGCGTGAACCATTGAAACGGTCTGAACCCTGACCAGGCAGCCATAAATCTATCATGGCTTGTATGGCATAATGTGGCATCGTATCGCATCACATCGCATAGCATCGAATGAGTGTGCCTAGTCTGAGCCGCAGCAGATACTGTGTGCTGACGATGCATCTTGCTTGTCGTTGTCTTGGACTGTCGACTCACCGTGACGGCTAACACGTAATCAGCCAGCACCGACCTGCTGGAGATGTGCCGCACCATAGTAACGTAAAGTTAACTCCGACCGACAGGGTAGCAATGTGCGAGACGGGCTGCCGACGCCGACAACGACGGCAATGATAGTCGTGGTGGTGCTAAGGAGCGGCAGTTTGTGTGTGTATGCAGTCCAGGGCGGGGCGGAGCGACTCGGCACCAGAATGAATCATCGGCCTGAAGATGCGCCCGCGGTCGCAGATTAGATTTAATTGATTACAAGCTAAAGTATGAGGGATGGAGATTGATGGATTGAGATGGATACACGTAGATCTGCCATGTACATGGGTACGGTGGTTTAGTTTATTGTCGACACCAAAGGCATTCGCATTCGGGATTGAGAAGTTGCCCGGGGCGGAATTGGGATTGGGATTCAGGCACCCACTGCTACAGCATGTATGCTTTGTTTGGGCTTGGCTTGCTGGGCTGCTTACATAGGTACTTCTGCGTATTACACAGTAGACATCAGATCCGTTTGAGACAGGGGCTGCACGACAATGCGATGCTGCGTAATAGCAGTCAGGCAGTGTGTGCAGTACATGTATGCAAAATGACTGATTGACTAATTAATTGAATAGGATGGATGGATGAGACTGGCTAGGATGGACGATGGACGGGATGAGCGCGAGCAGTCAGTCATCACCGCTTGCAGTTGAGTGCATGTACTCTGTCCAGACTGTCCTCCAAGCCTCGCTTGGTAACAGCTTGGCTCGCATTGTAATCAATCTCCTTCTTCCCGCCAGCCCTGCCAGGTGCTAGGTGCTAGTTGCTGTGGCTGCGTGTTGTCCCTTTGTCTCCGACGGAGTCAAGACGGGGGAATAAGGATGAATCAATGAACGAATCCATGGGTGAGTGAAGGATCTGGCTGACACTGGCTGGGCTGGCGGGCTGCATGGAGATAGGGCGGTGCAGGCATTTGTCAAGAGTACCGTTTGGCACCTATTGCACCCAGATTGGGCGGAGTCGGTACATCAGGGCGATGCTGTTATGGCCGGCCGGGGCCAGTCCAAAACCCGACGTCGGGCCCTTCGTTTGTAAGCCCGTCTCGCGCGCCCTGGCGCCGTGGCATTTCTAACCGTCTTGCTGCGCTGCTGAGCAGAACCTCAAACCCCCCCTGTAGCCACCCCCCTGCCACCTCGCGCATGTCCTGTGCCCGCTGACTGCGGATTCCCAAACCAACGAAGGCCGAGTGGGCCCCGTGGGCCCCTCCACGGCTCCGACAAGGACTCCAGACGGGTACGTACCCACAGGTACATCCACCTGGTTCCAAAAGGTACCTACATGCTTCCCGGTCCTGCCAGCGTTCGTGCAAAATCCCAGCCTGACCGTCTTTTCGCCAGAGGAATTAAAAGAATCGTCTCCCTCCCCTTTTGGGATCCCCTCGAGTCCTGATGGTCCCTTTCTCTTCACCAGCCCCAACCAGCAAACAAACAAACAAACAAAAACAGTTTAAACAGACTTCAAAGCCAAGAGTCAGTTGCTCAACACTCAGCGTAACCTGCCTCCACTACCAAGCATCATCATCACCTCACATAGGCTTTTGCCCTCTGTGTTCTCCAACTACGCCTGCACACAACGGGCACATCACTCCAGGGAGGCGAGCGGTGACTTTACACATCCCTGTCCCGCAATTCGGACCCGCACCGGTATTGGCCTGGCCTTGAGTCACCGACTGGCACAGACAACAACAATTCCGCCCACTATTGCACCATCTCGCAATACATTAAGAGGACATCCTGCTCCTCTTTCTCCTCTCACAATGTCGACAATCACAGCCACAAAAACCGTTTCCCCCTCGCCAATCCTGGCCTCCCCAATCAAGAAGAAGACCATGAGCCTCACCCAGACTTACTACCTGGCCCACAAGGCACGGGCAAAGCTCTCACACGAGGCTGCCATGCCCGACCACAACCTCCGCCTTCTCGTCGGCCACGCCAACCTGCTCGACAGCCTGATGCTCGAGCTTGCCGACGCCGAGAGGGAACAAGAGTCCTGGTTCAACCAGTCCGTCAAGAACGCACAACAACAACCAGAGAAGAAGGCCGAGAACAAGCACATCCAATGGGCCGACACCATCGTTGAGGAGGACGACTACTCAGACTCGGACTCTGACGACAGCGACTTGGACGACGACGAGGATGTTGAGATGGCCGATGTCGTTTCCCTGAGGCGGGTGCCCTCAAACACCAACAACCACAAGATGGCCGCGATGGCGAGCCCGAGGATGGAGGTCGTCGAGGTCGACATGGAGGACGATGACGACGAGGAGGACTATGCCGAGCTCACCCTGACGAGGTCACCTTCACACTCTCTTACATCCTCACCACCACCAGAGCTGGAGCAGGACTTGGACGAGTCCTCAGAGGACGAGTCGATGCCTCCTTCACCACCATCAACAATGCTGCCAACCTTCGAACAGAAGCAGAAGGATTCACCAATCGCTGCATCCGACTTCTACGACGACGGGTACTACCTGCCTGCGAGGAACCCTGCAAGGCTTGTGTCTGCGATATCAGTCTACTAGACAGCCTGATACCCACACAACCCACCTTGCATTTTCCTCTCCTCGTCTTGTATTAGTCCAGCGATTTTTGATACCACTTCTGCATAGCACCGGCGTTGGATTTTGTTTTATTGATACCACATTCGGCATCAATGTTTTACGGTCATGGTTACCAAAAAAGGGGGTCACCTCCGGTTGAGGAGGAATACTTCACAGTTGTCACCACTCAGGCATATACGGGGGATTTCACAGGTTTACGGGTAGCTCGCTCCCTGGCTCATCAAGCTCTAGGTTGAGTGAGGTACACAGAGGGGCAGAAATCCCACTACTATTACTACATAAGCATAACAATCAATTCAGACCAAAAATATTTCTGAAACTCGACCGTCTCCCTCAAAAGTGAATGGTGCCCGTAAGCAACATTTCGAACATGAAGATAATGACAGACAATGCACTGCAGGTGCAAAGTCTATTGTGCCTGCCCACTGCTGATCACAGGACTCGATTGCGAACCATGACACAATCACGAACCCGTTGCCGAGATCGGATTGATAGATAGATTAATTGGAGTGAGGTGACTGAGTGAGTGACTGACTGACAGTGACATGACTGCGTATGCTTGGGGTACATCGGTCCGTGTATGGTTAGACTCGCCTCGGACTCCTCGCGCGTGCGAGATGCCCTTCCCGCCCTTATCCCGGCTTCCCAGTGCTCGCTTTCGCGAGCGACATAGTACCCGTACCCGTTCGTCGGGTCGGTATGATTCATCTCTACCTACGTTAGTATCCTAGTACGATAAACTGCCCAGAGTGGTTGCAGTCTTGTCTCGACAGGGGGGGCCGGGCGCACGGCTTTTTTCCTTTTCCAACTGCCCATACCCGCAGGAGCCGACCCTTTGGGGCTGGAGCTGCACAGAAGCCCGTTCCTCCGCGACCCAAGACCCCAGGAACCCAAGACGAGCGGATTCTGAAGGCGGGCGTCAGCCAACCTTGGGAAAGCCTTGGCTCGCCCAGGGATCGTCAGTCTGGCGGAAGGGCGTTTTGCCCTGCTGTGGACTCTCTACTGCTGCTGCTTTCCAATCACGCGGATGATTCATCATCAGCCGCGCACCAAAAGCTGCTGAGCAATTCTGGCCGGTATCAGTGCTGAGGTAATTGAGCACTATTCCTCGCATATGATCGCCGAGGTTATGACTTGCGATCACAATCCCGTCGGAGTGTGCCCGATCGCAATCAACGGCATGCATCTGTCTACAGTACACATTGTCGCTGCCTATCGGACACGACACGACAAGCACGGATGGAAATCTCTCCGGGCGCTGGGAATGGATGCCACAGACCCGCAGATCTGGCTGACACCTGCGGCTGCGGCTCAGGTAATGAATCTTGAATCCGGATCCTTTCGAGATTGAAATTGCGCCTCTGGCCGCGTGACTGCATTGCGCACGACCAACCCGCCCCCGAAGAAAATGTCCCCGCATTGCGTTGCACCCAAGCCATCGTGCCCCAAGTCAGGTCAGGTCAGTCAGTCAATCTTTCACTCTTTTCAGCCGGCAGCGCAAAGCCACGATGGTTCAAATCTCCAGGTGGGGTTGTAAAGATGGGTCCTTTTGCCCCGGCCGACCATGCAAAGGACCACATCTGGGGCAAGAGTAAACTAACTGGATGAGACGGGCTTCCTCTTGGCCCACCCAGCGGGAGGGCTCTTGTTTCGCATCGCCAACGGCGATGGAGCAGACCTGATAATAGGCCACATACGCTGCGACTGTTGAAATCACCAACCGACAGATCGTGGTCAAAAATAAAATCAAACAAAACAAACAGACAGTACGGCACAGCACGGGATACCCCAGTCGGATGGCAGCATCGGCTGACATAAACTCGACGCCTCGCCGCGTGTCAGCAGGAACACAGTTCCTCCGTGCCACCCCCTTGCGGTGCCGATGCAACCGACGACTATAGTCGTCGTCCTCCGCAGTAGGTCAGCACCTTACGCAGACGCAGCAGTAGCAACAGCAACAGCTGGAGGAGCATGTGTGTTTCAGGACTACGACGGGGGATCACGGGTCGCAGGCCACGCGCGAGTTTGGGACTCGACCTTCTTGGGGGCCACCGTCGCAGCTCAGGTTGGTTACTAGAGTCGTGCTAATATTAATGCACACTGCTGTTGCATAGTCACCACGCACATGCCGTTGGGCGGCGCATGTTTCGGCTGCATGACCGACTGGCGACGAGCTAATATGCACTCTACCTACCTATGGAGGGGAGGGCTCTGTCGCTGTGATAGGGGGGTAGTGTGCTCGTCTACAGCATTGGGTGACTGACTTGCTATCTCGCTAAGGAAGCCCAGCCAGGGCGATCGAGTCCTGCATGCCCGCACGGTAGTCACTACACCTGATTGTATTGCTGTCTGAACGTTTATCGGGTGCACAAATGCCCCTCGTTCGAGTGACATGAGAATCATCCGTGTGAGGTATCTACCAATGTCCACGGAGCCATGCAGTCTTGGTGACTGGGGTATCACTGCTCCGGCAATTGATGATCCCGGGGCCGGAATATTGTGGGTCGTCTGGTCCCGGAGACGCACAACAATACGGCCCCGGCATGGTCGCCACTACCCTTGGCGAGGATGTGCGGCCTCGGCCCCCGAGGTGAGCGCCTCGAGCCAGGAGTGGGGGGCATCTTTCTCTCCTCGACCGAGTCCCACAATCTGGAACGCCAGGTGGCCCGCAGGACCCGTTCGATGTCTGCGGCAGAAATTTGCTAAAGCGGTAGGTCTTAGACAGGCTTCTAGTGCCCGCAGTGGTGCCAGGCCGGCCCGGCGTCGTTCGAGCTCGAGGAACAACTGGCATGGGACGTGGACTGCAGCCCCCTTCCGCCCGCAGACGGCCAGCCCGGGAGATATCACGGATTTTCGGAAGTCATCATGCTCAGTCGATGGATGGCTGTGTTCAACAGCCTTCATGCCAAGGCAGAAACACGACGAGGTTGCGACAGTCGTCCAGCTTGGTCATCGCGCACAAACTTATTCCTTCTAGGTGGTGTGGTTTTGTGGCAGCTGTAGCATGCCGTGCCCCGGAGTCATGCCCATCTAGGTTGGGAGACCTGGGATGAAGCTTTCAATGGGCTATGTTTCGCAAGTTGGATATGCTTGGACGTTTGATTCGACTGTGCGTGTTGTTGGCATATAAGCTTGGGTATATCGCCGAAGATCCCCCTCATGCAGCGAGGCATCAATCACCGGGCCCCACGACGGCTAACAAGCAAGGCACACAGCAACGATCGATCACATGCTCCCGTCACCGGCGCTCCGCCCTGAGACAATGACTCTCCGGCACCCGACGGGTCTGGGCCCAGATGTCGGTCGGTCGGTCGAGGTTGTTGTCAAGGCTGTCTGGCTATCTGGCCAGGCGGTGATTGGGGATGGGTGGGTCCACGAATAATCTGCAGTTGCACTGCAGAAAGGCGGGCATGATCGAGAGGAGCAGAGCCCGCCGGCCTGCCCACCCCGTATACGGGGTACAGCCCAGGCTGCCAGGCTGCACGGGGCATCTGGCATTGTCGTTGGCAGTTTAATCCACCAGGTGAAACCGGTGTCTGTCCACTCACCTGCAGGTCCAGAGACCCGTCGGCCAACGATCAGCTCAGCTCCCTCCGCGGTGGGTAAGTCAGCCGTGATCCGCAGTCGAGAACAATCTTCAGCGCTGCCAGCGAACAGGCAAGCCCGCAACAGGCTGCCAGCCTTGAGAGGCCAGAGGGCAGGTTGGCGGTGAGGGAGTCCTGCATGCAGATCAATGCAAATGCAAGCTAATGCCCTCCTGGCCCCGCAGGGCAGAACCCCCTAGCCACGCGTGCCACGCAGACATCCAGATCAAGGTCTGCAATGCACGCTCGGGCAACGAGCCATCTGCCTCGCTACCCTCCAACGGCGAAACTTCGTCCTTATGCTGGAGATACAATCCCAAAAGTCCTCAAACGTGAAGGAGACAGACTTTGTGGGCACAGACGAGCATGCAATCTTGACCCGAGTCAAGGAAGCCCAGACTCCTCAGCACGTGCGGAAATCCAGGGGACCGTCCCCAGATTCTGCCCAGACACGGACAGGGCGAGACAGACAAGGGGAGGCGGGCACGACTTGATCTGCATCTTATCTAGATAGGCAGTCCGGCACGAGCGCGGACCGCACCCGCCTCCGTGCTTGTCGCCGCTGGGGGTGGGCCCTTCCGGGGGGTTGAGTGACCCACTCATCAACTCGACTCTTGAGGCCATCACCATCCTGTGGCGCAAATGTGCAGGACGGCACTGCGGTCGTAAGCAAGACTTGGAGTTGTCCGCAACATAGGGAATCATACTGGCCAGACAGACAGTCTCATGTAAAGATGACCAATTGCACGGCTCCCATGCCCTCGGGGTCGATATTCCCGGACCCACTCCGCAATCATCGGCGGTGAGCTGCCGGGTCCGTCACCAGCCCCGAAAGCAACATGAGGATGTGCCACTGGTCAGGATAAACAGGACTCTGTGTCAAAAACAATTCGCTATGCTGAACTTTATCAAAGATCTATGTACAATTTTAATGCCCGCCTGGGCGTCTAGCCCTGACCTCGACCCATCTATATCAAATATTCCAGTGCTGGAACAGCTACCCTGCATCCAGCAGTTTGCTAGTTTCATGCCTCGTTCCATTTCTGGGTCAACGAGCTAACATAGATAAAGCTGAGCTAATCTCGCGGTTCTTTCTCCCTCTCAGAGTCTCCCCTGCGCTCGCTCTCCCCCTCCACACTCTGGCTATCACTTGAAGTCGCACCAGCCGGGTCATCACCCACGTCCGCAGCCCCCTTCTCGGCCTCGTCGGTCTGATCACGGGCCTCCTTCTTCTTGACCTCCGTGGGCGCGAACCGGGACCTTTCCCGAATTTTTCTGCCATACTTGTAGAACGCGAACGGGATGACCGCCAAAAGAGCCCCTACACCTCCAACAAGCGAGCCGCCGCCGCCGATCCCGAGCGCAGTGAACATCTGTCTCGTGAAGAGCGGTGCTGCTGCTCCGGCTGCGGACCTGAGGACTGTGTTCGCGGCTATTGCAGAAGCTGCATACATCAAGTACGTATCGACCAGGTCTGACCGAGTAGACGAGGGTTAGAATCGGTGGTGTATGATGGGACGATATATTTATCAATGACGACTTACAATTCAAGAAGGAAACGAAAATCAGCAGCATCGAAGCCGCGAGGAAGACTCCTGCCAGCGTTGGAACGACCCAGTGCACGTAGTTGAAGTTCGCGCTCTGTTCGTTCTCCTCGTCAGCGATTGCCAAAACATAATTCTTCAACTGATGTACACCTATGATGGTGCTCCCTTCCTCGCGCGTACATGACTGTACATGGGTCCGGAGATGCAAATAATGATACTCGCTGTTGACCAGGCGAGAGCAAGATCATGGGAAAGCATTTGAAGGGCAGGGCCATCAACAGCCAAGAGGGAAACTCGAGTGACATACCCATGCCAGCCAGAACATGCTCGCGGCGAACCCAACGCCCCCGTACATGGCCAGTCGCAACCTATCCTCTGGCTCCAGCTTGTAACCAGTCTGAACCTTCTTGTTCTGACCACGTGAGTCGATCATGATGATTAAAGCTCCGATGGCCGCGCCAACGACGGTTCCTATGAGTGGTAGCTCGCCCACACCAGAGTTCCAGCCGCGCATTTGTTGGAAGACGATGGCTGGTGATCAGTGTCAGCAGTTGAATGTTCCAGAAGAAAGGCGATAGGCAGTAAAAGAAGCTTTGGACTCACGGTAAATCGAAAAGAGCATGTACAGTAGCAGATACACGACCGACAAGTAAATGGCACACAAAAAGCTGATGGTATCAAACAAGATAATCCACGGCCGCGTCAGCGCAACCTTGTATACCTGCACCAACGACTGGTTTGTCGTCTCGATCGGCGCCTTGACATCCTCGTAATTCGGTATCTTTGCCTTCCTGATCCGCTTCGCCTTCTTCTGCAAGATCACGGGCGCGTACGTCTCAGGAATGGTGAACATGAGGATGGCCGAGAACCCAGCCAGCATCAGCAGGACATAGAAACTCCACTGCCACCCATTCACCCCCTTGGTCAATTGCAGGAACCCGCTGATCACAGGCCCCAGGGCCGGCCCTGCCCAGACCATCAGGCTGAAGCCGGCCATGGCGTTGGCACGCTCGATGGGATTCCAAAGGTCGGCGAGCACCCCGGGCGCGTTGGACAGCGGCGCGCTCACGAACGTGCCCGACAGAAAGCGGCCCACCAGCAGGCTGCCGAAGTTGGGCGCGAACGCACAGAGGAAGTTGAAGGCGATGTACAAAAGAAACGTGATGTAGAAGATGGCCCTGCGGCCGTAGAATTCGGACAGCGGCGCGAACAACAGAGGCCCCGCGCAGTACCCCAGCAGGAACAGCGTCACCGTCAGGGCCGCAGCCTCGCTCGACACCTGGAACCACTCGCTGATGCTCTCGAGGCAGCCCGAGGGGCTGGACGAGGCAAAAGTAGCGTTGACGACCAGCAGCACCGTGCAGATGGTAATGTAGGCTCGCCTCGTTTTCGACCAGTTATGAGGGTTCTCGATATCATCCTCGTCGAAGGCGAGAAGGCCATCCTCGTCAAGTGTCGGCGGATGTTCTCCGGAGTGTAGGATGTGGTGGTTTCGGTACGGTTTGGCCGTCGGCCGGGAGAGTATCCTCGATATGCCCACCATGCTGGGTGGATGTGGGCTGTCCTTGGATATGCCTTCTGTAACTAAAACGAGTATAGACACACTGGTAATGTGAAAGCAACTAAGTAAATTATGATAACTATGATTTACATCTAATAACTGACAGCAGGATGCATATTTCCTGCAGCTGGATTGGAAGTACCTTACAAGCACCTAGGAAGAGCATCTCGGTCGATATGGCGACAAGTATGATCCGACCCACCACAACGTCAGATTAGAAATATTGAAGGTGGAATTGTCATAGGGTGCTTGACGTCAGGATGGTGACGCTTAGAACAATCCGGACTTAATAGACCGCGATCAGCGCGAGCCCACTACTTACAGCTAAGATCGGCAGTCGGATCCGGGCGGGAAGGCAAGGGTCTGCGAGATGCGATTGCAATTGTATAGGAATGATCCATTTGTCGGATACTGCCGTACTACCCGGTATATGACAGACTACTCTGATGGTGCGGCGCCCACGGCCTACCTGCTGCCACGCCGTCTAGATGTTGCCGTTTCCCTGCAGACTGCCCTGCAAGCAATCCCAGAGGCCTGTCAATGTGGTAGCACCACATATTCGATGCCCCCCAGAACGAGGGTCCCATGATTTACAATTGAAATGTCCCTGTGTAAGTGGTAACTATTTGCGCGTGGCGTAGACAGGAGACGTGGTTGGACTCTATAAGGGTGGCTCGAGATAGACATCGTCATAACTGACCAAGTTCCACGCCAGATCAAGTTCGACTCAGTGCCTGAATGGACAAGTGACTTGATGTAGCCCTGGGTGTGTCATTCCTCTAAACTCTTAGACCGACTCGCTGTGCGCTGCTGTGCAAAAATGAAACCTCGATTTGCGCTCGATTGTTTCGATTTATGGCACGGCTCTGAAAGATTTTGCTAGATTCATTCATGCTGGAAATTGTGAGAAGTCTTCTCGACCGTAGGAACTGCAACTTTTTATTTATTTGGAAACAATCGCTCATAAAGGCTAAGACAATTTGAATTTCCCCTCTTAATTAATGCAGTCAATCCACGCTGTAAGACACACCTGATTGGGTCTCGTTCACCAAGTAACCGCTTTGGCTTGGTGAATTTTCCTCTTCAGACCACTCGAAGTAACAATGGATTTGGAAGACGACCTGGGAAGAGCTTGCACCACCCCATCAACTCCGTCTGGCATAAATCCTAGCGTTGAATGAAACGTCCTCGCTGAGTCTTGCCACCTCAGTGTATTCATAGAGGACCATATTTCGTAAACGAGAAGACTCTGAATCGATTCTGTCCTCACGCACGACTCGAACATTAGTATGAGGTTTTACGACCCAAAGATGTCAGAAAGAAGGGGCATATACTCGGGGTAGTTGCTTACGTATCTGACGCCATCCCCCCCTGAGTGTGGACCTGATCCCACAAAAGAGCAGCTGGTCGAGCGAGATCTGTGATGATTTGACGGACGGGAATGTCGGGCGAAAAGGACAAGACGATGGTCGAGTCATCCACTTCGAGGAATGCTCTTGGGTCGTCCAAGACGTGAATGCCTTTCTCTTTCAGAACATCGCGATCGACTTGCGTGTATGTAGAATCCTGGGCAAAACATTGGATATTACGCGGAGCTTTCACGCTGCCGGCTTTGCTGAAGAAGTCTCTGAGGGTGAGAATCAAGCAGTGCTGCGCGATGGAGGCAGGCCACACCGGTCGGCTTGCAATTGTCGAGCAAGCAAAGGCGACGATTTTCTTAATCGGACCGGGAATGTGAGCGGTTTCTAGGCAGTCTCTGAGCTGTTTGCAGGCTTCACTGGCTTCCCAATCCTTGACTTTAGCCGCAAATGTCTTCCGCACGGCATCGAGGGGCTCAGGGGTCCATGCGGGCAGCACTTGTGTAGAACCCTGGCTGCGCTGGCAGATGTGATATTTCACTCGCAAAGGGCAATAGGCCAGATTCGGACAGAAAGTGTTGATGCTTTGAGCTTGACTGATGAGGCGCTGGTATGGGATATAATCCAGAAACGGGTCCATCCTGTCGACTATCAGTCGTTGACCGCACTCGATGGATGATGCGATACCCATCTTTGGGGCTCATATATGCTCACATGATGGATTCCTTCCCGTCACGTTGAGCCACTACCCTGCCTGTCGCAATCTCGATCTCGGCATCATTGCCGTCAACTCCCGGGGTCACAAAGAATTTCTTCGATGTATCTCCACACTTGACCTTGGAGTTGCTGTCGTCAAATTGAGAGGCTAGGCTTTGCATGGCCTGCTTGGTAAAGAATGGCTTGCCGTTCGCGTATAGGGCGTCAAGTAACTATCTTGCCTCCTTCATTTTGGCCACTACTTCGTGGGTACTATCCGCATATGTATCGTTGGAAGCCATGCTGACGGAATTCGGGTAATGCAACGGGTAATTGTATGAATTCAGGTCGAAATGGCGGAGGAAGTATGGTTGAAGAGACTCGAAGGGCGAGGCGTCAGATATGCATACAGTTCTCATGAGCGAAACAACATGTGCCGGAACGTGCCTTCCGACGGCGCCGCACAATCTGTTTCCATTTCCGTTCGGTCTTTCCCCGGTCAGGCGTTTCTAAGATTTGGTGAAACTTTGACCATATGCCGTGACCAAAGGCAACACCGAGGCTACTTTCTGGGAATTCTCTATCAAGTAGTCTACAATCGCACAAAAAGTCAATGCCAGCATCAAACGCTTTAATGGGTCGTACGCCGACTCGCCCAACAGGTAAAGCCCAGTTTGCGATTATCAACGACACATTGTGAGGATGTGAGAAGAGGTGAGTTAGCAACTCGATGGCAGCAGGAGCTCTATTTGGGATTATTAAAGTCCCCGGCAACTTCCAACCTGACAACGTCCACAGTGGCATAGGTATCCTTTTCTTCTGTAGTGCAGCAGTAACGGGCCCCTTCCAGAACTTGCTTCGTAGAACCCGGCGCGAAAGGATGTGAGAAAGGCATAATTACACCATACCCTCGTGGGACTCAACAGACATGCCATTCAAGAAAGAATGGACGAATTCGAGACCCAAAGTGGCAACTCTAGGCTACAATGCAATAAAAGTCAAAATAAAAACTAGGAGCAAAGATCTAAAAAGTAAAAGATTCCTTGACTTAACGGTAAAGTGCTATGGCAGCTAGCCTCGATACACGCAAATTAACAAGGCATTAATGGATGGGCGTGGCTCAATCGATGAATAAGTTTTCCTACTCCTTTCTTTTGAGCTCTACACCTCTCTTACTGCTTCTTCTTTTCCCAGGCTCCGCTATGGCTCGTGGCTCTACGGCACGAAGACACCAGTCAACGCACTTACAGTATGCTCCGTTGGGAGCTTGCTTTGTGTCACAAATGCAACTGGCCTGCGAGCATGTGATCATGTGTAACACAACAATGTCCCTTGCACCCTTGTGAATTGGCTCCAACTCCTGTTTTCAATGAATCCAGAATGCCGATGTGAGCACCTGCTTCGAGCTGAGCATCCGCTTCAACACCAACATCTCGCTCCATCTTGTTTGCAATGACAGTTCAATCTGCATTCAGTTCTTAGGTTTCCATCGCTCGAGTGCATGAAAGTATTTCGCAATGGAAGCTTACACGCAATGTGTGAACTGCGCCAATCTGACGATCGAGCATTTGGTCGACCTCGCCCACAAAGAGTTCTCTCGAGATGGCAGGGTACCCAGCGCAGCGTGTTATCAGCTCCATGATTCAATAGAGGATCTCGCGATTGCCGCAGATGCAGGCTGCCATTTTTGTAAATTGCTCCTGGCTTGCTTGAAAGGCTATCCAGACACCGGGAACTGGATCGCAGACGAGTGGGAAGGTGAAGGTTGCAATCCTGAGACGTCTTTGCTAGCTTTCGCAAGGCGACTTCCACAGTCAGAGGTCAAGATTTGCATCGTGTCTGACGATTCAGACCCCAAAGATACATTTGCTGATGTAAGGGTCCTCGACACTCTTTCGGTTCAAGTTGGGCCTTATGATCCAGGATTCCATGGCGATGAACCAGAATATGACGAGGCTTTCAACTTCCCATTGCTTAAGTTAACTCTGGCCTCGTCGAGAGGTACGTGTGGAACTTATGTATACTATGGTTATTCGATGTCTATTTGCTGACGAATCAAGCGAACGCTGTTAACTTCGGACGTTTTCGTATTGGACGGTATAAGGTAGACAGGGAACTTGATGCTGAAAGTAATATCAAGATCGCTAAAGAATGGTTGCACACATGCGAGACCTCACATTTGGAGTGCCTGGATAGCATTATATCAGAGTTACCGACTCGGGTGATTGACGTGGGGATTCAAGACGACTGGATGGATCTTCGTATCACCCACGCTAGAAAGGAGAGAGCTGCGTACATAGCATTGAGCCATTGTTGGGGCGGGCCCATCACACCCATGCTGACGAGCAAAACAATCCACAGCTTCCAGGATCAACTACCGTTCTTAGAACTACCTGCTAACTTTCGGGACGCAATCACTATCACTAGGCAACTTGGGTTCCGTTATCTTTGGATCGATTCACTGTGCATTATACAGGACTCAAGGGAAGATTGGGCTCAAGAATCCGAGAAGATGGGATTGGTGTATCGCAACTCAAGTGTGACCATCTCCGCCATGGCATCCAGAGGCAGCAGGCATGGCATCATCCCTCGAGACGTACAAATGGAACCAACTCTTCCTCTACCGGCCAGCCTTCGAGTTTCAAATGGCAACGAGGACGTCGTAACTGTGTTGCGCCAGGACTTCGACGAAGAGACTCTAAAAAGACTGGACAATCGCAGTCCTCTGTCCAGCCGGGGCTGGTCCTTGCAAGAGTCCATACTCTCACCGCGACATTTGTATTACGGCAGAAGTCAACTTTACTGGCGCTGTCCTACCGGCTACCAGGCTGCCGATGGCACCTCATCTGGGCTTCGACTTCCAGAGTATACATTGCCGCATGTGTCCTCCGTTTTCTATCGTGACATTCGGCGTTCTCAGATAGATGAGATACCTGTCGAGCGACTCTTGCTTGAAGACTACTACGCTTTGGTAGAGATGTATTCCCATCGCAGTCTTACCTTCAGCTCTGACAAGCTGCCTGCATTTTCTGGCATAAGCGAGCGCCTTCATGCAGTCATTGGCGGAAGATATCTAGCAGGGATTTGGACGACAGATCTTGCGGCAGGTCTACTGTGGAGAAAGGAGATGGCCACATGCAAGCATGAGAAGACATACCGCGCACCTTCTTGGTCATGGGCGGTCACTGACGAAGAAATCCTCTACGATAAGAGAGGCGCTGTGCCAGAGAGCTCAAGGGGTATCAGACTTGTCGACGACAGCATTCATCTCAAGGACGAAAATAATCCATACGGCGAAATCGAGTCAGCTTTTATCACCGTTCAAGGTCTCACCTTGCAATTAATCCGCAGTAGACAACACATCCAGAGCCGGAGAGGATTATATCAGGGTGACCTTTTACTCGATGATGACCCACCTCGATACGAAGATGACAATCCAAACATGCCTGCTCTTGTTGACCGTACAAGGCCATTGCTGTTCAGAGCGAAAAATACCAATGGTGTTTACCTCCTCGCTATCACATCAAGTCTCCCTAGCATTGATTCTGAATTGGAAATCGATCCCAGCTTGTTTACTTCAGAAGAGTACCTTGCGTTGATTGTCTACGTTTATGAGCGTAAGGGCGATTGGGCAGAGACACTTAAATCTGTTGACGGCTTGGTCATTAAGCCAGTTTATGGACGAATGGCCGATGAAGATATAACTTATGAGCGGGTGGGCACATTTATGTTGCCATCGTTTAAGGTCTCATGGTTTCAGGATTGGGAAAGCAGGACTTTAACTCTAATCTAGAAATCTAACTGAAAGACAATTATGTATTAATTTAGAGATGCTAGAGGCGTAACATGCTGCGATTGCTTTCAAATTTGCCCTGGCGACTGTTGACATCAACCGCTAGTCGCTGTTAGAGGGGGAAATGATTCTGCTTCCAGCGGAACGCAGTACATCCGAGACTGCATTTACCCCATTGTAGTGGCTAATACAGTCAGAAAATGCTCATGTGTCCAATGCAAAGCACCTCTCAGTATTTGTCTTGTTGTTGCCCCACCAGTTCACCATCGCCGTGCCCGTAGTGCCGAGGAAAAGGAATATGAACAGCAGATTCAAGTTGAAGCCCGTGTCCAGCGCCGCACCACTGATGTACGCCCACTTGTTCCACCACACGTGGCGATACCTGTACAGGTAGTAATTGAATACGGTCCCGACGATGATAGTGGTGAAGGGTCCTGTGCTCAGGTTTCCACGGAAGGTAGCCGCGCTCGCAAAGAAAATTGTGGTGTTCCATAGGTCGAAACGAGCGCGAGGGTACTTCTGATGCAGGAACCATATCAATGCCGGCGCCACACCGCCGGCCAGGAAGCCCCAGAGCACCGGGCTAAAGTAAGAAGAGGCAAAAAGCTTCTTGGGTCCAACAAGCGCGTACATAATACCTTCGGTGTTATAGCTTGTAAAGTCTTGAGCCGTCCACTGACCGGACGGATCGTCTAGGACGCCCGTCAAATAATCGTACTTGGTTGCGAGAACCCATCGCATTACGCCATAGTTCACCGGGAGTGAGATCATGTTGGCGATAATTTGGATGCCAATGACATCGCGTGGCGGGATGTGAAGGTAGTGTCCAATCTGTGATAAAGGAAAAGGCATGAGATTCATTGCTCGTTGAGGCGCTTGCGAGTGTAGATGGGGCAAGCATCAGGAGACTCACCTTTTGATCCTCAAGGACGGCCCTAGAATCGTACCATGTATTCCCTGAGATCTGTCAAATGAAATATCAGCGGCTGCAAATTAGCTCAAAGGGATGATTCGTGAAAATACACGCTCAGGAGTATCCTGGGAGGTCCGTGACTGGGAATGTTTGCACTTACAATACGGTAGGCAAGCTGTCCAAGTGGATGCCTATTCGACCCTTTCGCCTCGATCATATCTGCGGAGGTCGTAAAGTCAATTCGATATCCAAGGTACCAGTGTTTGGAGACCACTTACAACCATACACGAGCTCGTTAAATATACCGACTTTCATTGAGTATCCCGATATCGCATAGACAAGACTCATGGGCAACATTGCCGATGCGCCAAAAGCAATCGCCACGACGTAAGTCCATGTAGACATCCAAACAGAGCCCGTGGCCACAATGATGAGAAGCAGGCCCCTGTTGTTATGCGTTAGTCACCTGCCACGGATCCCGAATCGATAAGTTGTAGAAGATTATGAAAAAGGACAGATAGGCAACTGTAGCGGGGGAAGGCTTATACATACAGAGGGATTACAGCAAGTGTGAACCACTCCCTAAGTGATTGTTAGTTCCATTGATTTCCTGAAACGGCACCAGACAACAAGCTTACCACTTGGTTACATCAGGATATCTTTGGATAATACGACTGCATGATATAAGCTGGTCAGTCATGTTTTCATACATGTACACATATGGATCAGGATATTGTGCTGTGAGAAGTTGGTGACTCACTTCAGGCGATCAGTGCGGAAGGCTGTCAGATTTTTCCTATTCTTCCACAATTGCCGAAGCTTCGGTGCAAGAAACAGCGCGGCCCACACATATGATGAGATATACGACGCATACCACTAAATGAGGCCTAGTATCAGTAAGAGAACTGGCATGCCGAATGCGAGCTGCCAAGCATACCATAAAGATCCCCCACGTGAATTGGGCTCCAGCATAGGATAGGCCAACTTCTTCGTATCTTGTTTCGTTTACCTGTTGGCTGCCGCTCGAGTCTGTGTAAACTTTGAGATTATTAGTAAAAGATACATCTTGTGTTGAATTGATAGACTCACGCAGGGTCTGGAAAGGGTAAGAAGTCCCGTTCTTTGTGAACAATTTGTTAGACATTATATCGTAGGTAGGCGAGCCCCAAATATTGCCAAAATATGCGATAGGTATTAAAATCCAAGTCTTAAAAACGCGCTTCGTTAGCCGATATAAATTTAAAAGTGAGCAAAAGTCAACTCACTGTTATAACAAAAGCGATAAATATAACAAGCTGGACACTGCTCAAAATTGAACATTAGTACTGTTCATCTCTGTAGCCTTGGGAGTAGTGGGAGCATGAAAAAGTTTATGTCTCATATTTCCCCTTTCATCGACAAGGGAATGTTAAACTTTTGACATTATCTCGCTGGGTATGGCTGATCAGGGCTTCGTGTGGGAAATTATACGACGAACCTGTACGGATAAGTGATAACCGTGGAGGTGATATTCGACCAATTGAGTGTGATGTTTAGCAAGCCGATACCTCCTTTCCCAGATCCGAGGAAATTGATTTTGTGGTTGCTGGGAGCGAACCAGCAGAGCGGTGCTAGAGCGGCTACCATTGGGAAAGCAAACTCGGGGAGAAATTGCCAGGCGAAAGTCACTGTCGATATGACATAGAATATCTATGTCGAGAAAATGTTAGCTTCCGCTAAGAATTGTAAGCCGAAAAAGGAAAGACTGGCGTCTTTGAACTGACCTTCATCTTGTTTTTGGCTATAGCAGAGTGCAATTCCGAAGTACCTTGCATGCTTCGATACAATGTGACCTGTTGCAGGGACGGAGGGAATATGAACTCTGGGTCGTCAATCAAGATCCTGCGGACTGTTCCAGCTATTAGCGGGAAAAAACGAATGGACAATGGACTATAAGAAGAACAAACCCATAGCAGCAAAGGCGAAGCCCAGCAGAGAAGCTCCCTGGCCAATTGGTCAGCATTAACACCTCAAGTCCTATTGTTTCTGAATAACTCACCCAACCAAAGAACAGGGAGACAGCCGGGCTCATCGTTAGGCCATCTAGTGCATTTTATGAATTAGTATCTTCACCGAAACCAAGTTCCGTGGGTCTTGTTCTTAATCGAGAAGAAGAAAATTGGCGACAGGTATAGCGTACAGAATAAGCTCGCATTTGTTGGTAGGTACGCTGGCGGACGTCAGTATTTCCCTGTTCATATTGGCCACATTCCATCCCAGCAAACACTCACTTGCCCATTGCCCCTGACTTCCCGAGTTTGCAGCAATCCCTATGATCGCATGCTCCTTTACAGAGAACGGGCCCGGGTTCAACGTGAACGAAAACCGTCCCAATGGGACGGTGTAATCTGGGAGTACGCGAGCTAGGAGTCGACCAAGAGGCTGAGAGACCAATATTACGAAGAACACGGGGAAGGAAGCACTCTTGTCAAAGGTAAGCTTATATCCACACATTCAAGTGTCAGCGGGTTGGGTGCAGCCTACGGTTGTTCGAAAACTAGAGCGTACAAGAGTCAGAGCATAACCAACAAAATCCAATACTTAATTGAACAGTTCAGATCATCACCTCGAGGATGAAGAGAATGAGTTTCATGGGCGACTCAAAAAGGTAATCTCACTATGATAGTTGAGAGACGATACTCCCAATGATACAGAAGACAGCGGCAAGAAGCACCGATCTGAAGGTAATAGTTGGTAGCGTTGGATCGTCCTCAAAGCTGACAACGTTTCGAACTAGATCTGGTATGCTGGCGAACTCCTCCGATTCGAAGTCGTACTGTTGCTCATCGACAGAAGCCGCGTGCTCCTTTGGGACTTTGATGTCTTTCTCGTCGCCATCGCTCAACGTCACATTGAATATGGCAGGGTTCTTTTCGTCCGCGGGTGTCGACATTTTTCTAATAAAAAATCAAATGTCTCATTCACATCAACACGTCGGCAGTTGCTGCTACTCTGATAAAGACAACACTGGAAGTCAAATGCCTCAGGAAAGCAGCTACAACAAGTTATATTGGAGTCAAACTCACCCGACAGCTCGTGGCAACCATGTTCCTCAGGAAACCTCATTGCCTATCTCCCGACTGAGCATCCTAGTACACATAATCTGCAATCCTACTTCTTATCCGGCAGTGTGCAATAGTGGACCAAAATGAGATCTATGCAAACCATGCGATATTTGGTCTGCTGGTATCATTGTTCGCGCAGTAGATAGGGGGGTGATTGGCGCAGCAGCTTTGCCAAGGCCCATTTGCAACCCGGGGGGAGTGAAGCTAAGAGCACGCAACAGCTTGAAGATATCACATACATATGTACAAGACCAACCGGGTTGTGGGGGTCCAAAATGCAACGCTGCCCGGCAATATGGACTGCTGCGCTGATCCGACGCGCATTACACCTTCTTAGAGATAGAAAGAAGTTTTGCGCTTCACAAGCATAGAGCAGATGAATTGATTTAATTGGGACGACTAGTTCCTCTCATGATGTTTCGAATTTTTCTCCGTACAAATCGTTCCAAAGACGGTATATAGCTTTGATTCTATGCAGGCCCTTAAAGCAGTTGACAGGACATGGAATTGGCAAACACTACAAAGTATATAATCACATGATAATCTATGTGCGAATTGCACGGCCGAGCTGCGCAGAAGGCGCCGTGTTTGATCAAACAAGCTTATTTGCCAATTCAAATGGGCCTGGCTGCTGGTTCATTAGAGTGAAATCATTTTTCTTCACCATAATTATAAGTCGAGGAGTGGAAAGATTTTATTAATGGCTGCTACTAGCCACAGAAACGAGGAATCCAGAGCATTCTAGAGGGCCATCGTCTTCTCAAACATCAAATCTAACGATCAGCCCCTCCAATGTAGATCATCGACTCCGGTAAATTCGCTTTGCTTATGCTGAGAGTCCTTGGTGAAGGCCCGACAGAGACTTTTCATTGAAGATGGAAAACGGGTTGATGAGCAGCAGCAAAGGACTCTCATGACACAGCAGCGCATTTCGAGCTTCGTATTACAAGCAGGGCGAGCCTCTGTGTTACTATAGAGTCGGCCGCTTAGTTTTCAGCGATCGACGGTCTTGGACTGCACTTTGCAAGAGGCTGTCAATGTGTAGGAAAAGTCTGCATGCAGAAAAGGCCGAAGGACAAGGTAGGTTGATTGGAGGGATGAGAATGCTCTACAGTAGTGAAGTTAAAGTTATTTTTGGGCTTACACTACATCATATAGGCAGCCAGATCTATGCACGGCTGGTGTGAAGCGGCGAAATGGAGGTCGCAATGAACTTTCGATCCCTCATAGGGCAGCAGAGGTAGTATGCCAAGGTGGGGAATCGACTTCATTGTAATGATACTGTAGACCTGCTTTATGGGTAACACATGATATCGGTCGGAGTCGTGTGGTTCTTTATTACTGAACAGCTCCGGAGCCGAGCGCACGTACCGCATGGCGGAGATGATCAGTAATACATCGATGCTTCACTCACGGTTGCTTCCTATACATTTTGTTCAGTACTCTGCTGCCTCTCAGTACTCTTGTAACATAACCATGTGAGTTCAATGATATAGCACCTGGAACCCAACTGTAGAATCGCCCTAAAAGAAAAGTCCAAATTCAGGTCCACAGCGCTGCAGTTGCCTCTACCAAGTTCACTTCGCTCAACAATAATCTGGAGTCAATATGGCCACCGATTCCGCCTTGAGATTCGCTGTCTATGTTGCGCCCCCCATTCCTTGTGTCGACTTTATGAGCGAGAACAAGGAAGGGAACACTTGGTCGCCGATATCTTGCACTTTGGTGTATTCAGATACGGAAGCGGTCCTTGTCGACACACCAATTACAATTATTCAGACAAGGGAATTGATCGAGTGGATCGAGAAGGTTGCGCCGAGCCGAAAAATCTCGTACATTTACATCACCCATGGCCACGCTGATCACTTTTTGGGCCTGTCGCAGCTCATTGAACGCTTTCCGGAGGCGGTTGCCGTGGCCACCAAGGCCACTATTCAGCATGTCGAGCAACAGCTGGCAGAGGATTACTTCCCTAGAGTTTGGGAGTCTTTCTTTCCAGATGGTCAAATCTATAAGCCCATAACCAAGCCCCAGCCCCTACCAGACAGCAATGAGTTCAGGTTGCAAGAGCGCTGGCTCTTCAAGGCTGTCGAGGTTGGACACTCTGACACGTACGACTCCACCGTCCTTTGGGTGCCGGACCTCAGACTCGCAGTCTGCGGTGATGTTATTTACGGCGAGGTCCATCAGATGCTGCTTGAAGCAAACACGAAATCCAAGCGGGAAGAGTGGATTAACGCAGTGGAGCGCGTCCAGGCCTTGGACCCTGTCTATGTTGTCCCCGGTCACAAGAAAGCGGAGGAACCGGACGCGGTGTGGCATCTTGCAAATACCAAGAAGTACCTCCTCGATTGGGGCAACCTGCTCAGAAAGTCTCCCAAGGACCCACAAGAGCTGTACGCGGAAATGGTGAAGCTGTATCCGCACAGGTTCAACAGAATGCCCGTGCTTTGGAGCGCTGGAGGGGCATTTCAGGTCCCTGAACAGGCCAGGATCTAGACGGCATCTCTATATATTCTCAAGATATCTACGGTGCTGGTAGTAACCAGGAAAAGAATGTATTGTAAGATGTGTCCTGGATCTAGTACAAGATTGAATTTTCATGGCACGATCATTTACTTTTCGCAATCTCGAACGTACTGAACGCACAATAGCTTCACGACATAAGTGGAGGCAAAGACCTCAGCTTGTTGGAAAGGAGTACAGCACAAAGATTGACGGCTTTGGGCGTTCTCACAACCGTTGACCCGCTCTGTCTCGTGATATAGCTGACTTCTAGTAATTTGTGGAAGGCCCAAGGAGCTACTCAAAGTGAGCTCAGGTTGCGATTTCAAGCATCGTGTTATGTGCATTTTGTGGTCTAATTTGGTAGGTTGAACGCAGAATGAGTGTTTGCATGAGCTTACTGCCACGAGATTTCGGTACATATTTGTTGAGTTCCAATACTCACTCATTACTATTAGCAGGCTCTGTGAAGTTACATGCGTAGGAGACAGATCATCTTCGATAATTTTCAGAGTGCCAACTCGAATTGTAATTACCTCAATCAGCCAATTTTTATTGCGGTGAAACAAATCCGTTCCATCGGATATCTCAACATACTTTGAACGAGCCTCAGGTATCTGAAGTGGCAAGTGGTAGAGATAGATTGCCCTCAGCCTAGTTTTGAGTCATATTGTTGAAGCCTGATCAATTCCCGCTTTCTCCCACGCATATTCTCAATTTGCACCCAGCCCCTGTTTCTGGCGAAATCCAAGATAATCAAGGCAAATTTTAGGAATTCTGAAAATCTGTTTCTCAATATCAAGATCGGCCGTCTCGACCTCAGGGACTGAGCTTACCGATGACTGCGAGGCCGGTCACAACATAATGTCTCAAGTCCAAGCGGTCCTACAATTTGGACTCTGATGTTATAACCGGTCCATTGTGCTGCCACTAAAGTTTCTCCATCTCTGAGCCGGTAGGAGGAGGCACAATGCCATTGATCTTCCAAAACTTCCGTGGGCCTTCCATCAGAAAATACTCCCAGCCCATGCCCTTCTTAGTCATTATCGGAGTCAGGATATTATCTACCGCCTTGAGGAACGCCTGTTGGCGTTCCTCTGGGAAGTCCTCCATGTTCCGGGCAATGTGGTAGATGCCTATCATGGTAAATTTGGGGTGAGGCTCGCCCCCATACCACAGATCGTCCGCCCCAAGGGGGATGAACTGTACGTTGACATAGAAAGCAGGAAGACCACTGCTAGCGTAGATCTTCGTGATTCCTTGAGCTAGGTCTCTTTTTTCTTCGGCGGTGAAGGCACCAGCAGAGTGTCCAAAAGTCCAGAGAGGCATGGTGGTTGCGGTAAACAGATCGGTCGTGATAGCAAAAGTCGTGATGAGGAAACAGGAGTAGATTGTAGTCGCTGTTTGGCAGTATAGAAGACGCTACATACCCCGAGAGTTTGAGCTTGGAGAGTTGACGTTCATTTATAAACCGTGACAGCCGGACAGACTGGCCTGAGTGCGCACCACAAGCTCAAAGGGTAGTCAACACGAATGAGCACTTGAAACAAGTGCCGAATCGATCGGGTCGTGCCGCATTGAGGCTCCAATCCAAGTCCGGGGTAAGCAGGACTTGCTTGAATGATTAGTTATAAGATACTACCGAGGAGTCGGCCAGATTAGTGATCAGAAGGCAGTCAGCATCACAAGTACGACCCAAATGTTATTGGTCTTTGTAAATCGAGGTTTGAATGCGACTTAAACTTGGCGTAAAAGCAAGGAGAGATCGTAAGACAGACAGGGAAGTTCAGTGGTATCGGGCTCAGTCTGCTCTTTGGACACTGTAACTTGGCTACTCTGGCACTTGCAACCATATTGCGCATCATCAATCGTCTCACGGCCGCCAAGTTAAAAGGTCGTCTGGGTCAAATAAGTCTATCTAGCCATCTACTTTCACGGTTCATAACAATTTGGCAGCGGCGGAGCTGGCACCAATCTGGAGTAATTTATCTGTTTTGCTCAAATGATTAACGGCTGCGACCGTTGCTGTTCGCTTGCGTAAGGGACCTTCTTTTTGGAGCCAATGAACACCATGAACCAGACCAGCGAAGACTTCCGTATATGTTTTGTTGTTCTCGTCTGTTGTCCTATGAGCCAAGTCAGTCGGAAAGAGAGAGGGGAGGAGGGCTGGGCGCAGGCTAAGTTGCAACCCGGTACAGTCACATTTTCCTTTAATGAAGAACAAAATACGGTGGCTTTGACTGTTTTTCGGCTGTTTTGCCTCGAACCTCGCCCTATAACTTCTCAAGTTGAATAAGTCTGACCTTTGCGTGAGAGGTTCTATGTGTGCTGCAGAGCTTAGGTGAAGGGACAGAATCAAGGGAAAAGGAACCGTAGCTCCAAAATGAATTTCATCAAATTTCTTGCTACTGGATGCGATATTTCCCTTGGGAAATGACTGGGCAGACTTCTGATATTATTTGTCTGGTCGCACTCTAAGCTGTCTGAGAAATCAAGAGCTCTAAGGATGGAAGGCCACAAGTACCTAGGTACCTAAGAAGGGAGTGGCTTGCACCTACAAGGGACCCTGGTCTCGGCTGCCATCACTCCAACTCCAACCAACGTCACTTCTCTCAAAGGCTTAGCGAACTTGCAACTGGACTCTTACGGAGTAAACAGCAGGCAACGAGCGACGAGACTGCGCTCAACATCCTCATCCTGGAACATGCCACAGTCGTATAACCCGACAGTTGACGAATTATCCAAGGGCTTCTCGAACCTATCGGCGAACACACAACACCCCACGTCGCCCGCGCCATTCTCGTCAACCTTCCAGTCGACCTTCCAATCCCCAGGCTTCACCTCAGCTTTCTCTAACAACTTCTCGATCAACCTTGGACCGCCCAAGTTCTCATCTATCAACCTTCCGAACGCCGGAGTGAATGTCCCGCATGTCAGCTCCAAATTTCGGCCCGCCACGGTGAATATGGACGCCGCCGGTGGCACTGCACCGACAGAGCCTACGCAAAACACAGACGTCGACAACGAACGTGTGCGCGAGCGACGCACCAAGTTCCGTTTCAAATCGAAGAAGGCCTCTAGGTCCGCCTCACCGGACCGCGAGTCCCGGAACCACCGGCACCACCGCTCTTCTCGGCGCGATCACGATGGCCGGGAGGAAGGTGAGGATGACGAGCACACTCGCAGCCGAGCAGGCAGCCGCCATCGTTCCGAGCGGAGCCACCGCCGGCCGCGGCACAAGCGACCCCGGCGCGAAGAAGCCGCGGCGCCGCCACCGGGTTTTGCGGACGAAGGGCCCATCCTGGACCCGGACGCCGCCTTCCGCGAGTCCCTGTTCGACGCCATGGCCGACGACGAGGGCGCGGCGTACTGGGAGGGGATATACGGGCAGCCGATCCACATCTACTCCCAGGAGGTGCCGAACCAGGAGACGGGCGAGCTGGAGCGCATGACGGACGAGGAGTACGCGGCGCATGTGAGGCAGAGGATGTGGGAGAAGACCCACGCGGGGCTCATGGAGGAGAGGGCCCGGCGGGCAAAGAAGCGGGAGGAACACGCCAGGCGGGGCAAAGAGGCAGAGGCGAGGATGGAGGAGGAGCGAAGAATACAGCGCGAGGTGGAGAGGAGCCTGAAGCGGGGTGAGGAAAGGAGAAGGAGACGGGAATGGACAGAGCGCTTCCGTGAGTACGGCACCAACTGGGATGGTTGGGACGGTGATGTGGGCAGCATCCCCTGGCCGACGAAGAGCGGCAGGCGCCAGGATGTTGACGAGGAGGAAGTCCGGGCCTTTTTCGTCAGGGGTTTGGACTTGGAGACCCTAGGCGAAAGGGAATTTGCCGCGAAGCTGAAGGAACAGCGAGTGCGGTGGCATCCCGATAAGATACAGCAGAAACTTGGAGGAAGAGAAAAGGCGGACGAGCGTGTCATGAAGGACGTGACAGTCGTCTTCCAAGTCATCGACACCTTGTATGACGATATACGGGCCAAGTCCAAGTAGCAGTCTTGACTATTGCATAACAAGATACCCCCCTGAGCATGAACATGTCGAGCACGATTCAAATGAACTGTGTTATTATTCTTTTGAGCTTCCACTTTGAAATAAACTACCATTATTGTTTGCGGGACTCGAACTTGCCTTTGGTCTACAAGGCACTCTATGTTTTACCTCAACCTGCCTCTAGCAATGTACAACCAGCTCGAATCCGCCACAACAAAACGCCCATGCCTATGCCGAACGTTCCTGTGCCCAGGAAAATATTACAATCCTATGGATATCTCAAAGATTCGAAGAGTTCTACGCTAGAAGTATATGCATTGTGGAAGCCACTACTCGGCGACAGGCGACCCACCGAAAGAGAACCCAATGTTCTCACGGTCATCGTCGACAACTCGGCCGTATCTGTCAATCTGTTAGCGAAAAGTACTTCAACAAGACACCAGAAGGGGTTGGCATACTCCAACAATAGTCTGAAGAACCAGACTTCCATGTCCTCTTTCCTCAGTACCTTGTTCGCCCAGTCCCGTCCCTGCAGCGCGATCCTCTCTGCCTCTTTCTTGCCCAGGTCACCGTCCCCAAAGAAGCGTACAGCCTCGAGCCACTCGTCACCTTGCAGGCTCAGCGGGATGTAGTGTGCCCACCCCTTGATCCACTCGTAGTGCCACTCCCTGAATATTGAGAATTTGTAGATAAGACTTTTACTCCTCAGGAAGGCGTAAAACCGGCCCGAGAAGGCATTTCCGTCGATGTCCAGAAGGTACTTGTACTGCCAGGCATCTTGCTGCTCGACCCGGCTCGTCACCTGGAAGAACTCCTTTTGCGCGTCACAGTCGCCCGGGTCGCACTGCCCCACATGCGAGAACTGCACGCTGATGATGTCCTTGTAGTCTCCCCTCGGGACCTCCTTGACGTCCCATTTAGGGTGTGTATCGTCGCCACGGTTGGCAAGAATCTTGGCTTGATCCGCCGCGTTGATTTTCTGCACGAACCGCTGCCGATGTTGTCGCCTCCACCCGCCATTCCGAGAGAAACCGCCCGTGGTCGAGCCACGCCAGTACAGCTGGTCCTTCTTCGTGTCCCAGGGCTGATCCTTGCTTTCGTCGTAGCTGACTTTCTCGTACCAGTACCATGGAGAGGGGTATATTATGTCATTGTACGAGGAGATCTTGGATTGCGAGAAGATAGGGAATAAATCATGCACGATGTTGTAGGCGTTTGGCCGATCGAAAAACCCGTATGTCTCGCTCAGCGAGGGAGATTGGCATATATCCGCCATGGCTGTCTCGTTGTATACAAAGCCCAACTCTGATAATCCGTACTTCTCGACGTCGTCGATCCGGTCCGACTCCTCGATCGCGCGGGCAGGGCTTTCCGGCGGGCATGACATACGCGAATGGGTCCAGGTCGGCTGGTGAGCGAACACGTTGAAGCGCGTGAGTTTCGTCTCCGTGAAGTGGGATCCCTCGTTGAGGCCCTTGGGCTTCTTGGTGAACTCGTTTCGCGGGTGTGCGACGGCGTTGGCCGCTTTCATGTTCTTGTTCTTGGCAACATCCACGAGCCGCACCATGTCATCATGCGGCACGACCACCCGTGGCTCGTCGTGGATGTTGAAGCACAAGTCCATGTTGGGGAGATGCTCTATGAACGGCCTCATCATGCCTTCAGTCGCGTCGCGCTGCCAATCTCCTCCGCCCTGTAGGTTGGTGATCTTGCCATTGCGGATCTGAACACCCAGCAACGCGTTTCCGAACCCGAGTGCTTCTGTGGCACGGTTGCGTATTGTAGACGGTTTCAGTCCCCAGAAGGGCGTGATCAACTCGTGGATCGTGTCGAACTCATCAATGAGTTGTACACCCTTGCTTGTGGCGAACTCGTACCACTTGTCGAAGTTGGGCGGGGGCGGGATGCCATACCGCCGGCGGTATTCGGTCACGGCCTCTTGCAGGGATTTTGATTGACGCATCTTTGTATCTTCGAGCTTCGTCTCGGCATCCTTGATAAGGTGCCACATTGGGTGTGAGCCGCCCGGTGCTGGTTTGGGTTTGCTGCGGGTGGGCGCATCGCCACCCGCGACTGCGTCGTTCGAGCCGTCGCCATCGTGTGCCGGTCGAGTATCCACAGGGATCGGCTTCGAAGGCGTGGTATCTGGTGTGTATTTGGGCGGCTGAGGTGCGCCGAGTCGCAGCACGGTATATGTCAGGAAACACGCGAGCACAATCGCCCCGAGTGTGAGGATCTGTCGCGGTCGCATCTTCCAGACTGTCTCAGTTCAATCTGCAGAGCGCAGCAGCAGGCCGACCCCCAGTTCCTCTGTCGGTCCGGAGCGAAAGGACAGCCTCCGTATGACATGCGAGGGCAGACGGTGGCATTGGGAGCTTTGTGCCTTTTGATTCCGCGCCCGGAGCCAATTGTGGAGGTGAGGAGATAGGACAAGTTGCGGCTTCACATATGAATTTGGACTTCCCTGGATCCTGAGGGCAGGGTTTGGTGCCAAGGTCCTACGCCCGAAGCATTGACACAATCAGGGGCTTCTCCCGCTAACGAATACCTCCGCGTCCGCGCCGTGGCCACCGGATTTTGGGCAGTTGTGGGGAGCTAACCAGTACCCATTAAACATGTCGCAAGAGCCTCGACCGTTTTCAGCCTGCCCAAGGAACGACGTCGGAAGCCATGCAGATCTCAGCAGTCGAATCCGGATATTTCGATCCCAGGCGAATGTGAGAATCCAATTGTCTTACACAAGACGCGTGATCAGAGCAGGAGAAGCTCTGCTCATTTTCCCCATCTGATCAACTCATCCAAATCACTTAGCCGGTATCAATTGGCTGTCCATTTTTCTTTGGGCCCCTTAGGCCGATCTCTCAATTCTAGTAGCACTAGGCCATACCCAAAGTCTTAGGGACTACGCACTTAGGATCAAGAGCGTGCTGTTGATGTTAGATTGAAAATGGTTCAATTACTGATTCATTTTATATAACCTCTGTCGGCTTGAGGAAACATGGCTCCTTTAAAAGAAAAATTCAGGTTCGGCACGCGACTACGCAAATCATAGGCTGGGCACGAGCTGTATGCAATGCAGAACAAATAAACAAACGTGGCGAAGACTGGCTTGGATTGATGTCTGGATCCCGAGGGTGTGTATCGAAAATCAAAGTCCTATTCCGACCATTTGAAGTAACGGTACTAGGTGCTCATTGCACATGATCCCTTAACCCCAGTGATATTTTCCCAGACGCCGTCCTTGAACGCCATTGCTATCTCGCCCTGTCTCCTCAACTCTTGATGACCATCGTCTAATAGAAGAAACCAATGATCTTGCCAGAGACGTGCTTCCTACGGGCCTCCTCGTGGTCCATGATACCGGCAGAGGTGGTCAGGATGACATAGCCGAACTGACGAGAGGGCAGCAGCCTAACAGTCCACTTCTCGAGGTCGGCCAGCTTGACGTTGTAGCGGGGAGAGATGACACCAGTCTTGTTGAGACTATCAAGGGGTTAGTGGGCGTGTTCGGTCCAAAACAAGTTCCTCTCGGTACATACCGGCCGTTGAGCTGGACAACGATCTTGCCGGAGCGGTGGTCGTCAACCTCCTCGAACTCGCCAATGTAGCCTGCAGAAAAAACCGTCAGTTGATGTTGCGAAAGATTAAACGAAGACCACATATGGATTTCAGAGAACGTGTAAGATCCTCGCAAGTTGATCTATCGGCAACTTAAAAGACTGGAGTCGTTGGAATGTTGAGACCGTCGTCTAGTTATCATGCCGAATGTAAGGGGAGGTGGCTTGCGAGGCCGTTGTAATGCAATCCTGGAGGGTCGAGGGACGAGATGAGAGCGACGTACCGTGCTTCTGCATGACCTGCAGGAACTTGACGATGACCTTGGACGAAGGTCGGATCAGGACCTGGCGCTTGCCGGCCTTCTCGGCGTTGTTGATGCTCTTGAGAGCATCGTTGAGAACGGAAGTGCGGACCATCTTGGCGGTGTTGTGGTGGTTGTGAAGGAGATTCTCAATTCGGACAAGAAATGAGGTATCTGCCAACGAAGAATATCATGTTAGCCTTCGGAGGCTCTAAGAGCGTGGAGAGTGCCCTCCTCCTTGAGAATCTCAAGAGGAGGGTTCTGCCCGCCCAGCGTCGATGGAGAGAGGCGTATCGAGGGGATCGTCCGTCATCACCGCCCCCTGATCGTGCGTCCTGGTTGCGACTGGGTAATCCATCCTCGATTGCTCTCCCCGGCCTTCGCGAAGGGGCATAGATTCCTAAGGTGCTCAAGTCATGGTGAGACGATTGCAAGCAGTTCACATACCTCGTGATGGTCTGTCGTGCGGGGGTTGAGGAGGCAGACAAAAGTTGACGGGGTTGAGTTGACGAGGTGAAATTCGAACTTTTTTTCCCTTCCAAGCCAGTTCTTTGAAGGTGGAGCTCCGGCAGGCTTGGCAGGCTCAAAGGTTGGTTTTGTGGGCTGCCAGCAGTGCCCTACCATGGCACGGACTTCTAATGGGCCCGTGCACCCTGCTTCCTCACTCTGGATTTTCGCACGCTTTTGCTGGCTCGCATCTTCAATTAACGACACTCCAAAAATCCCCCACGTTCGCCAAATTTCACCTTTCCTAAACCACAAAATCTCTTCGAGGATCGCTCTGACAGCAACTTGAATAACAAACAAGCAAAATGGTAAGGATAGCCTCAATTATCTCCGTCGACCCGCTCCCACATGTTCGGCTCCCAAGAGGTGGCCCTGGCGCAACCTCATGGGCGAATTGCCCGCCCTGCACTTGAACACTGCAATGCAGTCCACCCGACCAAACGCTGCGCTGCCCTTTGAGCAAATCGAGCTGACACGATTTGTTTCCTACCGCAGTCGGACGTAGAAGAGAGCAACGCTCCCGAAGTCGCCGAGGAGGTCGAAGTCTCCGCCGATGCCGCCTCCAAGGGTCAGATGTCCGTCCTGGACGCCCTGAAGGGTGTGCTGAAGCTGGCGCTCATGCACGATGGACTTGCCCGTGGTCTGCGTGAGGCTAGCAAGGCTCTCGACCGCCGTCAGGCCCACATGTGCGTCCTGAACGAGGCTTGCGAGGAGGACGCCTACAAGAAGCTCGTCATTGCTCTCTGCTCTGAGCACAAGATCCCCCTGATCAAGGTTCCCGACGGAAAGCAGCTCGGCGAGTGGGCCGGTCTCTGTGAGTAGCCTCAATCCATTGCGCGGGTTCTGTTAGGATCCGGCCAGGCTGGACATTGGACTTTGTAGCTAACAGTTTGGGAATAGGCGTTCTCGACCGTGAGGGCAACGCCCGCAAGGTCGTCAACTGCTCTTGCGTCGTCGTCAAGGACTGGGGTGAGGAGTCCCAGGAGCGCTCCATCCTCCTCAACTACTTCCAGACCGAGCAATAAGCGACATGTCATATCGACTGGGGCGGGGCGTTTACAATTCCGGGCAGTTATAGATGAGGCATCGGGGCTACTTGATGATCGAGTCCACAACGACTTTATCGGATGTACGACGAGCTTCTACGGTTGGCATAGGACGGATCTGGGACACTTGAGATGTGGACACCTCACGTACGGATTAAAAAAAAATGGAAATTGAGCACAGGGCCTTCACGGTTCCTCGTCAAAAGTCTATACGTTGCACTGTTATGCTATTGTGCTTTGCTGCTCACGTGTTGCTGTGCTGAATCACTGCCCGAACCACTCCCGTAACCTTCTTTCCATATATCCAGACCTTTGTGTTCTATCCTACGCCTCACTTTAGCCCACTTTCTGTCATATCCAGAGAGAAGGTGATATATGTTCACCCAGTATCATTCGGCTGCTGGACGAGATTGCCGGTACTCAAAGGCCGGGAAAAGACCACGGGGAATCGATTCTTCAATTCTTCAAATCGAGGCGACTTGATGCAAGTCTACTTGGCCACTGCTGTTGAATCGTGTCTAGATAGAGACGACGCGGCCAGCGCCGGTACCTGGGTCGATTTGGACGGAAGAGATTATTGAATCCACTCCCCGTTATCGTTCTGGAGGTGAATGCGAATCAATTCATCAGCGTAGGCACCGCGTCATTCAACCACTTAGGATCATGAAAACTTCAATCTGATCACGGTCAAAATGTGATATGGTTAATCGTCACTTTGACCTGCTCAATGCGAGAGATCATGATCTCCGGAACCGCCCAGTTTCTTTCCCGCGCAAAGATCATGAATGAGACGTACATCATTTCATCGCGCGGCTACTCCCCTATCCCAAGATTTGCGGTGCAAAGAGCTAATTTGAGAGAGTAGGCACAAGCCTTGATCCCTTCGGTCTGGGTGGACAGAAATGCCTTATGTATCCCAACGCAATACAACTGTTGTCCGCGTCTCCCTGCACATACGGAGTCATGAAAAAACAAGCACCGAACATCAACGTACGTGCATTCCTTTCTTGAGATGTGCGCCACATCTCGATCCCGGCGCCTTGACATGAAAGAACGTCACCCGGTTCCCGTGCCGGCCCGGTGCGCCCGTACGGGTGCGGGCCCTTTTATGAAGCTGGCTGTGCCTCAATCCTGCATTGTGAAGGTTCATGGGCCGACTTATTTACCGTCTGTCTGTTACCACGATAAGATGGTAACCCTGGTCTGTCTTTGCTTCCCCTATGTTGGGGCTTTTCAGGGAGCTCGGCTCCAAGCTGAATGCTACCTTTTCGAACTCTGCCTTCAAGGACGGAGGCTTCTTGGTCTTCCAGCCCAACAGCCCTCCTTTCAGTCCATGTTAGCCCCTCTCGTGTTTGAATCCCGTAACGCTCAAAGAGATCACGTACCCTTTGAGCCAGCGTGCTCGGCGAATTCCAATGCGACTTCGTCCCACGCACCACCTTCTCTGAGCTTTTCAAGAGCCTTCTCCTTCTTGGAGTGCTTCTCACTGTAGAGACGCGTCGGCACACTTAGGCTTTAGTGGAGATTTGACTATATCTAGCACTTACCAGAGGATGTGTCTGACATAGATCTCATTGAAGTCCTTTTTCGTTCCAGGTTCCGTATCCTTCTCGCCCTTGTTGCCAGCCTTGCCCTTGCCCTTGCTATTTCCCTTTCCATTTGCCTTGTCTTCTTTTTTGGCACCGGAGCCCTTGTTCTTGGCCATTGTGATTATTGACGACCGGAGTTTTGTCAGGAGAGCTCACAGACAGCCTGCTCGGGAGTACCAAGGAGGGATGAGTTTTGGTGTCTGCGCAACCAGCCCGAGCGTCCCTTGACCCCACAATCCAAAGTTGACAGCACAGCCCCGGGACGTCTGACAAGCTTGCTGACCCGCTGCGCACTACTGTAAGTCCCAAAATGCCGAGCCACTCGTACGAGGGCAACAGAAAGACGGGAAGCGGTTCCCAAGAAACATTGGCCAATGTGATGTGTACAAAGCATGTGTCTTGCTCATCTCATCATCTGAAATTGATCTTTGGCTTACTTCTATGAGACATTTCCAGCTGACTATACCAATGTGATTTGCCTGACGTCTCCCATTTCTTGTTCCTGGATATTCAACCCAGCATATCTGATAAAGGGACACAATCGTCGGAATGTATAATCGCCTTCGCCTTCGCCGCATCGGCGTAAGACCAAGAACCACACAAAACCCACAACATTCAGCAATGCAAATTCTCCATCTGCTCTATTCAGGCTGTCAATGTCAACGGAGCTGCTCCCATCAGAGCGAGAGCATTGATCAGACTCATCGTCCTCGTCATCGAACTCTGGATCAGAGTCGCCTACCTCCCCCTCGCCACTGCCATACGCAGCGGAATTTTTCGACTCGCACGAGCTTGTATCCCCACCCGAAGCACTCACCTCGCCACGTACATCCCAGAAGACCTCACCATCCGGCATATCGTATATGCCTGTGGTGCAGTCTTCCCCAAGGATTTGCATACGTTTGAAACCCCATGCTTCTACCCCAAGTAGCCTGATGCACCATAGGACACCCTTCAAAGTCAATCTAGCGTCCTTGAGAGCTGCGTATTGGTTTGGTCCAGCAGGAAGACATTCAAAGTCGATCATCTCCACCATTGTCCGATCCGGGGTATCGAAGTATTGTTGGAGTGGCCAGCTCACTGAGCCGGTCACACTCGCCCACGACCAACTAGGTGCTATATAGGGTCGAATTCGTTCGCTCCTGGTCTTCGTTTCCCACATGAGTGACTCCGGCAAGGTATCACTCCATAAGCCGGCCAGATATCTGGTGTCAGGATGCCCATTGTAAGCGCGAGCCGCGAGCCGCGAGCCCGGCCAAAGCCGCCAGTCGGTCCGAAGAGAAGGTAAGTCGTCGGCGAGTATACTCCGTGACGACGCCTTCCCAGTCTTCCTTCAGGTTTTCCCGGTCTATTATACGACCTGGCTCCAGACCATCGCTGAGGTAGCGAGACCGCTTTTTGTTCTTGTCGAGGGGACCGTACTCACATTCGCAAAATGCATCCGTTGCACAGTGCCAGCTCACGTGGTCGATGGCGAAATGCAGGAGGCGGCTTGGGAGATAGCTTTCCTGGAGGCACCAACCGCGCCTCGATAGGTAACCCCCCAGGTGTTCGTCATCCGGACCCTCGTCGGCGTCATACACTCCAGACTGATGATGAGGGAATCCGCCCATATAAGTCATCTCCACACGCTTTCGGATATGGACCTGATAGTTTTGGGTCTCAAGCGTTTTTGCTTGCTTTCCATCTGATTTTGGCCATGTTACAGTGGACTCTAGCGGGTCAGATGGCCGTTGCAAAAACCCTGCCCTGCTGTTCGGGGCAGCATCTGCTGCTATAGTAAAAAGGCAGTGAGAATCTGGAGCTTAGTCAGTTCGGAATGTTTCAGAAATGAAGGCACTGGTGCAGATCATGGCTTGAGCAGACAAAGTAAGGTCTTTTTCTATCTAACATATCTCACATCAAGAAAAGACATATCCAAGATCCTTAAGACTGAATAGTCACTTACATATTTGGGTCATCTTTGAGCCCTGAATAGCCCAGTCTCCTGGAGAATCTTGCAAAATACATAGTGAGTCTATCCAGATGTAATAGACGTCAAGAGAAGCACAGATTGTAACAGCATCCTGGAATGTTTTTGGCAGTTCCTCAAAAGGGAGATTTTGTTTGAAGTCATTGATGGTATGAGCAGTGAGCTGCAAAGCCACTTGGCCACTATTTCTTTGGGATTAGCAAAAAGAAAAAAAAGGAAGAGAGAAAAAAGAGTACGTAAGAGTGATGCTACTGGTATTTGTGCAATTGTACCATGAGCTATGTATCCAGGTGCAGGTCATATGCATAGACACTTGAACATCCTGTGTGGAGTATCTCAATTCCACATCTAATGGGCAACAAAGGAAATAGGACAAAACTTGGAAGAAGGTGCTTACCCCCAACAGTGACTTAGTGCTATATAGTTGCCAGAGGCCTTTCCAGAGAAGTTCTCAATGAGTCGAAGATCCAGAGAAGGGCCAATATGGAGAATTCTATCAGGTTGAGTCGGCAAGTCCGGTGTGTAGCATTGAGGATGGGAATTGAGACAAGCAGAGATCCATGATTTCATTATTGAAATACAATCTGGGGAAGCACGGTACTGGGATATATTCCGCGCAATCCGTATAATTTTCGAAGGCGAATCAATTTCTGTAGAGTTTTAGATTGTCGAGAGAACAAATAATGTGAATGATGCCCCGTAAATTTGCAACTGACCTCTAGTCACATACATGTGAAATGATTGCTTCAACTTGGTATCGCCATGTTCCATATCTATAGACAAAATCGAGTCTTCCCACCACCATCCGTATTTAGATACGACGAGCTCGGGCGTGACGAGATCTATGTCTTTCAACATGATTCTTGACAATTGATAAAGCAAGACGCAGGAGGTACACCCCTTGGCCGAAGATAGACGCAACGACTCGTATGACGCGTTGACTTTCCAGAGATTACCATCTTCTCGGGCAGTTCGAAATGGAGTCCAAATTTCATCGCGGAAGGCCAAATCTTGACAAGTTGAGCAGGACTCTCGCTCCTCGCGGTCGCCCACTTTAGCAACATCGCTCGCCATTTCATCACTGTAAATCGCGGTGATTTCATATGAAAATGCTTTGTGGGATACATGGTGACTGAGCGAATTTATCTTTCAGAGCGACATCTATGAGAAAAGCAACATCGTAGCCAACAAAAGTACATGGGCCGTGATTGGCACAGTAAGCGCTGCCGATGCTGCGTTGTAACCTCGCGCAAAGGGGTAGAGTGGAGCGCAGCGGGGACAATCCGGAATAAGGGCTGATAGTGCGAACAGATTAAAAAAAATTGAAAATAAAAAAACAAAATAAAAAATTTAGGATTGTCTGTTCTGCTCATGAAACATATCAGCCATCCATTGCAGATAATTTCGTAAGTGTTCAGGAGGTTTCGTGAGTGTTGTCCCCCAGGAAGGAATCCCATAGGTCATCCTACGGGAGGATATTTCAGAGGATGTCCTAGAAGAGACATGTACTGGTTCAGAATCGCTTGCCAAGTATGGATTCCCACAGGCTGTTCATATAAATGCAGCCTTGCGAGAAAGAAGCTCTCACTTGACAGTTGAAGAAGCTCGACGGTGTCAGTGTTCACTTTTAAGCACGCCCGCCTGGAAACAGGAAATTGAGAGCGGCACTGAGAATGATGAGAGCACCGTCTCTATGCTTAGAATAAGGGTCGAACTATTTTGTAGGACCTACTTCTATTTTCCTAAGTTGTCCTCGCCTTCCGAGGGGAGCGCACTGAAACAATCGTAATGCGAACACCATGGTGAAAAAACAGAGAATCATGGAGCGACGAGGAGTCTCCAGCTAAACTCTATCGCTCCTATTCTTCATTCTCGGGTTCCTCTGAATGAGCGACGAGGTCCGTGTCAATACTAGATAGCTTCCTCTTGTGAGGCTGCTGTACTTGCCCGGCCCCGGCACCTGAGACTCTTGCGCCGTTCGACCTGACCTCTGACTTGAAAGCCCGACTCCGGCGCCAATGGTCTCGTTCAATTCTCTCTTGATCCCGCCTGATCATCCATTCTGTCAATCTTGCATCACCTTCTGTTTGTTTGATGCGCTCTTTTTCCAATTTCTCGTACAATTTCCAGTCGTCGAGCTGGGAAGGTCCCGGGATGTGAAGGATCTCATTTATGGGTGTCTGGCCTGGCATGCGTTCAAGGACAAGCCGCATAGTGTATATCTCAGTTGCTTGATCGAGCTTGAGGCTCCAACTTCTGAGGATATAGCTACCGCAATGTCAATATTGATGATGACCAACATCAAGGGTTGTATTCACCTACAGGCCGTCGTACCTCAGCCCAGCCACAGGGGCATAGACACTCTTCAAGCGGAAACCCCTTAGCACTTTGGTCTTCTGGCCTACCTGCGTGATTAGATTGTAATGCATCTCGCGCTGCGTTCCTCGGCGGCAGTACTCGAGTTTGCCATCGGGAAGTTCCTCCTCGCTGCCCGTTAAAAGAGGAAGAACCGCAACGCCGTATCTGCCTTTCGTCGGTTTCTCGAAAGCATCCCCAACGATGCCGTCTCGGTGTGCGCAGCCAATATTGAGCCACCAGCTGCTCAACCTGTCAGCCTTTTCAACCATCGACATACTATTGTGGTAAGAGAGATACTCACGTTCCGGGGGTATAATGCAGGCTCGCCTCTGCTTCTGAAAGTTCCGCCGGGAGTACCTCCTTCGGTAACCATACTCCCAGCCCATCGGAAGCTACGGCAGAGAACGAAACGTCTCGAAGCGCATTCGAAAACAAATATTCCAGTCGGTACTTGTCGAGAGCAAAGTAATCGGACTTGAAGCGTGTGCGCCAATGCTTCTGCAGGCTCCGTGCTGTTTCAATCTCGGACCCTAATCCTACATCTGTGGCAAGGGGTCGGTCTGGGTGACCTTCGGTTTCGTAAATGTGGATGATGTCGGAAAGTAACTTGTCAAGTCGGGTATGCTGAATGACGGGAACCGTGATTCTTCGGTCCCCTTGGCTCGTTGCTGGAGCTTCTGCGGCCACCTTGTCGCCGATTTCATCCAAGAGCATCATGTCCAGAGCAAAAGCCAAGTCTTCCAATTCCGATAGTGTAAGCGTTCTGCCTCGGAATAAAGCAGTGCGGATGGTGTCAGAAAGTCCGAGAAGCTTCGACACGTTCCTTTTTCTTTTGTTAGTCGCATTGAACATTTGCTGGCATACATCAGCATAGCTTAGGAGGTAATCGAGATGCGCTGTGTATATGTGTCCACTGTACACTGCCTTGATCCGGCCGGTGATGTGCAGGGAACATGTAGTATTATTCGACCGACCCTTGCAGAGGGCTCAATGCCCTGCCGAGGAACTCTTTCCCCATGTTCTGGGTCGGAGAACTAAAGAAACAGAAATACAGACCAACCGGTATCACTGGTCCATAAGTTGGCATCACTGTTCCTTGATCCGGGCGATTCGCTGATTGATAATCTTGGTAGGGTAGCTACTTCAATCGCCAGTCAATGAGAGGCACGAGGAGGTCGAGGCATTAGCAATTGCAGACTCACGGGATTGTTCGGCGCTACCATCGTAGGAATCTGACCTTGACCTTGGAAGACTCAGCTTTCGAAATTGCACGTCCTGCTTGAGGCATGTCAACACTTAAGTGCAATGTGAATGGGTAAGAAAATTGTGCGCTTGCCTCTGACGGATCTAGTATGCGAACGCGCCTCGACTGCGGAGTGCTTTCTTCGGACGAGCAGTGACGACGGTGGAGGCGTATTGCCTGATAAAGGCTTGTCTCCAGATTGCGAAGGCAGAAGCCGGGGTGATTTGGGTCATGATGAGGGCGATCCTGGTCGGCTTGTTGCCAGAAATACTTCTTGTGGAACGTAGGCTCGTGGCGTACTTGAGCCTTGTCTCGTTTCCCGTGTGACAGCATCTTTGGATACTTTACTCGGTGATCATTGCTCTGCTGAGTAGGAAATGAAATTTATTGGTTTCGCATTTGCCTCATCAGTGACTGAGCTGATGTCTGGACTGGTGGTTACTTTGATGTTTTGCCATGGACACCTTCCTTAAACACTCACTCGTTCATCCGGATAGCAAATAAAGAAGAGTATTGAACATCGTTCCTGCCAAGTTTACATGAACAAACCCATTGCTCCTGCGCCGAAGAAGATTCATACCTCATGAGACATGCATGATGTCAGGCTTAAATAAGAGACCGCAAATTAAGACCACGAGTCCAGCATCTCCGGTCAGTACGTTGGCGACGTCGCTCAACGGGTTCTATTTTCCATCGAGCCAGTGATTTCCGTAGAGCCAGTCATTCTTCTTGAGAACGAGCTGCATGCATTGGCCTGGAATCATTCAGAACAAAATTGGAAGTCACAATGGTAAACAAAGAGCAGGGAGAACGAGTTGGGCATAATAGAACGTGGCGTCTGCAACTTCTTGGAAAGATACTCTTACCTTGTGCTGTCCTAGTAAGTCACGATGACATGCTCGTGAGAAATGCGACGTCCGTATTTCCATATGGCTTCCAAATGTAAAGGATCCATGTCTTGCACATCGAGTCGGATCAGAACGTCCATCTGAACGTTAGACAGCTTCGAATGCACAAAGGACCCATCTTGATTTTGGTAAGCAGGTTCCTTCTTTTATTGGCTGACCGTTTGCTCCGGCGGTTCCCAGACACATATGCTGCAACGATCCATAACACTGTTGTTATTTGTCCCACCAGCCACGCAGCCACTTCGATTTCCGTCACGTTGCTCAGGGCCAGTAGTAATGCACAGTCAGCTTCTGGAGCCGGAGTGCTTCCGGATTGTGGGACAACATCTCAGACATTGATTTCATGGAGAGACGAAGGAGCCATCGCGGAAGATTCATCCCTGGGTCAACACAGACCGGAAGGATAGACCACGAATGATCTAAGAAGCGCACATATGGAGAGCTCAATAGTGCTCAACGGCAAAAATAGCGTCCAAGGCGAGTCGTTCTTGACATCTTGGTGGCAGCTTTGAGCAGTCATGCTTTACTTGCATCGTTGTAGACGATGTTGAGCTTCTCGAGGTAGCTTCGAAGGACATTGCCCAAGTTAGGGGGGCTTGGTAAATTTGCCAGAATTTTGTAGCCTCGACGATAGGATCATAAGCTGTACAGGAGAGGCGCAGCATGCGCCGGCTGTTCGTGTCCATTTCGGCGAAGACGCAGCCTGGATGGCATCCTGAGTATATGCTGTGCATGATGCGTCAGGTCACAGATCAGTCACGAGGCCCTGGCCAACTTGATGCATTCAAGCCCCAGGAGGTATCCAATAGAAGCATTGGAATAAAAGAGAACGTCTTAATTCCCATCTTCTATGTTAATTTTATGATTGTCTCTGAACATGATGGCTCGTGAGATGAATAATGGTGGATTCAAGAGGAGTAGATGCAGTGCAGCAAAGGGCACCGTTTGCATTTGTAGTGTCGAATTCAATTCCAATCAAGGGTGTCTGTCGTTGACCCGTTGCTTTGGTAGCGGCCCCCCGGTGCCGTGATCGGCCCCGCCACGGTTGCGACGGTTTGTCTGCTTTGTCAGGGAATCTTTTTACTCATGACGACCACTCTTTTCGTCGCTGACAGCAGGCAATTTAAAGAAGGTAGCGCAGTCCCCTGACACCACATCCGCCCAAAATGATAAGGCAAAGCGTACGGTCCTTTGCGACCAGCGCCCTGCGCATGGCCGAGGCGTCGTCGCCCAAACTGGGCATTGCGCAGGCCCAAGGAGTCGCGAGGGGACTGACTGGAGGTACGACCACTGCCCTTCACACCCGCGCGGCAGTTGCCGCACGCACATGTTGCGTCTCACATGGATACTGACCTCCCTCGGCAGCAATCGGAAACACCCCGTTGATCCGTCTGAACAAGATCTCGGAGCGGACCGGCTGCGAGGTGCTCGGCAAGGCCGAGTTCATGAACCCGGGCGGGTCGGTCAAGGACCGCGCGGCGCTGTTCGTGGTGCAGGACGCCGAGCGCAAGGGCCTGCTCAACCCGGGCGGCACCGTCGTCGAGGGCACCGCGGGCAACACGGGCATCGGCCTGGCGCACGTGTGCCGGTCGCTGGGCTACCGCCTCGTCATCTACATGCCCAACACGCAGTCCCAGGGCAAGATCGACCTGCTGCGCCTGCTGGGCGCCGAGGTCTACCCCGTCCCCGCCGTGGCCTTTGATAACCCGGAGAACTACAACCACCAGGCCCGGCGCCACGCCGAGCGCCTGGGCAAGGGCAACGCCGTCTGGACCAACCAGTTCGACAACACCGCCAACCGCCAGGCCCACATCGAGACCACCGGCCCCGAGATCTGGGCCCAGACCCAGGGCAAGGTCGACGCCTTCACCTGCGCCACGGGCACGGCCGGCACGTTTGCCGGCGTCACGCGCTACCTCAAGGATGTCAGCGGCGGCAGGGTCAAGTGTTTTCTGGCCGACCCGCCAGGGAGCGTGCTGCACTCCTACGTCCAGTCCGGGGGCAAGCTGGTGGAGAGGACGGGTTCCAGTATCACCGAAGGCATCGGCCAGGGGCGCATTACGGATAACTTGAAGCCTGACATTGACCTGGTGGACGATTCGCTGCACATTCCCGACGAGGAAACGATTGAAATGGTCTACCGCTGTCTGGACGAGGAGGGACTCTATTTGGGTGCCAGCTCCACGCTCAACGTTGTTGCCGCACAGAAGGCGGCCGAGAAGCTGGGCAAGGGGCACACAGTCGTCACTATGCTGTGTGATGGGGCTTATAGATACCAGGACCGGCTGTTCTCGAGGAAATGGTTGACAGAGAAGAAGCTGATAGGGTCGATTCCAAAGCACTTGGAGAGGTACATAGTCTTGCCATAACAGGTGGTGACCTCTTGGTCGATAGATATCGATATTCACAAGCTGTACATATCATCAAGAAGCCTCTGTGGCCTCGGCCTCCTTATGTGCCTCACTCGGCTCCAGGAAGCATTTTTCATACAAGTATTTCCCCCGCCCCTTCTTCATATCCTCCGCCTCAAGAGCGCTCCTCACCTCGGCGGCTAGTGGGTCCCTCCGGAGTTTGATATGGCTCGCAAGATCGGGGCTCAATCCCTCCGCGGCCAGGTCGAAGCCCTTCAAGATTGGTGACGCTGCTAGCAGAAACTTGTTCTTCTCCATCAGGTACTGCGTGCCCTCCACGTCGACATAGGACGTGTGCGGGTGCAGCTCCAGAAGCCCCTGATTCTCCGGCCACAGGCTCAAGATGACCTGCGCATACCTGTGCATCTTGTCGGCGTGCTCGGTCTTGCCATGCTTGACTGCCAGCATGGCTGTGAGGAACAACGGTGTGGCCAGGATCTGTGGGTCCTTCCTGAGGGAGAAACGCCCCTTGATCAACTCCGCGTGCTCCTGGTCCCTCGTATGAAGCTCATGGCCCTCTTCCTGCAGGATCTCCAGTATCCTCTCGGCGGACTTGAGCGCTCTCTGCAGTGACGAGACGGTCCACCCGGCCTCGGCTGCCTCCCAAACTATGAAGGTCATGATTTCCTGGACCTTCTCTGACATATCCAGCTTGAAGCCTGTCCTCTCGGGCCTCTTCACGGCCTCGATGATGGGGCCTAGGTTGCCGCTGAAGCCAGCCTTCCTCACGATCTTGGGCCAGTCCGAGATCTCGAACTTGCGCCGCGCGTTGTACTGGAGAGCCTCGAGTAGCTTGGGTAGCTTCTGCCAGTCCTCCTTGGTCTTCATGTTGTCAAGAGCCTGGAAAAAGATCTTGCGCGTGTTAGGAACGTCGCCTTTCCTGTAGTCGAGGTATCGGAACTTGATGCGCTGGCCGTCGATCTCGATCTCGATGGGCTCAAGCTCCAGCTTCTCCTTGTAGCGCTCACGGAATATCTTTTTCCTCTGGACGAGAGGTAGTACACTGGGGAGGATGATCTTTTGCTGCATCTCGTGGAGGAGGCCGTCGAGCTCGGCGTTGGACGTCTTGGAGAATGTGATGACATTGCCGGCTTGCCGTGGCGTCGAGGCCGAGAAGCACCTGGTTTGCAGAGATGGTGATGCAGTCCGTATTGAGGTCTCGAGAACAGCCCGACCTGCCCTGAAGGCAGGCCGTATGGAGTTGTTGGACATGACGGCTGTGGTTGTCGAAGCTCGGTGCCGCCTGGTGCAAGAGTGTCCGCGCCTGCTGCTCGCAAAGGTTCAAAAAAGTTACCGTCCGTCCAGCACTACCCAGGGTACTTAGGTACGTGAGCGCGTCTCGACGCAGAATTTCCACTTTAAAGCTACAAACAGCCAATCACAGCCAGCAATTGCGAGCTACCCGCAGCACCCCTGCGTGAACTTCGCAGTCCCAAGATTTTGAGAAGACGACGATGAACCACCGTCACATGTGGCACCCTCCCTCCTCCACCTCGCCGCCCTCGTCGCTGTCACACCCCTTTTCCAGCCCATCATGAATGCCGCACCTTTACGGCGGCCTCTGGGCTGCCTTAAGATGTTGCTGCGGCACTCAAGACAACAGAACAGGTCGTTCCGCCTCAGCAAGGCCCAGCTGCCTCGCGAAGTGCCTCCGGCGCCCAAGACGCCCACTCCCGCATTCTGTAGGTTACCCCTCCAGTATTCGACTACTCTACCGGCCTTGTTATGCTTGTTATGACTAGGCTAACCTATTTGACCCTCACACAGTCCCCATCCAAGACAAACACACACCAGGCAAGCTGCGCACCGGCTTCGCAGTCTACACCTCCCCGACAAGCGTCATCCCCTCCCTCAAGCTCACACACCCACACCTGAAGCCACCGCCGCCGAACCCCGTGGCGGCGCACCACGCCTACCAGATCCGCAAGATGGACCCGTCGGGGGCGCGGACGCGGCTGTTCAGCAAGACGAACCCGGACAGCGCGCGGGTGGGCGACGTCCTGCTGGTGACGACGAAGCGGGCGGCGGAGCCCTTCGCGGGCGTGTGCGTGAGCATCCGGCGGCGGGGGATCGAGTCGTCGGTGCTGCTCCGGGGCCAGCTGGCCAAGACGGGCGTCGAGATGTCCTTCAAGGTCTACAGCCGCAACGTCACGGGCATCGAGATCATCAAGCGCCGCACCCGCCGCGCCCGCCGCGCCCGCCTCACCTACCTGCGCAAGCCCAAGCACGACGTCGGCAGCGTCGAGCACCACGTGCGCGAGTGGCGCCGAAACAGGAACGTCTTTGCCAGCGCCGTCGGCAAGGGCAAGAGGAAGCAGAAGAAGAGGCAGACCGAGTGGTAGAGTGGGGAGGGAACTTGACGTGTGCTCTCGCCGTCGGTGGAGCTGTGAAGGGATTGTGTGGTCTCGATGCGGCTTTGAGAGGGATGCGTTGGGGCTACATGAGCGGAAGCAAGCTCACTCAAAAAGTGTGCATGTTCAGGTGCTGAAGCGTCGCAATTCGCTGGGGACCTTCAAGGGCAAAGACGAGAGCGAGCCAGAAAGACACTGCACGTCCGTGTTATTACCGGTTCAAAGTCTATATATGTACATTGTCATCTCGCCGCCATAGGGAATGCATGTTTCCCCAAACAAGCACCGGCGCAATGATGATGGTAAAAACTGTATTGTACAAGGAGAAGACAAATGTATGCTACTATCCACTTTTGTGCACTACTACAATAAGGAGACCACCAAAGCCTCAAAAGAAACGCCCGGAATCGTAATACATGTGTATCCCCGCATTGAAGAAAAATACGAGACAAGCAAACAATTAAAAAAAAAAAGCCTCCCAATCCGTGAACCAAGGTATGAACCTCTCTTGTCTCCTATTCTTCTCTATCGCTGTGTGCGCCTCCCATGCAAAAAATCCAACCGCCCGACTTTTTGATGAACCTCTTGTAAAAGGAAATATGGTGGGGGCGGGGGGAGAAAAGCGCCCAAGGGGGTAATAATATAAAATGACGGTATATACTCGGTTCTTAGACCTCCTCCCTGTCTCTGTCTCTTTCTCTTGCCAACGTCGCGTTGTTCACCGACCGCCTCGACATAGAGTATGTCTCTGACCGCCGCGGCATGCTCATGTATGGCTCGAACGCAGGCCCAAGAGTGGGACCCGGGTTTTCCACAGTCGGATCGGAAGTTACCCGCCTGAGGCCCGTGTCATGGTGTGGTATCGCCGGACCGGGATGCAAGAACTGGGTGATTATGTTTGAGTTGACGCGGTCAACCCTATTGTCCACACTCTTGGTGCGCCCCCGGTTGAGGCTCCTCCCGTCCGTCGCCACCGACACGGCCGAGCCCCTCCGGGGCATCGTCCTCGTCCTCACGCCCATCAGCGCCGGCTCCTCAGCCTCGTTACGGAACCGGGATTCGCTGGGGAGAAGGACGGCACGGTCAAGGCCGTACGGCAGGCCACGGTGGCGGCCTCGGATCTGCATCGCGATGATGACCAGTTTGCCCACCACGGTGAACTGAGACGAGAGCGAGGCATTGACGGTAGGATACCCTAGACTCAGACCGACCGTGCCATATGCGCTCACAATCTCGAAAAGAACGGCGAACATGGAGAAATCATTGCTCGACAGGCGACTGCCCTCCGATATTGACAGGATGAAGAAGCCGATGAAGATGAACCACAAGTCGAAGGAAAGCTGCCGACGCAAATGGGCGCCGACATAGCTGAAGGAGCTCTTATGCAAACCCTCGTCGTCGTCGCCGGAGACGTCTTGGTAGATACCGAGGGACTTCTCCTCGTAGACGTTGGTGCGACGGACCGAGATGGCAATCGGAAAGACGGAGATATACATCATAATCAGGTAGGACGTCTGGACTGCCGGGTGCAGATAACTGAGGTTTACACATGAGAATCCAGCTGTCCTGGTCGATGCTGCTTGGAACAGGCCGTCCAGAACCTTAATCCCGGGAGACAGCTCTGCTATCGGTCCACTACCGAGCTGGGAGCATGTCAGCTGGTCTGATCCACCAGACAAAGGTGTGGACATTGACTTACATCTAGTATAATAAAAAATATCAAGTCGATCCCGTTGAGGATGACAAGCAACCAGAAGAGCCACCACGTCGCCGCTGATGGAAACAGCAAGGTGAAGCATCGACGAGGGTGGTCTAATAGGAACCGAAGTTCTTCCCACAAACCAGAGTGTCGAGGCACCCAAAGGTTCGTAATCCAAATGATGAAACGAAGCATGACAGGGAATCCGGTGTTTCCAATGACGATGAAAAAGCTCATGACCAACAACGGAAAGACCGCTGTGTTAAAGGAGTTCATGCTGTCCGGCGTCAGAGTAAAGCCAAGGTCCATGAACGCAGAGCTGCCCGTGAAGATGCCCCACCACGCCCTCGATTGACCGGCAGCATCCACAAGGGAGCCATAAGATGAGTTTAAAATCCATGGCGTGAGGCATATTACCGCCAGGATCCAGAACCCCCAAAAGTACATAGTAAGTATCAATGATAAGGTCTTGAGTGATCTGTACTCGATGCCACCCAGCTCCTCTCTTTGGTCTTCCGTCAGATCGTGAAATTGCGAGTTTCGTCCGAGTGTCGGCTGCCAGCTTAGGTACGGTGCCTCGTCATCCTTGTCCCTCGTGAGTGCGTTCCTGATTGTGTCGAGGGTCTGGCGTCTTCTCAACCGCGAAAATGGCGCGTCACGGTCGTGGTGAAGCTTGTCATCGCCATTGGTCAAGAGACGGGGTTTTCGAAATCTGAACGGGGTGAGCACGTTGATGAAAGCCCTTGCGTCGTCGTTGATGTCGTCCATCTTGCTGTTCTTCGGCTCTTTCGAAGTTGGCTCCTTTGGCTCCTGGATTGTGATTTTGGGACGCGCCGACCTGTCCGCTTCCCCCATACTGTTGACACGCGCCCTTGGGGAAACAGGCTCTAGTGGCTCGTCAGAGCTCTCCTCAATCCTGCTGGGACGTAACCCCCTCTCAACGTCCATTGGTCCCGGTATACGGAGAATCTCGTCATTGTTAGTGTTCCGCTGGCGTTCCAGGATAGCAATGTGTTCCTCGTCCGTTCTCCTGCGCGGATACTTCAACTGGTCGTCCTCGACGCCATCACTTCTCTTTACCGTACCTGCGAACCGGATTCCTGGGCCCGGGCTCTCGGTTACGGCTGGACCGGAATCCGGCTCGGGAGGGGTGTCGCCCGGGCTGCCACCTGAGCTGCTACCATTTGAGGGCTTCTCGCCTGCATCCTCCAGCACAATCCCGTCGTTGGTCATTCTGGATCTGTTGCCATTGTGCATGACCGTTATATGGCGACCATTAACGCCATTCTGAGGTTGGGTCTGCTCTGGCTGTGCCGTAGATTTGGACTTGGAGATGGTAGTCCTGCGGTTCCGGGCCTCACGCACAATGTGCTGGAATTTCTTTTCGAACCAGAAGAGCCGTAGGAAGACTACAAAGGAATTGATGGTAATGGGGCTCGAGGCCATGGAACACAAAGTGACGATGACCTGTTGGGCCGTGTTCAGCTTGTTCACGTCAACCGGGTTCAAGCCGGCCTGTGTGTTTGCACCGGCTGCGAAGAACAACGCATCGATGTAGTCCAGTTGCCCATCGGCGACGCCATAGATAACCACGGACGCCAAAATGGTCAATCCTATGACCCAGAAGTCTGCGAAGCCCAGGTCAGAAGAGGCACGGATATGGTGGCAGGACGTTATGGCTTACAATGAACGGTAATGAAGTTGAAATGGGGCTTCTTGGAGAGGAAGGAGGGCTTAAGGGATTTGAGCTGATCCCAGAAGATGCTATAGACGGGTGAAACCATGATGGGCAGGCTTCAGATGACCACCGGATAACCAGTAACTGCGAGGTGTGGCGACTGGTGAAAACAAATCACAAACTGGACGCGGCAGATTGGCTGTCCTTTGGTATCAGTGTGCAAAAAATCATTGTCGCGAGGATTGGCAGAGGTCGTTGATGCGCGGCTGAAGACTCAATGCTGGAGATGGTGAGCTGAAGAGATGAATGATATGAGACGAGACGGGGCCGAGTAAGGTCGGGTTTTTGTCTCCGGGCACGAAGCCAGAAGAGCGGGTGACAAGCCAGGAGAGGGTGTGACGGGCCTGGCGACTCGAGTGACACGGTATATAGAGCAGGTGAGTCCTGACCCGCAAACGAAGAAGGCGACGGCAGCACAGGCTAAGGCTGTCGACGAGTGAGGGCCGTCGTGGGTTGGAGGAAGGCGCAATGAGATGCTGTTCCAAGGTTGCACGGCGTCGGCGCAGTGGTGGATTTGGGGCAGCCTATTTGGTTGCAGTCCGGGCCCGTGGAGGAGGCACTACTGCCGGCGCCAAGCTGGATCTGACTTACTTAATTTAGCTTGTGCTGTCAGCCAGAAAGGATGGGCAAATGCTGCTCCCTCGCAACGGGCGTTGCAGAGTCGGCCGATAGGTTGAAGGTTGTTGTTCCTTTAGCCTTGGAGAGGGATGACGTTGGGCATAAGGATGGTGGCTTGTGTGTCTTGTGCGTTTCGCTCGGCTCCAGCAGAGCTTAAGCCCCCGTTGCGGGCGTCTAGCAGCTGAAAGAAATGATGGCGGGCATTGTCCTTTTTTTGGTCTCGCGCGCTTTCTTTGCCTGATGAGGAGGAACCCGGGATGTTGGTAGACGGCTAGATGACGACAGCGTTGTATCTGGATCTTGTTGGCTGTTAGATCGCCCAGGTACTGCAGTGACAGTGACAACAGCACCACCAATGCTGCAGCAGCTGCGGCAGCACAACCACGGCCTCAGTCGGTCTGCGAGGCTGTCGCGACGGGTCGTTGAGCGAGGTTCAGTGGTCAGATCGTGTAATAATTAGACTAGACGGTTAGATGCTGATCTGAAAAGAATCTGCCAAGGCGATAAGTGGGCTGAGCCGCTCGGGCGGAGGGGCTGAACGGCAAGTAGAGAGGTAGATCAAGAGGGCAGCACAAATGTTTTGTACAGTCAGAACAGTAGAATGCCTGCCTGCCTTGCTTGCCAAACCTTCCGCGGTATCCAGCATGAAAATGTTGCAGATCGCCAGTGTGAAAATAGACTGGCCGCGTTTGGAATCCGGAAACAGGCCCCTTTTCAATCTCGCCCGCCGGGATGAACGACTAAGCACCGAAGACTGTGGGATGGCTATGTCTGACTTGTGGCCCTGATCAGATTTCCACTGGATAATCTTAAAAATGCCATCACCATCACACCGCCCGGCGAACCGACCGAAGCCACGTCGAGTGGCCGTCTCACAGTACAGTAGTCTGCTGGCGCTGACTATGATCCGTACATGCAACAGCAGCAGCAGCAACAACAGCAGCACACATCTATGTACCGACCGACATGCCAGCGCGCCTGTCAAGTGTCCCGTTCCAAGGCAGCGGTTCTTGATCTACCCCCTGTTCGGCCTACAGTAGCACCTCGCGTCCTTCAAGGGAGACCCATGGACATAGGCCGAGACACAGCGAAGCCCACATTGACAAACGATGTCGTGACCCACTTCTGGGAGTTGGGCCATGCAGGCAAAGGATGCTGCATTTCCCCGGTCCCGTCTCCCCGTCTCCCCCCAACCGAGGCTTTTGCCACGCGAACAAGTCACTGCCCGTGGCGACAGGACGCGGGGCGCTCTCGACAGCGTCTTTACCTGGGGGGCGGCCTAGTGCAGCTTTGAGCCAGCAAGGACGCCTGGCTCGGTTGAAACTCAAATTCTGTAGGGTTCTTGTCGGGAAGCACCGCCTGCGAAAAGGCAAAGAGAGAGAGCGAGGACGCGGCTCCATGCAGAGTACCTGTCACAAAGGATGCTTCCCATGATCCCATCCCCAAGGTGACATCTCATGTTCTGAACAACATCCGCACACCCACCTTTCCCCAGGAAATAGCATCAAGATAACGTTCCGGAGCGTGCCCTCCTGCCGCTCGGGTCGATCAGCAGCCTATGGATGACGAGTATCCCTCAGCATGCCCCATCGCAGCGACCTTCTTCGTCAGGGAAGACTTCCCGAGCCAGCCGCCTGGCATAGGCAAACAAATACCGTAGAAGTTGAGCTGCCACATGGGTGAATGCGTTCGCCCGGCGAGGGGCAGTCAAACATGAGATGTTCAACGGCACGTGATATTTTCTGTCTTTTACAAGTAGTTCGCTTGCATACAGTTGACGGGCTAGTCAATTTGGAAGTGATCGCCTCAGTGATCGCCTTTGGGACCACTTCAAAACAGGACAGTGGTAATTGAGTTTTTGTAACCGCGTTTCCCAGGAATCAATATCATATTTGAGTAGATATCAATTTAGGCGCCCGATGCAAGCCAAGCGAGTCTTCTTGGTGATTGCGGGACCTTGAACGACACTCACGCAACGAATCAAACAATCTGGGCCCATGCCATATCTCTCCATCCAAAACGCCATATGCTGCCCTTCTTTGATTTTGCCTTGTACCACAACGCCTTGATGTGCAAATCCTTCCGTCTTGTCCACAGGAGCAAGTCTGCTTCTCCAATGGCCGTCTCGCGAGCGGTAGGTTCTCTATCGACTTTCTTCTGCCGCCGCCTTCCTCCGTCTATCATTGTCTCTGGCAACCTTCTTGAAGAAGTCGCTCTGTGGTCCTTTCTTCTTCTTTGTCATGGCCCTATTCGCGCTCTTGTTCTGTTCCACGTAGGCCATGTCTTGTCCACCACTCAGGTCACTCAGCGCTCCCGCAGTCCTCCTCACGTAGTTCTTCTTCTTGGCCCCCGCCTTCCGAAGCGGCTTTCCATCGGGACCGTAGAACATGTTGCCTTCCGCTGCCAGACCATTTTCCTCCCTGTCATAGACTGCGGCGGACTTCTCGAGGTCCATGAGAAGCTTGGTCAGGAGCTCTTTCCGGTCTTGGGCCGTTGCAAACGCCAAGTCCGGTGTCTTCTCGATGTTGTGCAGGTGCGTAATCACCTTGAAGGCATAGCCCTGGTCAACAAGGAACGCCTGCCGTTTCGACGAGAAGTACATCTCCTGTGTGTCCTTGGAAACAAGCGAGTAGAAGAAGGCGTTGAAGCCCTCGTCGTTTCGTCGTTTGGCTCGGAGGATACGGCCAAGGCGCTGAGCCTCCTGACGTCGGGAGCCGTACTGTGCGGAGATTTGGATGAGGCATGTCGCTTCGGGAAGATCGAGTGATGTGTCGCCGATCTTGGAGAGGAAGATGGTATTCGTTGTCGGTGAGTCCCGGAACAGTTGCAGGATGGTCTGTCTTTCAGAGTTGCTGGTGCCACCGTGGAGGTATGGCTTCATCAACCTCTTCGCATAGAACTCTAGGGCGTAAATGTCGTCTGAGAAGACAATGATCTTGTCACCTCGTTCTTCATGGTATTTGATGAGGTACTGACACGCTTGAATCTTGCTAGGATTCATGACATAGAATAGCGACCTCTTCCGCGAAGGTGCTGCGAGATAGTGATCGTAGAACTCCGTCGTCATGGTGCACCAGACCTCAGCACACTGGACCCGTGCAATATGGCCTTGCTGTGACAGTTCCATCCAGTTTGCCTCGTACAGCTTCGGTCCGATCAGGAAATTCAGATCCTCAATCTTGTTGTCTTCTCGGAGGAGTGTCGCCGTGAGACCGAGCTTGGAGTGAGCCTTGATCGCACCAGTGACTTTCCGGAACATGTTTGCAGGAACGACATGCACTTCGTCTAGAAGCATCAAGCCCCACTCTCGACTTTGCAGGAACTTCATCATCTTGGCCGACTCGTGAGCTCGCTCTCGAGAGTTGCTCACCATCGAATAAGTTGTAACGATGACACCAGTGTTGCCGGTGAACACTTCCTTGTTATCGGACGAGAAGATGGCTATGTCATCAGGATTGATGTTCGACCATTTGATAAATTCGTTCCTCCACTGGATAACAGACATGTTGCTGGTAGCCAGAACAATGATTCCCTTCTTGATCGTGCAAGCAGCCGTAATGCCGACCAATGTCTTTCCGGCCCCACATGGCAACACAATGATTCCACTCTTCGCACGGCCATTACCGAACATCTTGCTAAGACTCTTTTCCTGATACGGACGGATCTGTGTCGCTGGCTGCAAGTCAATTTCCAGGTTGGCATTGGCGTTGTCGTTTCTGAAATCGTACTCCTCGAGAGCAGGGTAGCGTAACTCCAAACACTGCTTGGCGACCTCCCCAACCTTCTCATCCTGGATCTGGAACGCATGGACGACGTCCGCATCTTCTTCGTCGTCGTCGTCATTCAGTGCAGTATAGACATCCTCAGCTGTAGGGCCTTGTCTCCCCTGACCACCATTGAGTTTGTTGTTGCTCAAGCCCTCCGCCTCGCGCACACCAGCCGCTTCCTTTGTTCCGGCGATGGCTAATCCCGACATCTTGGGGGCACTCGTCGTGACTTCTTCGGCGCCCTGTACTCGGCATTTTTGGCCAATAATGGGGTCCTTGAGTAACAGTTGCAAGACCTCTGCATCGGTAGTCTCCACGTAGTACTTATTGTTCCTCAGGACCAGTTTCACCTTTCCGTAAGCCCTACCACAGTTCTTGATGAACTTTTTGATGTTTTCTGGAACCGGCGTCTTGGAGAATCGGTCGAGGGTGTTTTCTATGTCGTTCGGATTGAGGCCGACAGAGACGGCGGCATACAGACTGTGGGTGGTGAGCTTGTACTCGTGAAGGAACGTAGGCCGAGACATGGGCTCGGCAATCGTGATGAGGAAGTCCTGTGCCTGGGGCGCGAGTGGGTGGAAGCTCTCAAGCACGACTTTGAAGTCACCTTGAATCCATATCGGCCTGTTCTGGTGATCCGGCTTCATCTTCATCCTGGTGAAATCGCGTTCGTGTTGCGCACCAAAGAACTTGGAGGCCATGTCGAGAATGGCAGGCGGCTCGCGGTACTTGTACTCTTCATTGTTGAGATCGAAGTAGTCTACGTTGCGCTGGATTCCCTCGTCCAGCTCATCGTCCTCCTCCTCTATTTCTGGCTCCGGTTCCGAGCTACCCGTGCTACGAGGCGTGGCAGGTCCCGGGGTTGAGACTTTGGAGGATCGGCCAGCCTTGACGGTGCCCTTGCCACTGAGCATTGCCTTGCGCTTCGGAGCCATCGTGGGCGTGAGTCGAGCGCTTTCAGACCTTGCGTTTTCAAAGAGTACTGGTCATCGCAAGGCGAAGAGTGGAGGGATACGATGAGCACTCGACACGAGTAGTTCTGCAGCAAAGGAGCCAGGCAGGTTCACTGTCCACGAGATGTCAAGGGCAAAGTTCCGAAACTCTTTGACGGTGATGACGGCGAGGTTCAAGTCTCTCGGCGACAGCCGGCTTATCGATAAGTTAGCTAGGCAGCTTCGGCCCCCTGGCCGCTAGCTTAACGGTGGGTCCGGCCGTTAATTATTACGGTTGATCAGACGTGACGCGCCGCCTTAGAAATCGACACCACTCACATGTGCAGTCGGGCAGTGCAGTCAGTCACCCTACCACGAAGCAGTCGTTAAGCGTCCGACACCTTGCTCTGTCAATTGCAACACTTCTGACCAATATGTGGTAAGCACAGGCTCTAGCATGTTGGGAAAATTCAAGCAGCGCTCCAGCGTGAATAACTGACAGCCACGAAGCAAACACATCCTAAACGCTCAGGTCTCCGTCCGGTCACCATGCTGTACGCCGGTCCCTCACGCCCTTCATGCCTGATCGATAGGTCCACAGAGCATGCAAGCTGACTGTACCATGCTCACTGAATAGGCCAAAAATGGTTCGACTGTGTTGAGTGCCACGCGGAGCAAGAAGACCACCCCCTGAAAGAGCGGCTCGAGATGGTCTTCGCTTGCAAAAAGTGCAAGAAATGCTTCCGCAAGGATGTCAAGGAGTTCGAGGAAGCGGATGAGTACTGTCCGCACTGCGACAACCACTTCGTCCTCGATGCGGTGACACCCAAGCCGGAACTCAAGGTCGAGGGCGAGGACGCAAGAGTCGACAGCCGGATGCTAATAGACGAGAGGATGAAGCAAAAGAGGCAGAAAATGCTCGACGAGCTGATATTTGACCCAGACGAAGACGCCGATAAGCTGGGATGAGGAAGCCACTACGCACGCAAGGCAAGGGATTCGAGTGTTGGGAGTCCATTAAGCATCGGCGTCTAGGGAATGATATTACAAGGCGCCTCAAATGCGCCAGGTCATGAGCTCGTACTGTACATTGCCAAAGGGGGTCGTGATCGTCTATCATTGTGTTCTGAGCCAACTTTTTAGCTTGACCCAAAGCGCCCTGCCTGGCGTTCAAGGAGTCGTCCAGCCGCCCTCTATGTTTCTGAAAAGCCTTCGGCTCCAGATTCGTCGGGATCTGCGATAGTCTACTCCTCCCCTGCAGTGCGCGTGGGGATCGAAGAGCTTCCAGCACCTGTTGAACGACCTCCCTTCTTCTTAGCCGCCTCCTCTTGCTTCTCCTGCTCAATGTTCTTGACGTAGTTCTCGATGTCCTCCGTCGGCAGCATCTCGATCAGCTTGCCGGGTGCCATGATGGCGATCTCGATGTTCTTGGCTCCTGTCTGCACAACCTCCAACAGCGACTTAATGGCCAGCCGTATTGTGGCCTCGCGGTCCATGTCCTCCTTGTAGTTTCGCTCCAGGAACTCTCGCACTGTCTTGCTCGACCTACCGATGGCATTCGCTTTCCTGGTATGGCTGTCAGCTGCTTCTATACTCTTACTTTGAGCACTCAGCTGGGAAAACCTACCATGCTGAGTAGATTCCGGATGGCTCTGTCTGGTACAGCCTTGGGACTTTGCTGCCGTGGTCGAATCCGACAATCAGGGTGCTGATGCCGAATGGTCGGACACCACCCCTCTGAGTATACCTCTGTTGGACGCCGGCCACGTGCTTGGTGATGTACTCGATGGTGACAGGGTCCTCCAAGTTCAGACGGTGAGATTGTGCCTCTAAACGGGCCTTGTCGACGAGGATTCTCGCGTCGGCGTTCAGTCCGGCGAAGGCGAGGCAGACGTGGGTGTCGATGAGACCGATCTTGGAGGGTGTGATTCTGGTATCCTGCAGCTTCATTGCCGACCGCTTCTCACAGCCCAGCACGACAATGTCACTGCCCTTGACACCAACCGCACAGGTTCCTGTCCGCGCCCGTTAGCCTCGTGGCATTCTTGGTTCTCAGCGTCCCGGTGGCGCGTACCTCTCTTGACGGCTTCTCCAGCATATTCGACTTGGAAAACGTGCCCATCAGGACTGCGGTGTGTAAGTATTAACTGTACGTAGCAATGTCTGCATCAAAGGATGTGGGCGGACCTGAAGACTAAAAGCGCGATCGATCAGCAAATGGAACGAACAGTTGCACGCAGCTCGCATGGTGCTTACCTGAAAGAGCTCTGTCGTATCCCGAAGCCATCTTGACTGGGAACCCGATTTAATGTCTACACACGAGATGTTCCGGTAAGAGACCTAGACTGAGGACGAGGAGGGCGGTTCGAGGCGTCGTGGTGGGGCGAGTTGATGTCGATGAGGGAGCTCGGTTTGGAAGGTGGTGATGGCTGTGGCAGAGGTCGAGGTAGGTGCAGCAGCATACTAGGTAGACTAGGTAGGCAGGCTGCAGCTCTGACGACGAAGCTCCCCGTCCACACACTGGACCACAGCTGCCAGCCGCCAGGGGGGGTGCGATCTGAAAGCTCCAATTGGCTGTGGGGTCAACCCAGCACTAAGGCCATTCACAGCGGCCTTCCCTCCCCCTCCACCCCCAAGCCCACGCCCTGCAGGTTCCGTTCCGCGCAAATTTGGAATTCGTTTGCCGGTCGACTCCAGTGGCGGGCCGGAAGAAAAAGAGAGACGACGTCAGGAATTATAAATGTTGTAGATAACTGCCAGGCCTCCTCACAACCCCATTTAATTTCTGCAGTTCTGTAGCGTGTCTTACAGCACCAACCTTGAACATTTCAAGATGGCGTCTCGGTCCCGGATTACACGCGCCTTGACCAGAGCGGAGAAGGCCGGCATATCGGCGACCCTGTCACGGCCGGGCCCTACGATCTTCTCTGTTGCTGCCGCCCGCACCATCACCACCACGGCTGCAAGGCAATTCAGGCCCTCTGTTACAAGGCACGGAAAATACACTACCGACTCGTATCCAGAAATCAAGAGAGACTCGAGGTTCTCAGAGCTCACTCCAGACCATGTCGCTTACTTCAAAGAGCTGTTGGGTGGTGAAGCCGCCGTCATTGACGCCGTCACCAATGAGGCAGCGGCCGAGGACTTGGAATCCTTCAACTTGGATTGGATGCGCAAATATCGAGGGCACTGCAGACTGGTTCTGAAGCCCGGATCGACCGAGGAGGTCAGCAAGGTCCTCAAGTACTGCAACGACAACCTGCTGGCCGTCGTCCCCCAAGGTGGCAATACCGGTTTGGTTGGAGGATCTGTCCCCGTATTTGATGAGATTGTCATCAACATGAGCCGGATGAACAAGGTACGCTCATTTGACGATGTCAGCGGAGTTCTCACAGCCGATGCCGGCGCCGTCCTCGAGGTCGTCGACAACTACCTGGCAGAGAAGGGCTACATCTTCCCTCTTGACCTGGCCGCCAAGGGATCTTGCCACATTGGAGGCAACGTTGCCACGAATGCTGGAGGTCTGCGGCTCCTTCGCTACGGAAGCTTGCATGGGAGCGTGCTTGGTGTTGAGGCCGTGCTACCCGACGGCACTATCGTCGATGACCTTTTCAAGCTCAGGAAGAACAACACCGGATACGACATCAAGCAGCTATTCATAGGTGCCGAGGGCACCATTGGTATTATCACTGGAATCTCAATTCACTGCCCCCAAAGGTCAAAGGCAGTCAATGTTGCCTTCTTTGGTCTGGAGTCTTACGAGAAGGTCCAGCAAGCCTTCCGCGAAGCGAAGGGGCAGCTTTCTGAGATCCTTTCGGCATTTGAGCTCATGGACTCTCAGAGCCAGCAGCTTGTCAAGAAAGTCACCAAGAACAACTTTCCCTTGGAGAGTGATTACCCGTTCTATTGCCTAATCGAGACCAGCGGCTCGAACGCGGAGCACGACACTGAGAAACTAGAGGCTTTCCTCGAGGACGTCATGGGCAAAGAAATCGTATCGGATGGCGTGGTGGCGCAGGACGAGACGCAGCTAAAGTCACTCTGGGGCTGGCGAGAGGGAATTTCTGAGAGCTCAGGCGCATTCGGTGGCGTCTACAAGTATGACGTCTCGATACCCCTGAAGTCGCTGTATCAGTTGGTAGAGGATACCAAAGAGAAAATCCAAGCCGCTGGTCTGATCGGTGATACCGACGAGTATCCTGTTGTCGACGTTGTCGGTTACGGGCACATGGGTGACTCGAACCTACACCTCAACGTTTGTGTTCGGCGATACGACAAGGAAGTCGAGAAGATCCTGGAACCTTACGTTTTCGAATGGATCAAGAAGCACGAGGGCAGCATCAGTGCTGAGCATGGTCTCGGTCTGGCGAAGAAGAAGTTTATCGGCTACAGCCGCAGCGACAACATGATAGGTTTGATGAAACAAATCAAGAACCTTTACGACCCGGTAGGCCTTGATGACCCCCGTATTTCTGGCTGACATCATCTATTCCTACATTCGTATACACTTGCTAACCTCTATGCTCACCAGAACGGGATCATGAATCCATACAAGTACATATAGATTATATGGCAGGAGAACAGAACTAATACATAAATTTTGTCGATCCATATCTGGGATGATGTACATAAGGATGGTGCAATAACTCGTTTTGCGCCATGACTATAAGCTTACTGACGAAAGCTCCCTTGACCGTGGCTTTACCACTTTTGGAGTGAGTAATTTCTCCGTTTGAGCGACACTCGGCGCAAAGTTCCCCGGGGACTTTCCAAAGAGATACTTCGCCAGCTTACACTGCGGTTATCGTCGCTTACGTTACCTGCCCCATTGGACGCGATACGAATCCTTGGTAACCCCCACAAGCAAATCATATCGGCCCATGCTCGCATTCTACGGGACCAAAGCCCTTGGACGACATGAGAATTCCATCGCTGTCCATGCAGTCATGTCAAACGGTACTTATCCGACCCTCCAGTCATAAAGCACCAGGCTTTCCTGTGTAACAACCACCCTTCACCCGTGGCCTATCGGCTAGCGAACTACACGCGCTGTCAGCCCTATGGCCCAGTGCAACGAACATGGGCTTACGGAGTACAATCCTTCACATCCGCCTCGCCAATCATACCCTGTCATCCGGTGAGTGCGCCGAGCAGGGATATCACACGAAGACACGGAACGCCTGCAGATTGATGGCCGGTCCTCGAACTATCGTCACGCGAGCCATACTCAAGCAAGAAAGGCTTCGCCCGCTTCTTCGACCCCCGGTTCCCTCGACCAATATATGTGAATGGCTGTGCAACAGCAAATCCCAGGACTGAGAACTGTCCTGCGGCTCTCGTCCCACATTGTGGCTCATCGTGTCTTCTGCTGAGCCTCGGAGATCTTCAATGGATAGACGGTCCAACTTCACTTTACTTCGTTCTCTTAGATGTTGCTAGTGGCGACATGTCTTTGTATGACGACCCTTCTTTCCTGATTCATTCTGATTCATCCTTCTTTTGCTTTTTCAGTAAGACAATATATGGAATTCAGATGCCGTAAAGAGGCAGTAGATCTTCAGTCGAAATGCATCACAGAGCGGCCATGTGCTATGCAAGAACGAGGTGACAAACCTTAGCCCCCACAGCACCATTTCCCGTGCTTTTATACCGATGCTCAAATACTCTTCTGTCCCGTCGCCCCAAAGGATTACGCTACTCATATCATTAAATCTTTCCCAACAATCTCCTGCCTCTACATGTTATTATCCCCAGTTGACTTGGCGTCTTGCCTCATGATATAACCACACAGAATGGTCGGCGTGCCAGGAAAGTACAAAGGCTGCAACACGTGCAGAAGCCGAAGAATTAAGGTGTGTGTATTGATGATAAAAACACCATTCCTTCGTCAGCTAACATCCTTGCCGTATAGTGTGATAACGAACGTCCACTCTGCCGCAAATGTATAGATTCAGGGCGTGAGTGCTTGGGATACCGTGCGTCGCTACATTGCCCCTATCTCCTCCCTTAGATTTCTTGTCACCCGGCTTCTCGAGTAATCATGGCTGACTCCTCCTTTAAGAACGCGAGACGGTCTTCATCGTCGGGACAGTCGAGGACAAGGGACGGTGCAGCAGCCACCCACCCCGTAATGTGAAGAGTCCCAAGAAATCCCCGTCCCCGGCGAGCACCTCGGCGAGCAACAGTGAGGATAGGGCAACGGAGTTGGTCCCTACGAAACCTCTATTTCCTGCCTGGCTCGACCAGCTCCATGTTGCGAGGTCCAAAACCACTCGTCGACTCCAAATTGCTGCTATCCACGTCCCACTGAGAACTGTGGCCCGAAGTAACTTTGGGGATAGCGGTGAAACAACATCAATATTTGTAGCACCGACGAGTGCTATCGACATCCGACCTACATTTGAGGACACAGATTTTGAGTTGCACTCTCAATGCCTTGTAAGCATCTCGCCAGCGAAGGAAGAGCCGGGCTCAGCAGCAGGGGACAACGTGTTGCTTTTCCTGTTCGAACACAATTCGCCTCTCACGCCCACCAGCTTTCAGGATCCTGCAACACAAGCGAACGGAGTCAGACAGCTTGGTCCAGCATACTTCCAAAGGTTCCCTTCGCATCACTTTTTTGCCCGAGTCTTCCGACCAAGCGCTGTCACAACAGCCCTGTTGAACAGGACAGGCACGTTCTGTGCCGAACGAGAGTGGATTTCACTTCCCTTTGAGCAGCACCACAAAAGTTCGTTTGACCGCCTCCTCGATATCATGGCTCAAATCACATCCCTGTTGCAGCAGCTCGACCATATAACAACACTCGATCCAACACTGGCTCGCAGGCATATGGCCCAAGACCTGCTTGGAAACTTTCTCAGCATGCAAGCCCAGCTGGAGCAATGGTACGCCGCAGCATTCGACCCTCGTCGGCCTCGTTTTTGGATTTCCCAGGGTCAAGAAGCCCAGATTCCGTTTCCCGAGCCCTTCTCCTTCCAGGACTCACTGACCTCGCTCTTATTCACATACTACTGGGCCCTCCAGGTCCTCTTTGTACCATGCCTGGGGACACTCGTCCACAGCATCTTCTCGCCCGTGGTCGACGCTTACCCTCAAACCTTCCCCGACCTGCCGCCGCATCTCACCATCGATCCGGACAGCTATAGCCCTTTCAAGGTGAGGGAAATGGCTGTTAATGTCTGCAGAGCCCTAGATAATCTCCTGGCGGGCACGACGCAGCCGGACACGCTGGCCTTTCCCGTAAAAGTTGTCGAGACGTTCTACGCGGGGCTGGTCAACCAGACCGGCGATGGTGCCCTTGAAATGATGTGGCTGGGGGCATTTAGAGAACGAATGGCTTCGAGGGGGCAGGAAATCGCTGGTGTCATGATGACAAGAGATTGGATGGACTTGGCTGAATGGTAGGCGAGAACGGCATACCATCATCACGGGCCCACGATTCTACGATATCATACGAAATCTCCTTCCATTCGATAGTCGTTTGCTGAAATTTTGAGGATGGGCATCACAAGCACTGCCTATGTATGTATAGACCGAGTGCATCTACGCGTGGTACTGCTGAGTTCTGCTTAGTTCCCGAAGAGATGACATTCATCAGATTATATCGAGCTAAAGGCGAAGAAAGTTTGATCACCTTACTGTTCACTCTGGTACCTGTAAGAGCCAAGCATTCGGGCTCATAGGGCGGAGCACATATCTCGATCTCGGTGCTCAGAGGTACAGAGCGGATGATTCTCAGTACCCAAGTACTTCTACTAACACTAAATCTTGCTTTCAGCGCGTCTGTGGTGTTGTACAAAGCCAAAAGAGACATGAGGAATATGCGCGTGGTAAAGTAAAATGCAAGCCATTGACTGCACGTCAATCCTGTTACAATCCCAACGTGGCACTTTCCACCCCGACTGTTGACATTGGTCATTATCCTGCTGCCTAGACCTCACCGGCATACTAGCCAGACTACTGCGATGCGCTGGAGACAGCCATTCTTTTCTCCTTCGCGCTTCCACGACCACGTCGTCAAGTTGGCGCCCACCCGTTGATCACCCACGGCCGGGGTGTCGTCGATCGCACCATGCTGCCAACACAAGTACCCTTGACTACAATTCTGCCCACATACATAGTCAAGACTACATCACGTCAAGCCGCAGCCCAGCAAGGTCCCTGCGCCCCATCACGACGCCGTCAAAATTGAGGTGCTAGACGGGGAATGGATTAGCGGCCGCTGGGGCTCTGGGCTTAATTTTGCTGCCTATTCAGAGCCCTTATTGCGGGAAGCAAGCCGAGGTATTGAGAGGGGGCGAGCAAGGCTGAGCAGGGCTCGATGGTGTGTGGTTCGCTTCCTGCCGGGGCCACGGTTGTGTTCCATGCAGTACTCCATGCATTAGCCCGTCAGCCTGCATACATGTAGTCCACCTGCTTGTCGGGCTTCTATGCATACTCGACATGACCGTTGGCGCTAAACGGCGAACACCCAGCTGTCCCTGGGAGGCTGGCGCCTCTGGGGAGGCACCTCGTTTGGTGGTTGATATTGGACTACGACAGTAAATACAGGTTTTAAACCTCTTGGCACAGAAATAAGCACGCTTGAGATGACAGCCCCTCGGAATCCATCAATGGCGGGGCATTCTGGCAGGCATTTCCCATTCCTTTGGGCTGATTCATGGCCCCGAGACCGGTCGGCATCTCGTCCTGGTTCGTCTCCATAGATTAAGACGTCCTCATCGAGGGTAAGCAGCCACAGGCCTGTCAGCACAGACACATATCATTCCAATGGCGGGTAGCACATGGCTAGATGGGGTCCAAGAATGGTTCCCCGATTGGAAACACGAGTTATGGGCCTTTTAAAGCGTTACACGGCTTCTTTCGTGTAGTGATGGCATCTCGTGATCTGGGGTGCCCATGGATGTCAATCTAAATCTGAGTTTGACCGAGATCACCAAAATCGCCGACCGTATCTGCAAGCCAGTCGGATACACGACGTCCATTGATGATGCAGTCGACCAAAGGCTGCGGGATGTTATAAATCCCGTCGACTTTCGGAGCCAGTCAGACCATGCACGAATGCCACTGATAATGCAGTCGAGCAAATGCTGGGGGATGCAATCCATCCCGTCGACTTCGGAGTCGGTCTATAAGATCGACCTGCTGGCAGCCGTGTAATATATGCCAGCCAAGTACACTGTGCTTGAAACTGTGGGAGCGCCTGCCGTACACATAGCAACGTCGTATGCAGTTATGACATCGTCTCGTAGACAGACGCGGTATACAGAAGCGCCTGTATGGTCTCACCCTGTCCCCAGCATCGCGAAACACGTTCCGCTGGTTCGAAGGAGCCACAGTCTCTCCTCCCTCCCACTGGTCTCTTGCGTCGGATGACGCATCTGACGAGAGACGAGTCCGGCTAGCAATGCTGCTCACCGTTTCATTGCCCGGCACATGGACTCGGTCCGCATCAGTCTCACGGACCGAAAGCTTCTTACCATACCCGACGTCAACCCAGAAGTGCTAACTTGGATGGACCGACCAGACTGCCCAGCCCACCATTTCGTGGATGGGGCAAACAAAATCCGTTAAGGCGGGAATGTGAAGCTCAAAACCTCCTCTTGCTAACACGGCTGGACTGCCCGCCCATCAGGCCAGCGTGAACAGGGGGTTGCTGACAGCCGGCAGGATTTGAGGACGAAACCACTGGGGGCTTTCAACCCCCCCCTCTCCCGAATCTTCCGCCTTGCCGGATGTTGAGTTGTGCTGGGAATGAATTGGCCTGCATACTGCGGACTGGATTCGGATAAATGTGTGTGGATGTGTGTCCGTGTGGGTGCCTCTCTCTAAAGATTTCCAGAGTGATATCTTCCCGTGATATAGTGTAAAATTGGCAGATGCGTCCCGGACGTCCGAAGCTGTCAGCCGAGCGGACGGTGCCTGTTGTCAACATAAGCTCATCGCTCCAGAGGCATAGCCGCTAGCCAGCAAAGGGAAGCAATAGCACTGCGGTAGCTGTATGAGCACTTATGGGCAGCAATGACTAGGTTACGCCCATCTGATTTAAAAAGCAACACCGGAGTATTCATTGGGGATCTTCTGTCCGAGCAGCTGATGAACGTCACTGAGGTGATCAGATCTTCGCTCGGCAGGTAGCTCTTCGGACGATGCGAGAACACTCGTTCGTCCACATCTCAGATACAAGCTTTTAGCTTCAGTTGACAGTAGCTGGCGATCAAACAATGTGCCTAGGCAGGCCTGTAAGCGCAGAAGTAATACCAGTTTTTGGACAATCCAGTATTAGTACCGTCCACTATGAGCCTGCGAATTTATCAGCACCTGGAATTCCATTTTCAAAGTCTCAGAGTAGATTTCAGCGAGCACTTGTATCAGGCACAGGCAGCATCTGGGTGCTGCCCAGTCTGAAACCGCACCCGTCATCGACAGTAAGTAGTTATCGAAGCGGCCACTCCCGTGACCTAGCATCGAAACGCTTACGCCACACCACCCGTAACATCATTGCCGATGGAAAAGGAACTCTGTGATGTGAGCTGCAGAGGAAGCAACTAGTGTGACATCAGTCGACTCGTTCGACCAGGGCAGGAATACTCCCACAGTAGTGATGGCACTTCACGGGCCTATCTTTTTCTTTACTAGGAAAATGCTCCGTACCTAGTTTCCGCATGTGTGTCTCGCCCTCGGGGGGGGGGGGGTTAGTTTCTAGAGGTTTGTCTATTACATCAATAGGCATTCGGTGTGGGTGTCATCTAGCTAGTTGCCAGTATGGTTTCTCCGTGCCGCTCCCGGTCAGGTCCGTGGTTCTTCGCCGGATGGCCCTCGTCCGAAGTCAAGCTACCCGCGGTATGCGCAAAGTGGCCACTCTGGACTCAACCCGGACTCGTGGCTACTCCAGATGAGGTGATCCCATGGCTCATGATTACAGTACTGGGAGGCTGAGCAAGACTGTCTTGCGTATATTGTCGCAGCCCACCTCAGCCTGCCTGGCAGGCTCCTCGAATTGAGTGCTGCCCGGGAACATGTCCAGGGGGGGTTGATGGAAGGGTCCTGGCGGTACTTTGCAACATCATGCGCTCTCGCGCGTATGAGGCTACCGGATGAGGCAGCGGCAGCGGGAGAGGCAGCGGTGGTGGTGGTGGCGCTTCCGCAAATAGAAGGAGGCCGTTGGGATGTCGGCCGCAAGCTCACGTCTCGGATGTGGTGATTGCCTTGTGTGCCTGGATGCACCATGCTTGGGCGGGCGATTTGCATAAACAGGCGTGGAGCCTGGGGAAAGGGGCGGCGCCGAGGTGCGCAGGTGTGGTAGACTGCCGGGCGCTGTGATTTGCTCCCGAGAAGGTGGGATGAGGACGTCGTCGAGTAGGCATGGTTTCAGATAACTTGGAGCAGCCCAGAACACCAAGAGGGAATAGGCCGGCCCCTATTTCGTCTGGACTAAGAAGCCACAACCTGGGAGAGATCGGAGAAGCATTCCACGGTCTTGGGCGAGAGCATGAGCATGTAAAAAGGGTCGAGGCAGCCCGCCCCTGCGATGGTGTTTTGGCGCGGCTTGGTCGATGACCGATTTGTGCACACCATTTCAGACCAGACCAGACCAGTCCAGTGCAGTTGGTCGTATCATATCATATCATACCATACCACAATTCCAGACCTTGTGTGAATAGCCTCCCTCGACTTTCAAATCTCCAGTCGCCGGTGCTCATTTCGTCGTTGCTGCGTACGGCCGAGTCGTTTGATTGGGGACAGGGACAGCAAATAAAAGCGACTCCTAAAAGGGCCTAGGACGGCCTGTCAGTTAGCGCCACTACCGACAAAATGCAGGCCCAAGACGGGGGAGCAGTGGGTCCCTCCGGCAACACGCTGTATTATTTACCAGGCGGGGAACACGAGGCGTCGACAACAACCAATGCGACGCCGCCATCTTTCGATCCAGGCTATGAGAGGCCGCCATCGCTAATCTCCACGGCTTCCGACTGTCTTTCGGACACTTTTAGCAGCTACGACTCGAGAAGATCCACAGTCAGCAGTGTCTCCTCCGCCGCCACAGCTCCAAGCCAAAGTCAATATCAACAACACCCGCACCCCTCCGTCACCTCGTCGCCCTCTTCCCGTTCTTGCGACCCACAATCACAAGCGAATTCCCCGCAGCGACCGCTGACTCGGAGCCGCGAGAACGCCAAACAATTGCATGCTGCCCGCCTCCAGAAACGCGCCGCCTCCCAGAGCTTGGCCAGCGACCCTGCCGCCGACCACAAGGACGACCGCGACCCCGACGACCCATCTGTTCGCCTCCGCCGAAGAGCTGGAAGCGCCCGCCGCTTTCGAAAAGGCACCAACCCCGGATCTAAGCAGGCTGCCCTCGCTGCCACCGAACCAGGCGCGCCGCCTCATGAGAAGCTCCTAACCAAGATGGCCTTTGCTGAGCAGCAGCACTGGATCACCGTCCAGCAAAAGACCTTTACCAAATGGCTCAACACGAAGATAGACGTCAGGGGCCTGGAGGTTAAGGACCTGGTCAAGGACCTGAGCGACGGTGTATGTCTTGTCCCTTGAACCTGTCACCTGATCCACTACTTCGTGCATTTGATGGCTAACACGTCCCTCACCTATAGGTCATCCTCATCCACTTGTTAGAATGTTTGTCTCAGGAGTCTCTGGGTCGTTACGCCGCGAAGCCGAAGCTCAGGGTGCAGCGTTTCGAAAATGTGAACCTCGGTCTGGACTTTGTCAAGTCGAGGGGAATCCAGATGGTGAACATGGGTGCCGAGGATGTGGTCGACGGAAACAGGAAGATCATACTCGGCCTGATATGGACGCTCATTTTACGATTTACGATCAGTGACATTAACGAGGAGGGCATGACGGCAAAGGAAGGTCTCTTGCTGTGGTGTCAACGGAAGACGGCGTGTTACGAGGAATGCGATGTCCGGGATTTCAGTGCGAGCTGGAACGATGGTCTGGCCTTCTGTGCGCTCTTGGACATCCACAGACCCGACTTGATCGACTATGACCAACTCGACAAGTCAGACCACAAGGGTAACATGCAGCTTGCATTCGACATCGCCCATAAGGAGATCGGCATCCCCAAGCTGCTGGATGTTGAAGATGTTGCCGACGTGCCGAAGCCTGACGAGCGAAGTTTGATGACTTATATCGCTTACTGGTTCCACGCTTTCTCGCAAATGGAGAAGGTTGAGAACGCTGGTCGACGAGTGGAGAAGTTTGTGAACAACATGCAAGGCGCGTGGGAGATGCAAAGCGCCTACGAAAGACGGATGAGGGCCCTGCTCAAGGCCATTCGAGAACAGGTTGAAAGCTGGCAGACTGCAAAGTTTGAGGGAACCTACGCAGATGCAAAAGCACAGGCAACACAGTTTTCGGCTTACAAAAGAGGGGAGAAGAGGGAATGGGTTGCAGAGAAGAGCGAATTGGCGACGTTACTCGGCAACATCAAGACTAAACTTGGCACATACCGCCTGAGGCCATACGATCCACCAGTGGAGCTGAGCTTAGAGACCTTGGACAAAGAGTGGACAAGGCTTTCGAGTGCAGAGATGGCCAGGGGTCAACTGATAAATGAGACCATCCGAGAGTAAGTCTTGGGCCCAGCTGACCAACCGTACGCACCCATGCTAATCAAAGAAACCAGCATCAAAAATGCTCTACGCAAATCATTCGCAGACAAAGCAAACGACTTTGCCATGGCCCTCAACACGATGCAACTGGCCATATCAGGGCTGGAAGGTGATGTGGAAGACCAACTGCACCACGTCCGCAAGCTTAGCGATAACCTCCCTCCTTTGGACGCCTACCTCCAGAAGATCGCTGAGGTTGACGCCAAGTGTGAAGAGGCGAATATCGAGGAGAACGACTTCACAACCTACACCTATGACGAGCTCTGCTACGAGCTGTCCCTGGTCAAGACGTCCGTGTCCAAAAAGCTGTCCTTCCTGGACAACCAGATGGTCGCGCGCAGCATGACCAACCTCACGCCGATCCAACTCGAGGAGTTCGAGTCGGTATTCAAGCATTTCGACCGCGACGACTCCAACAATTTGGCAGAAATCGAGTTCAGCGCAGCGCTCGCGTCCTTGGGACTGGTCTTCTCCGAAGACGAGATGCACGACTACTTCGAGGAGGCGTCCGATGGACGCGACCGCGTCAGCTTCGAGCAGTTCATCCGCTTCATGGTGGACGTGACCGAGGACCAGAACACAGCCGAGCAGGTGTTCCAGTCATTCCGTGAGGTCGCAGACGGCAAGCCATACGTCACGGAGATGGACCTGCGGCACTCGCTGGTGCCGGACGAGGTCATCGAGAAGCTCATCGAGATGATCCCGCCGCACAAGGGGCCAGACATGCAGTCGGACCGCGGCCAACCGCAGTACGACTACATTGCCTTCATGGAGAAGATGATCTCGGACGAGCGCGCCGCCGCATTTGGGGCCGGGTCGGCCTCGGGCAGGTCCAGCCCGACCAAGAGCGGCGGCCCACTGTCGGAGAGGACCAACGGCTCCAACGCGAGCGGCAGCCCGAAGAGCCCTGCGAAGTCCAACGGCGGTCACTGATTCCGTCACGCCGGGACCAGAAAAGTTGCCTCGGTTCTGAGGTCGTAACATGCATGCATACACCGTAACATAACGTATCAAATCGAATCAAATTCGTGACTGGGGCAAGGGGGGGACAGCGGGACGGTGTAAAGGGCGTTCCGGGCTTCGACGAGACTAAATCTGCATGCCCAAGCGAACGAAATCCATTGTTCTCTTTGTCTTGACAATCGCTTTTTGCGCGCATCATCACCATCACCACCACGATCAACACTACATAATCTTAGTATATAGGGCGGGGTGTGCTTGTCCAACGGGACATCATTGCCCAGCTCACGACAGATACATATCACTGCTGGCTGACTGTCAGCCGCGGAAATGGGACGGAAACAGACAGACAGACGCCTCAAGAATGGGACGACACCAAGGGGCCAGTATCGCTGTTTGTTTTGCTCGTTGGGCGCTTGGGGCATATGTTCGAGATGGCGCCCTCCAGGTTCGGTCCACTATGTATTGCTCATTCACACCCCCCAACATTACGTGGTCTGGTACCAGAGGGAATAGTGTTGATATCTGCAGAAATACGTGCGTAGCTTCCGTAGAGAAAAAAAGAACCGATATTCAAAAACACGCAAGGACGAACGATCGCCACAAGATTCCAACCAAGTTGATGTATATATTTTCTTCTGTACCAAGATTTGCCTGGCTCGACATGAGCAAATGGCCCAGTGACTGAATGAGTGTATCCACATGCTAGAAAATCAGCTTTCTCCAAACGTCCGGCCCATGCTGTAGTAAAATCAGATACGCCTGTAAAGCCCGCCCCGGGCCCCAAACCGTCTTGCCAGTTCCAGTCTATTTTGTCCCCAAGTGCGACCTGTGGAAATCAAGAAAAGAATAAAGTCACCCGACCCTTGTTTGAACGCTCTATGTGTTTTTGAAAATTGGAAGACAGGAGGACTTCACTCCTTGAACGCCCCCATCTCATTCAACGCGCCTGCCAACCTCCTGTAGTCTCGGAGCAGCTCGAGCACCTCGCCGATCCGTAAGTCAGAAGGGTTCTGCATCTCCATGAACCGCTTGTTTGGCGGATTGATCTTGGGTGTCTCCTTGGGAGGTAGGGTTGCTGCTAAGTCAGGGAAAGCCTGTCCATATACTCTCGTCAGCTCCATTCTTATTCCTTGTTCTGTCTATATAAAGGAGGCGAGACGGGGACGATTACTCACCGTAGCCAAGTCACCCCCCTCAGCAGCTCCCGCCTTAGGTGGCACCTGCGGTGTGACGGGTTGTGACGGAGTCCTCGCAAAAGCCCGGAATGACCCAATCCCCCCTGCCAGCTTGGCCATGGGATTCAGTGAGTTACCGAGGTTTCGCATCGAGTCCATGATGGCCGGGTTGGCGTTGGCTGCTGTGGGGGTTGCACTTGTTGGCGTCTGTTTGTCCTTGTCATCCCCAAAGACTGCGGATAGTCTTTTAGTCGAGCTGCCGGCACTTCTGGAGCTATCTGCACTGTGCTCCCGCACGGACGATGGTTTGCGCCCGCTGATAAGATTCAGCATCTTGTCGTCCCTAGGATGTGGCCGTTTGTTCTCCGTGTCGTCGGGATTCAACAAAGAACTGGTGGTTGATGTATCGTCTTCGAGAGGAGGAGTGCCGATCAGTTTTCGGGCATCCTCAAGGGTTTTCGGAGCAGCGACTTCTTCGCCTGCGCCGGCGGGCTCCCGAAGTCTACCTATGAAGAACTTGTAGCTGTCTCCCAAGCTGTTGCCGATTGTCTTCAGCCCTGCATCTGCCGTGTTGCGCATGGCGTCGCTCGCCGCACCAAAAGCCTGTGCTGGCGTATTCACCAGGTCACTAAACCGGCGGTTTCGCTGCTGGGCTTCCCTGAGCTTCGAGGCTTGTGACGCGGTGGGTTTTAGAAGACCGCTGGCATCATTTCCATCAACCTGCTCTACTGCGGTACTCGCAGTAGACAGCCCTGGCGAGTAGGCGGGTGGGAAGGTCTCAGCCCTAGGCGTACCTGGCCGGCTGGAAGGTTTTACTGGTCCTGAGGGAGCCTCATCTGACCGCAAAGTCGACAAATCGACCGTTTCCAGGAATCCGATTGCTGCCTCTAAATTTGTCAAGCAATAGGCTGCCTCCCCGACGAGCTTGGGTTCCCATCGGAATCGTTCAATGAATCTCAGGTCGCTTGTGACATTCATGTTCTCGGGTGGCAGGGTAATCAAAGTGTAAATGAGCATGGGCATAATCTCGTCAGCCGAAGATGATGGGTGGAAATTTGACAACGTATCCACAATACTCTTGTGTGCCTGCTTCAGGTGGTTGAGCTTGCCCAGGGGGTAGCGACTCTCGTTCATGGCTATGAGCTCTTTCCTGGCTCCGTCGAGCCACTTCCGCACCTCTTCCGCCTTCTGGGCCTGGGCCTCTGGCGGCTCACCAGACTCCGTCAGCTGGACTCCCAGGTCGCTTAGGCCGATCCCGACGACAGCCAAGGCTGCCGTCTTGGAGCGGAGGACATCGTCTGCAGCCTCATCCTGTGTTGTCCGGTGTCGATATATTTTGGCATAGATTCCCTCACAGAGTCGCCTCTCAACGGCTTCTTCCAAGGTCCCGCGTTGCTGCTCGAGGGCCTTCCTTGCCTTCTTGCGCTGTGCCAGCTCCTCTGCCGTGATCAATTGCTGTTCCGGCTGCTCTGACTTTGGAGTTCCAGCCTTCCTATCCTTGTTGCCGATCGCAGCTGCTTTGGCCCGTAGTAAACTCGTAGCGGACGCTCTGGAGGAGTTAGATGGCGCGGGAGAAGAGCCGCGATTGTGTCTCATCAGCAGTGCAGAGATGTGTGTGTCTATGTGTCGGGCGGCTTGGTGGTAGAAGTCCTGGAACATGTGGGAGATGTCGTCGATATTGGGGGGCGTGGGCCGGTTTTTGGCGGACAAGGACTCTATGAAATTGTCCGTCAGGCTGATCAACTCGATGGGCAGGTCATCGAGGTCAACCGACGTCCGCGGTTGCTCAGGAGGCTCGTCGTCATGGTGTGATTGCTCGAAGGCATCGGTGCTAGCGCTCTCGGGTTCCTCAACGATCTGAGAGGAGATACCGGTGGTGGTTATCTTGGGGAGAACGCCATTCTGGATAGTGCTGGCCCTCTTAGGGCGAGCGACTGAGAGCGGATCATTGTTCTCGGCGCGAGTGAAGGACTTGGTTGTCCTCAAGGGATTGGGCCTGGGGTTCGGGGCGGGCATCACTTTTCCTGCAAGAGTGACTGTGAAGCTGGAAAACATGGCTAGCGGTTAGCAAGCGCGTCGGAGGCTTGAGAATGGAGAGTGGAAGCTGGAGGTTGGAAATTGAAGGCTGGCTAGGTAGATAGATGAAGGGCCGGGCAAGGAAGATGGTTAATTAGACCCTGAAGACATGATAGACATGACATACTGGAGGGCGGTATGACGAATGCACGGATATGCGGGACACGACGGGATATAGGGGACGCAGTATGCTATGCAGTATATGCATCCGAGTCGGGGCGAGGCGAGGTGAGTTGTTAGGCGAGGCGCATAAAACACCAAGGCGGTGGTTGAAACCAGAGGACGGATAGGGGCGGGCGGCAAGAAACAAGGCCAGGCCGTCACCAGCCAGCTACGCCGTCCACGAGGCCGAAACGGTCATGAGCGGGCGGGCACGAAGCTGGCTCGTTCGATCGCAGCGAGTCGTCGAGTCGAGTAAGCAGGCGGCCTGTCTGGACCTGAAGAAACAAAACGGCCAGGAGAGGTGGAGGAGCAGGGTGGCCAGTGTCAGTGTTGGCACATGAGGTATTCGGTATCATGGGGGAGGTGATTGTCAGTAGTCTAGTAGTACAGTACAGTACCGTACCTTGATTGGAGCGAGCTCAAGCCTCAAGCTCCCGGCCCTTCCACTCAACAGGCAGGCAACTCGCTGCTTGTACCTGGACGTGCATTACGGCGTGGGGCAACAGGCAAGGGAAGACGTAGCATCTGGTGGACCCCTGCCGGGCTGTCTGTTGCGCTAGCCACGACGGAGCTGCAGCTGTCAAGCCACCCCATGAATGATTGCGATCTCCTGGTGCCTTCGACGATGCGAGATGCTCGTCTCAAAGCACTCTCTCCTCTCATCTGCCAGCAGGGCAGTACAGCACAGTATTATGCCGAACATAACATGTCATGCTCTGTGACTCTGCTCTGGGCTGTGCTCTGATGCGCCGTCATGGCTTTTGGAGCCTTTGGACTCCCGTATGCAAGTCATCGAGTTGCATTCTTCCCCTTTCTTGTTCTTCTCGCCCGCGTCCTTCCCCTCACACGTGGTAGCGTACCTGGGTCAGTCAGCCGTTGCGATGCTTGCCTGCGCTTTGGGGGGGAGGAGATCATCGTTCAGGGTCACATGCCAGGATGATGTCCCCCCCTAGCGGCTGATAACGCAACCGGCCATGTGCCCAAGATAAGCCCATACATTCATACGCTGGGACATAGGCTATCCGGGTAGTCTGGTAGTCTACTCTCTCCATCCCTGCTGGCTTGACGTCGTCATCCATACAGTTCATGTGCCTCCTGTCTGCAGGCAGACGACCCGCGGCTCATCCTCTCTCGCAGTCCGTCTCATTCACTCACTGGCCTCCGACATCGTCTCCCTGACGGCCACCAATATCTACATCCCTACATCCCACACTTGCACTGCTCTTTCTGTCCTCACTACGCTGCTCGGAGACTCACTATCTTTCTGCCGTTCTGCACATCATCAACATGATCCTCCGGCGCAGGGCCACGGGCGGTGATACGTGCACCTCTGCTGGCAGAGTTACCGCCCATCTCCTCTTATCATTCCTCGCCTTCTCTCCATCCACCCACGCTGCCAGTCACCCCAGGGCAGACGACCAGTCAGTCTTGCAACTACATCCTGACTTCTTCCATCCCGCCCCTGAGCCCCCAGTTCCCGCAGAGCACACCTTTGTAAGTCCCGCGCTACTTGCCATCTCCATCAATAATAACAACCAGCGGCATCGGTATTGACTCGTGTCTTTGTCCAGACTCTGAGACATGTCTACCATCACGGCACACACAGGCACCCGACCCTGCACAGGAAGCAAGATGTGATACACACAGATCAGGAAGTATGGCTGGCTGCCGAGGACGACCATCCCGAAGTGCGGCTGCCACCATTACGAGCACGAAGCGACGCCACCAGGATCCAGAGATTAGTCGACAGACGTCCCAGTGTCATAGATCCTATGGTAGCCCTATCGCGGCAGAATGGCTACGTCTCGGTCTTATCGCCAGACGCCTGGACTGTTGATGACATCCCCGGCCCCAACATCACCGACAGGGACACCATCGTCAGTCTTGCCTACATGGCTGCAAACGCCTATGTCGAAACTCCTGATAATATCGAATGGACAGACGTTGGCGAACCCTTCAATAGGTCCGCTGACTTTGGATGGGAGACTGATGGGCTCCGGGGCCACATCTTTGCCGACGAGACAAACTCGACCGTCGTCATAGGATTGAAGGGCACGTCGATGGCTATCTTTGACGGAGAGGGCACCACCACCAATGACAAGGTCAACGACAATCTGTTCTTCAGTTGTTGCTGTGCTCAGCAAGGGCCTTGGCTTTGGCATCAAGTCTGCGACTGTGCGACAGGCACTTACTCGTGCAACAACACCTGCGTGGTGCAGGCACTGAGGAATGAAAGCAGGTACTACGGGGCGGCGAGGGAACTATACTCAAACGTCACAGCACTCTACCCAGACTCCAACATCTGGATGACAGGTCACTCCCTGGGAGGTGCTGTCAGTGCCATGCTCGGCCTCACATATGGCCTGCCCGTAGTCACATTCGAGGCCGTCCCTGACGCCCTCCCGGCCGGCCGACTCGGCCTCCCGGTCCCACCCGGTGCCGACCCAAGCAACCCTCAAACACGAGAATACACCGGCGCCTACCATTTCGGCCATACCGCAGACCCGGTGTACATCGGGACATGCAACGGCGCGACCGCATCATGCTCTTACGGTGGATACGCTCTGGAATCCGCATGTCACACTGGCCGCGAGTGTGTTTACGACGTCGTGGCCGACAAGGGCTGGCGCGTTGGCATCGGCACGCATAAGATTCGGTCGGTCATCAACGACGTTATCCTCAAGTATGATGAGGTGGCCGAATGCAAGTTCACGCCCGAGTGTCGAGACTGCGCGAACTGGAAGATGTACGAGAGCAACGGCACCGAGACGACAACTACCTCGAGCTCGTCTTCCACCACCAAGACCAGAACAAGGACGGAGACCTGCAAGACGCCTGGTTGGTGGGGGTGCTTGGACGAGACCACGACCGGCACGGCCACGACCACGACGACCACGAGCACGTCATCCACTTCGACTTGCAAGACGCCCGGCTGGTTCGGATGCAACGACAAGACCACACCAACCACCACCACCACTACGTCTTCATCGTCGAGCACCACGAGCACCACGAGCACTAACACCACCACCACGTGCGAGACGCCTGGTCACTTCTGGGGCTGCTGGGATACCACCACAACGACGGGATCAACCACCGCGGCCACATCAGAGCCCACAGTCACCGGGCCGTCCGTGACGACCACAAGGCCGATCACTCCAAGGCCAACTGCAACGCCGACCCCGACCTCGACGTCCACCTCGGTGCTGCCGACCCAGTCGCACTGCACCAAGAAGGGCTGGTTCGGGTTCTGCAAGGGCTGGGGGAAGCTGGCAGAAGATGAGATTTAGTGGCAGGACCCATCTCGAGAAGAGGCTTGGGTCGGAGTTGTGTTGTTTTGCAGCCAGTTTGTGGCTAGAATTGGGAATTTCAGGGAAATGAAGGGGGGGGGGCCCCGAACAGGGGATTGAATTGACAGCCGGGCGTGCACTGGGAACGGCGTTCTGGGTACAGGTTGATCAGCTAGCATACAGTCCTCAAGCTGACCCTGCATGGGCATATAAAGAAACTGAATTTGTAAATATTTAAATTGAACAGCATTTGATATTTTCTCTCACTCTTCAAAGTCAGCATGCTTGGAAATATCTGAAAACGAAACGTAGCAAATGTTGGCAATCGGCCTTCGACGTAGTTACGGGCTATGTAAAACCCACCCCCAAAACAGAGCTGCCATTCGCTTTCTCACTTCACCTCTTGCTGGAGTTGACGTGATTTGTGAGGGATGCTCCAAGCAGAAGCCAACATCATTGACACTTCACACATATAAATTGGTCAATTTGGCGAGATGCATTTGATGCCAATTTCATATCCATTCCATGCTTTCCGTTGACTCCTATCCTTACATACGTACAAGCCATTTCCTTGCTATACAGAGCGAACATAATGCAAGTACCGTACGTAAAGTGCGTTCTGCGTGCGTGCCTTTCGTCTCATCCGTACGGCCGCAATGTACCGAGATACGTATGCGTGCTGGCCGCCCCTTAGGGTCATTCCATGCGTTCTCACTGCTTCCCTCCTCCAGTTCATTATCTTCGATGCTCTTGAGTCCTCGCTCGACTCCTCAAAGTCGCTATGCCCTCGTCAAATCTCTTCCCCGTTTCCACGGACCAATGTCCTCCAATCCTTGCTTTGGCAATCAGCAGAAGCCACGGACCTTATTATGCCCACCAATTTCTTGTCCTCGTGCACGTAAGCAAAAAGAAAAGTGCGACGATGCGGAAGAAGCCACCGCCAGCAAAATCGTACACAGGAATGTGGTGATTATAAGAGATAGCAAAGTGGAAACCCTTTCAATAACGCAGAAGCCTTACTTGAAGTCCATAATCAGCCGAACATTAAAAAATGAATATTGGATCTTTTCAAGACGTGTTCTTAATTCGCCACCTCTTCCTCAACCCAACCGTTGAGACCACCTTGAATGGCGAGGCCGTAACCACCGAAGCTGGATTGGTATTGGTGACCGCGTCGGCCACCGTCATCACCTCCAGCACTGGCACCAGCACCGCCGTAGCTGTGTGGGCTGTTGCCGCCATTCTCAAAGCCTGGGGCCAGGACCGGCAAACTCACAGCTCGGCTGTGTTGACCACGTGTGTTGGGAGCGAGCAGACCGCCGATAGTCGTTGGTCCAGAGCCAGGGTTCTGGTTTGCATAACCGTTCGAGATGCTCGCAGACTGACCATGCCCGGAAACTGGGCCCTCAGGAATTTGAAGAGAAAGTTCGTTTGGCGACGAGGAAGCGGTGCCGAAGAGGACAGCCTGCTGCGCAGCAAGAGCTTGGTTTTGCTGCTGCTGCTGGTGCTGGGCCTGCTGGGAGACCTGGTTCAGGTAAATAGTGAGCGGGTTGCTCTGCGCGAACAGGCCCGGTTGACCGTTGGTTGGGGATCCACCCTGTCCACCCTGGCCCTGCGGCGAGGGAACTTCATTGCGAGGGGATTGAGCCTGCTGCTGCTGCTGCTGCTGCTGGAGCTGGCGTGGTGGGTTGCCGCATCGATCCTTGCCAAAGTTGACCTTGAACTTCCTGTACTCGTCCTTGCTGCGCACAGCCTCGATAGCCTTGATGGCATTGGCGATGTTGGTAAAGTTGACAAATGCGCAACTCTTCTCCCGCAAGGCGTTGACCAACTCAATCTCGCCATACTCGGAGAAGTCTTGTCTCAGCCTCTCCTCGGTCCAGCTTTCGTCCAGGTTGCCGATGTATACATTTCGCGATGCACCGCCGCTAACAGCCAAGGCAATAGCTGGGGGCAGAGCACCGGAGTGCTTGCCCCAGCCAATCTTCAATCGCCGGTTGTGGATCATGAGACCTTGAATGTTGCTCAGAGCGTAGAAAGAAGCGGCCGCGGTGGGGTCGATGAATGTGACGAAGCAGATGTGCTTGTCGGGGATGTACCGAATGTGGTGCAACAGACCACCTCGCACGACATTGCAGATCTCCTCGATGGTAGTCTCGGGGTGAATATTACCGAGGTAGATAGTCCTGTTTCCGAGATTGTTGATGCCACCAGCAGTAGTGGCAACAGCGGCAGCAGCCACGGACTGCTGGGCCAGAGCACTCGAAATGAGGTCACGGTCAGCACCGGTCAGCATGTGTGCGTATCCAGGGGCAATGCCGAGGTACTGGGCGGCGTTTTGCTGCTGTGTCTTCGAGACATAGGCACATCGATCCTTTCCATAGTACACTCGGCGCGGTGCCTGCCACTTTGCCTCCTGAGGAAGTTGAGATACGGCCTTGATGGCATTGGCAATCGACAGGAAGTGAATGAATGCGATATTCTTCTCACGGACAATCTTGACCGTATCAATGGCACCAAATTTGCCAAGATCCTCGCGGATCTCCTCCTCAGAAATTTCCTCGGGCAGGTTACCGAGGTAGACGTTCCGAGAGGCACCAGACTGCTGCACTGCGAGGGCAACAGAGGTAGGCACCTGAGACGGCTTGCCCCAGCCAACTTTGATATCCTGACCCTTGATGCAGAGCTTTTTCAAGATGGCATCAGAGTGGAAGTGAGTGGCGGAGCTGGCGTCCAGGAAGGAGATGAAGGCACAGTTCTTGTCGGGGAGCAGGCGGACGGACTCGATCTGGCCACTGCGCACGTGGCTCAGAATCTCGTCGGCCGGAGTGTCCTGGGGGATGTTTCCAAGGTAGACTGTGCGGCTGGTTCCGCTGACCACGGGACTCATGGTGGGAGAGCCAGGGTTCATCGGCATCTGCATCTGGCCTCCCATGGTGCTGTACCCAGCGGTTGGGGACTGGGGAGAGAAGAACTGAGGAGCTCCGTAGGTCGAGGGGGAGACATAGCCACCGGGCGACATTGGCTGCTGGACGGGGCTCGACATGCCGTTCTGCTGAGCCTGCTGGGCTTGCTGGTAGGCATTCATGTTCTGGAACTGGCTGTTGGCAAAGGCGGCCGGGGTGCCAGGCTGAAAGGGGCTTCCGAGGAGCAGCTGGGACGGCAGCAGAGGAGTGAACTGCATATCGAAGCCAGTGCCTGGAGTGGTCAGGTCAGCCACATTGGGCTGAGGCTGCTGGTGGACATTCTGCGTATTGATGCTCTGCGTGTTGATCGTAGGAATGTTGCCACGTCGAGGGTGTCTGTCGGCGAATCCAGAAATGTTAGAAGTGAAAGCGCCGTGAGAGAACCCAGTATCGCTGTTCGAAGGCTTCGAGATATGGCCGGGGAAACGGCCCTGACCACTGCTTGGACCGGCCTGGCCGATGGGACCTGGGTTATGGTCCTGCATCCCGAGGAGATGAGGGGGGACAAGGTTGTCCCGACCGACGTTAGATAGAACAGCCGTTTTGAAGGATAGACGTGCCCCTACGAGAAGGCACGAGTCGAGATGCTGTTGGAGGTGCGTGGGGCTGGACCGACGCTCCGTGGAAGTACAAATGGGTATCTCAAAATTCCACAACTGGTGGTGGTACGCAGTTGTGAAAAAGCTTGAAGCTGTTCAAAATCTGCAGGACAACCCGAGCTTGAAGACACGGAGCCGCACCCACGAAGTCGAAGAATACAAGTGAATGCCGTATATGCAATTGAAGTTGCTAGTAGTTGTTCAAACCGACAAATAACAGTCGGGAACGAGGACTCGAGGCAGGAGAGTCCAAGAAAAGCGTCGAGTTGCAGTGGCGGTCAAAGAACGAGCGGCCCAAAATCCAGCGAGTCAAGAATCGGGTGGTAGAGGATATTCCGGGACGTGGCGACAATTAGACGACAGCGTACCCCTCCTCTACTCTCTTGATATCGAACAAAGACAGACAGCCGGGACTGGAAGGACGGGCGCGACTGGAGTTGTAGCAGAATCTCGAGGAGCGGAAGCCAGAAGTGGGATATGCGGCGAACGGGGAGGAAGCCTGAGCTCGTTCGAAGGGTGGCTTTCGCGTGGGTTAGGGGGGGTTGTCTAGGTTCGAAGAGCACACGACAAAAAGACTACAACCAATATATGCTGAATAACGAGCGTGATCTCGAACAAAGTCAGGCAAGCTAGCGAGGAGCTGCTCGACGGGATAAAATGCCAGCGAATTAAAGAGGCGGCAGAAGGGGTTGCGAAGAGGGACGAAGAGAAGAAGCTGAAGCTCAGGCTCGTAGTCGGGTCATGGGCGGATTGAGGGGGCGATCCAAGGACACGAAGGTGAACTAGAGCGAACGAAGGGGAGATTGAGCCTGAAGAAGAGGTTCAAGATCAGGGCAAGGCAAGAAAAGGAGAGGAAGAAGAGGTGTGGTGAGTTGGTCGAAGGGGGGGAGGTGAGAAGAGAGGGGACCAGGGACTGGCAGGCCAGGGACTAGAGACTAGGGACTAGGTACATGTAAAATTGGACAGGTAGGGAGGGAAGGAGGAGGACTGGGGCAGGCGACGGGGGTTGTACTCGCGGTGAGCATTGGAAGGTCCCCGCCGAAAGGGGCAAGGGCGAAATCTAGTGCGCAGACCCCCGTCGCTGCAATTTAACTCTTCCGCGCCTTCGTTGTCGAAGGAGAAAAGAAGTCGGCAGACCTTGTTGCGCAGTACTCATTCAGTACGCACTACTCTCCTGGGCAGTATGCAGCAGAAGTAGCAGTACGTTGTGGACAGGTGGACAGACTGACTAGACACACGACTTCCCTCTCACAACCACCGTCTGGTATTGAGTGCAGTTTTGGCCGCAAGCACGGAATATCTCTTATCCTCCACCCCTCCCCCAAGATTGACGTTCCAAAAGGAGACATTTCAATCGGTGTGTACAACAAGGCGCAGTACAAGCAAATCGTGAACCCTGTTGCAGTCTGGAGGGCGAAGTTCGTGCTTCATTTCACGTTGGTTCATGCCCTGCGGGTTCTGCTGGTCTGCTGGTCCTGTCAGTCCAGAACATACGTGCAGTACTGGTACAGCGCATGCAGGCATGGTGACGGGAAGCCGGGTACCCCTTAGTTTGGTACCTGAGTAGCGCTCAGCTGGTTGGCGCTTGAAATCTGGGGACGGATCGACTGCTGCTCCCTTTTTTTTTGTATCCAGCCTGCCGGAGTAATTTGGTAGACCACATTGGCCCAGGCACAGTCATGGAGGTGCAGCACACACACACAGTTAGTCTACCTCTACCTATACCTCTACCTAGGGTACAAATGCATTGACGTAGCCGTGTCCGTACCCGTACCCATCTCACCGTCCTGCCAGGCGCTTCATGCTATGCTAGTCTACTGCTTACAACATCATCCAGAGTACGACAGGAATCAGAATCAGCAGCTCTCCAACATCCCGCCAGTTAGGTACTTTCCTCATGTGCTGTATTGCTTGGGGCCACGAATCAAGCCCGAGCCAGTGGCCGCCCAGATGGTCCAGGTGCAGACTGCAGACTGCAGTAGCGCGAGCTGCCAACGTTGGATTGCGCCGGGTAATTTCAGCAAATCCACGTTGCCGCGAGAGATGGCTGATGACTTGACGCGCCGCCGTGCAACCTTACGATAAACCATCCCATTTAATCTTTCGTGTAAGCTCGACCACCTCGCATTTCCCAGACAGGCCAGGCAGGCCAGACAGGCCAGCTCGCCTGCCCATCCTAGGCTGTCGGCCCCAAGCTGTGAAGGGGGGCCCGCCCCGTAGGTTCGCAGAGATGCATCGATCGCTGCCGAATGTTTCGAAGCCAGAAACGAAACAAAGCCTCCAACCCTCCAGGGGTGGTTTTCGCGGGCCAGCCCAACCAGGCCGGCCCTTCGCATGCACAGGCAAGTGGGCGGCCAAGCCGCATCGGATAGCTAGCTGGGGGGACAGGCTGGATTTGAGTTTGTCCTTGTGTGGGACAGCCTATTTGCAGTTGAGCACCCAGGACCTATTGGCAATTGCCGAAGACACAGGCGGGCGAGAAGAATGCACTCATTCACAGCGCGGTGGGGGGTTGAGGTTCTTCTCAATTCGACGCAGTTTTCAAGACTTCTCACAATGTTACCAATCACTCGTCAGACACCTGGGTCTTTCAACCAAGATACCTATGGACTTGTTCCCAGCTGGAAAGGGGGCCGTTGGTTTTACTACTAATTGGGTTGCGCCGTTTATTCAGACACGAGGGCCCCCAGGCCCAAGGCCCCGTGTAACTTGGGGCGGATCTGCAAGCACCGACCAAACCCACCAACCCACACCAAGCGTGTGCTCGGGCAGGGTAGCAGATGGAACCCTTTTTCCCCAGCTGTACATATTGCGTGCGCGCGTGGGTACAGTAACCTTGAATGGCGGCCTCGCAGGGTGAGGTGCGTTCGCCCTGCAGCGATTCGCAGCGATCGGGAGCCGTCGAAACTTCAGCGGATAAAAAGCATCGTCCATTCATGCTTCTCGCGCGCGGAGAACAGCCCGCACCGGCAGTCTCCTCCCAGCTCTCCAATTAGCCAGGTACCGGGACGCAACGGCGCCGACACTTCTGCAGGAACATCGAATCAAAGAGTGGAGCCGCAGCAGGCAAGGGGACGGGGAGGGGGGCAGGCTGCAACGAGAAAGGAGACGACATGAAGAGAAAAGAAGCATCACCCTCCACTTCAATAGCACCATGCTCGCAGCCAGCATCACACCACAATGAACTGCTTCTGGAGCCCCGTTTTGGAACAGCCAACTACCACCGCTAAAACAAAAACCCACAGATCAAATCACGTCTAGCCGTGTCGGCCATTGCCTATCCTTTGCCTAAAATAAAGAAGAAAAACAAGTCCGTGTGAGCAGAGGCTATTCAGTCTAGCTTTGCTCTCGGATGCGGCTTGCGAGTCAAGTAGACAAAAATGCGAGGACGTTCAGAGAAGTGAAGAAGACAAAACTTAGGCATCGCAGCTCTGAAAACATGCTGTACACAACAAATTCAGATCCCCACAAATGGGCTGCAGTATCGGAAATGGCTCCTGGATTTAGACAAGGCCAAGGCCCATGGCAGCCCCCCTCCCCCTCCCTTCCCTCTCAGTTGCCAGCCAGGATAGCTTCAGCCAGCCCAGCTATGCGGCAGGCTCTTCCGGCGCGGAACCTATCATTATCGATTTCTGGCGGCTAGCGAGAGAGAAGAGGCACGCGACAGCCGCGCTGGTGGTGACGGTCAGCTATGATTGTGACACGTTAGCACGAGGCTTGGGTGTCGTGCGTACATCACAAGAAACGCCGATTGCGCGGTGGTGGCTCCAGAATTGAATGCCCTCGAGCTCTCATTACTGGCCCTCCTCGACCTCCTGTATCACCCGAGACTCTAGCAGCTATAACGAATTGCCAGGGGGGGTCTACGAAATGTCTATCCGCACATCAATCCACATCCCAGCTAAAAATAGCCTATTTTGTGTCCTCATGTCTCAAGCGCCCCAAAGAGACGCCCCAGCGACCTTCGCTCAAGGCTTGCACCGTCCCATAAAGCGAGGGTACATGCAGCAGGTACGCACGGTGTGCTGGTTAGCCAGCCAGGCCAGGAATCGCTCCAGGCCCAGGCCGTACCCACCGTGGGGAGATGTACCGTACTTCCTCTGGTCGAGATACCAGTAGTAAGGGTCAGGGCTGATGCCGTGTTTGTTGAATGCCTGTATCAGCTCGTCATAACCCTCCATTCTCATCGAGCCGCCCACAATCTCGCCGACGTTGGGCATCAGGACGTCGACAGACTCCGTTACGCGCAGGTCATTGGGGTCCTTCTTCATGTAGAAAGCCTTGATCTCCACAGGGAAGTGAGTCAAGAAGATGGGCTTGTTGATCGTGTCCGTCATCTTGCGCTCCGCTGCCTCGGCGATGTCATCGCCGAAAACGTGAGGGTTGCCCTCTTCGTTGAGGATCGGGGGGTCTTGTGCGTTGAGCCTGAAATTAATGTCAATAAGGCAGAACCAAATGGGCCTCAACCGAGGCAGCTTACCAGTCAATCGCATCAGTGTACTTCATCCGCATGAAAGGGCGAGAAGGCTTTTGGAAGCCTGGGTTGAGCTGTTTGACGTAGCCGGCCAGTTCCTCATCCGCCAGAACCATGTCAACAACACCGCAGATCATCTCCTCCAAGTGGGTCAGGAGGTCCTCGAAGGTGATGAAGTCCAGCTCGGCCTCGATGTGAGTGTACTCGGAAAGGTGACGCCGGGTCAGACTCTTCTCGGCACGGAACGACTTCTCGATGCAGTAAACGTTACCCATGGACGGGAGCACGGTCTCGAGGTACAGCTGAGAGGATTGCGTCAGGTATGAGTCCTCCCCGTAGTAGTTGAAACCAAACAGCGTGGAGCCACCCTCGACCTGCGTCTGCACCAGGGCAGGCGGCGACACCTGCCTGATCTTCATCTGCTTGTACAGGTGCCGGAAGGCATAGTCGACCTCGGATCGAAGCTTCATGACCGAAGATGCCTTGTCTCCACGCAAAACCAAGTGTCGGTTGTCAAGCATGTCCGACTCCCAAGGATCCTGAGTAGCGGAGACCTTGTTGGTGAGAGCCTCGAGATCGGTAGGCGCTGATCCCAGCACCTCGTAGTAGTCGACATGCAGCTCTCGGTTGTCAGGCACCTTTGCCCCCTCGGGAGCCTTCTTCATCTCGCCGTAGAGCGTCAGGGAGGTACTTTGGGTGAAGGTCAATGCATCGTAGGTCTGAGTGAGGGGTCCGGCTGATATGATGCATTGTAGGTGGCCATATCCATCAACAAGCTCAATAAACGTCTGGCCACGCAAAGTCAGCACCAAAAATGTCCACGAGCAGTAGAGACGTCCAACGTGGTGCTTACCGCCTGCTTCTGGGGCCGCAATCGGTGGATGCGACCTGACACCTTGACCCTCGTGCCCTTCTTGTCACCTTCGCCCAGCTCCACGTTCTTGTCGTCGATCCTCAGCTTCCTCGCCTCGGGCAAGCTGGGGTCCTGCTTGATGACGACCTTCTTGGCCTCCTCGAGGTTCTTCAGACGCTGCTTCCTCGCCTCCTCCTCAACTGCGGCGCTAGAGGCCTGCTTGGCCAGCTTCTTCTTGTGCTGCTCGACGGCAGAGGTGGCCTTCTTCACGGCGCTCTTGGCGGGTTCTTTCCATTGCAGCGCGGCGCCTGGGTCGTCGCCTGTCTTGGAGGCGCGGGAAAGGTACTTTTTTGTGGGTTGCTCAATGTTGGCGATCATGGCGTAGGCAAGGGACTTGTATGGCTTTGACTCAGAGCCGTCGGCCGAGGCATCGTCGATGCCCGCATCGGTGTCGACGTAGGAGGTGTCGTTCTCGGGCTTGACCCGTTCTGCAAGGTCTTGAATGGCTGCCATGTTTTCTGACGGCTTTGCTTCGAGTCAATTGGCGAGATCGAAACAGCGGTCGAGATTGTGTGGTGGTTGTGTGGTTTTGTGGTTTTGTTCTCAAAGTCCCCAAGGCCGCTATGGTGGGGTCGGACATTTATTGCAAAAGATAAGGGAGCTCGAGTGGGCAGGTTGAGTCACCGCCAGGACTCTGCAGGGAACTTGTCCCGTTTGACTCAACGGTGTCACTAACTGCTATCTACGCATTCTGAAGCACATTTCGGTTTGATATTCCAAATCAGGGGCTAAATTATCTTGAACTCTATGCTCTTTATTCAAGAATGCTGAATTTGAATTGGTTGGCAATCTTTATCGCCTCTTTCGCCGTTGACTGTAGGCTGTACACGTATAACCCCACCAAGATGGTAGACTGTATAGATGGATACCTACCTAGACCTCACAGCTCATCCTTCACCTCCTCCTCCTCCGTCTTGTCTCCCTCAACTTCCGGAGCTGCATGCTCCTTGCCCATCTCCGCCATACCCTTCTTGACAATCGAGCTAATCATCTCGTAAACAACCTGCGCTGCGGCCAGAGCCGTCTCCTCGCCCTGCCCTTGATAGGCCGGCGCAACCTCGACAACGTCGGCACCGACCACGTTCAGGCTCTCAATACCCCTGAGGATCCTGATCAGCTCCCGGGTCGTCCACCCACCGGGCTCCGGCGTGCCCGTTCCAGGCGCAAACGCCGGGTCGAGGACGTCAATGTCCACGGACAGGTAGACGGGGTCATCCGGCGGGATGGCGTCCAGGATCGCCTTGACCACGCCGGAGGTGCCGAGGTCGTCGATGTCGTCGGCAACCACGCGCAGCCAGTTCTGCGCCGTGTCGTCGTCAAAGTCATCCCACCCGTTGCCCGAGAGCCGGGTGCGCAGGCCCGCGTGCACAGACGGCCGCGAAGTCTCGTTGACCAGGAGCCCCTCGCTGCCTGCGAGCCAGAACATGGACCCGTGGTTGAAGTGTGCCTGGTCCGTCAGCCAGCTCGAGGGGTACTTGGCCGGGTGCCAGGTGTCAAGGTGGGCGTCGAAGTGCAGCACGCGCAGGGGCTTGCCGTAGATCTTGTTCAGCGCCCTCAGCGCTGGCAGCGCCAGGCTATGGTCTCCTCCCAGGGTGATGAGCTTGGGCTTCTCGAGCAGGGGGGACACCGGCCTCCGGCTTCCCAGCTCCGTGAAAGCCTCCGTCATCTGCCGTATGGCCACAGCATTATCGACAGGCACGATGGGTATATCCCCACAGTCCATGATCTTGGCCCAGTTCTGGTAGGGGTTGATGTTCGCCCTCGGGTTGAAGCCCCGGAAGCTCGTCTGCCGCGACGAAGCATGGCGGATGGCCCGTGGCCCAAATCGTGCGCCTAAGCAGTTTTGATCAGTCTGAGACATCACTCACTGACGCTGCAAGACGAGAGATAGGTTGGAACATCCTGTCCTATCCGGAGCAGCGAATAACGAATCCGTACTTGTGGCATCAGGGACTCGGAAACATACCTGGCCGGTAGCTCACAGCCGTGTCAAACGGCGCACCCACGATCGCGATATCATAGAGCTCCGTGGGGTCTGTAAGACATTTGACGTGCTTGAGATGGGCGAAGCTGCCTATTCCAGCAAATGGCCACTGTAGTCGGGCAAAGGTCAGCTCATCGTCGTAGCCGTCAACCGAGCCACAGCTTAAATGAGACGTTGTGGCCGGCCGTGAGTGATATCTCACACCTGCAGGCCCGACGGCAGCCCACAATTATCACATCGGCGGTGAGTGCGAAGATCGATCTCCCGTGACTGACGGGAGATGATATTCCGGGCGTCCGCATGAGAGACACGGGGCATGTTCCGCCAAGTCATGCCCACATGCTTAGCTCTGCCATGCGAGTTGTCCAAAGAGGTGAAAGAAAGGTCCCTCCGCTCACCTCCATGCCCCATTTGTACTCAAGCTCGGCAATCTCCTCTGCCGTCCACACGCGATCGTCGTGCTTGTGGTGGCCGCCACCGCATGCCTCCGCCAGCGATGCCAGCGCGGCAAGGGCGAGCGGTGCCCATACGCTTCTCATGGCAGTGGTTGATGTTGTAGTCTCAAAGTGGTGAGCCCTGCCAAGGCTGGTATAATGTTGCTGGGCGAGACGAGGTCAGAGATGTTTACGAGCCGTTGGTGTAAACTCTATGCGCAAAAGAATTGCAAGTAATCAATTTTGTGAGGAGTCGTTTAAGTGCTTCTTCAAGGCGAGGAACCACCTAGTGGTGTGCCGGTCCGGCCCGGTTCGGACATATCGATGCAGTATACATCTGATTGATCACCAGCGAACAGCAACATCTTGGCGGTCGTGATTGCGCATGATCGCACTGCGCAAAGTCAATCAGTCCACCCGCCAGGACCCATTATGTTTTGTCCAGCACCTTTGGCGACGGAGACGCATACAATAACCCTCCCAGCGCACAGCTGGTCTGGTGGGCGAGAGTCAGCGGTGTTAGCAATGCTAGATACTTGCACTGGCCGTTATTGGTCAATGCGACTAGTCAAGGCTCCGGTGCGGCGAACGGCCGGCCGGCCGGTGAAGTCTCGTCTGGCCTGGCCAAGCAACGTCGGCCCTAGCTTAACGGTGAGCTAAATCACCCTCGTGCAGCAAACGCCCAACCGCACGCGCTGGGATATGCAGACGGGAAGGCTTTCCGTACGTCATGGCTCAATTGTTGATGGGACGCGCGCGTGGTGGCATTTGTCTATCATCTGCTGGATTAAGTTTATACTCAAAATCCAGATCATAGCAGTTTGCCCGATGCTGCTCTCTGCCAGTGTCAGCTTCGCTCAGACACTGGCATCTAGGCGTGAAGCGAGGCTATTTGCAGCTTCTAGAGACACTGGCGTGCGCGACTAGGTCACGCATTTCGCGTTCATCCAACAAACGGCATTTAGAAGCATATTACACAAGCCGTGAAAGAGCACGAGTACACAAGTCCTAAGTCCTTCACCTGCCGGCCACCTCGCCTAGAACAACCTCGGGACAGGCAGAGGGGCTGCAAGGACGATCCCGTCCAGGTGCGTTGATTGGCAAGCTCCCCAGGCGAAGGCTCCTGTTTTTTGTGGTCCCGTTAGGCTTTCCCGCCTCCTCCTCACAGCAACCGCACGTCCGATCGCTCTGGGGGTGGGATGCGCGTTAGGCACTCTGTCTGCGCTGCGCGCCCATCGCCGGAAAGCATATCTCGAGAGGGTTTTCCGGAACGCGAACCTGGGCCTCCGCACGCCCGCTGGTCCAATGAGGCGCGTGTTGGGATTTGAGAAAAGTTCAGATGCCAAGAATGTTTAGAAACACTCCGCGATGTGACGCCGGGACCTTGAGGGGGGTGGAGGGGGCTGTGGAGGGACGCCGTTCTCGGCCAAGGTTGGTTCCGGGTCCTTGATATGACCGGCCTAGAAGAAATCGATGATGAGCGGGCATTGAATGGATGATTCGTAGCACTTGAGAGCGGTGTTTTGATGAGGTCACAAATGATATTCGCGCACCGGTCGCCAGAGTGATCCTATTAGAGTTAAACAAAGACCGCATTTGTGATGTCCCCAACGCCTCGTAATCAATCATGAAGTAGTGCTGTTGAGCCACCAAGTGGCATTTTCAAGAGGCCACAAGTCTTCGACTCGACGGAGACTCCAGTCAAGAAGATGCAGATCTGTTCGTATTGAAATGTGGGAAAAGAGTCGCTTCAACGAATAACACGTCCAGATCTAAAAAAGAAGTTTCCTTCACCTGAACACTCGCAGTTCTCCTCTGGCCAAAGTAGTCCCTCGAGGTCCTCGGAACCATGGAAAACCTGCCGTGTTGGCCGCCTTCGCAGACGATCAGGGGCCTGAACGTGACACTTGGTCTTGTTCGTCCCGTTGGGTGCCCCAAAGCTGGCTGGGTGTCTAATCCGTGTACATGAGAAGAACGACCCATGTTCTGCATCAGACCATTCAACTATCCCAGGCAGCCCACCTGACCTCTTTTGCTGCGCCCTCGATTAGGTACAGATGGGTCCAGTCGACACAAAATGACCGTGGCATGCTCGCAGTCTGCGGGCCGAATTAGAGCACCAAGCACTTATGCTTCTTACTTTTAGGTGCTGGGGGTTCCAAAGCCGCAACAATTGCCTGTACCCTGATTAGTTTGTGACTACCAAATATCATTATGCCAGGCACTCGTACCTCGTCAAACACATCCTTGAGTTTGTATTGCGTCAAAGCACTGCACTCGACGTACTTCACAGCGCCCAGGTCCTTAGCCATGCGCTCACCGTCCTCCTTCCGCACCGGTTGCATCTTTTGCTTGGCCAATTTGTCCCGCACGCTGGGGTCATCTCTCAGATCGACCTGTGTTCCGACAATGAGGCAGGGAACGCCAGGGCAGTGGTGGTGAACCTCGGGGAACCATTTCTCACGGACGTTCTCAAACGACGCGGGGGAGGTGACGCTGAAGCAAACGAGGAAGACATCGGTCTGTGGGTATGATAGGGGCCGCAATCGGTCGTAATCTTCTTGACCGGCCGTATCGAATAGTCCCAGTGTGTACGGCTCGTCGCCGATCCTAATTTGGCACATGTCGCGGTCAGCGCAGTAACAACTCCAAGATGGGTAGTACTCGGAATTAGCCTAGGGCGGGAGAAGCGGCAACGCGGTAAACGCGACACGCCGCTTTGACACGCGTAGTGCAAAGCAGCGGAGGCTTCTCCCCCCATTTCCCCCTTTCTCTTTTTGTCTGGGACCGGGGGTTGGGCGCGTCTTACATGACAGTGACTGCGTAGTTGTCGAATACTGTCGGGACATATTCGGAGGGAAATTTGTTGGTGGTATAGCTGATGAGCAGGCATGTCTTGCCGACAGCACCGTCACCGACGACAACGCATCTGCAGGAGGAAATAATTAGCCACTGCCGCAACAAGGCAACATTTGGCGCGGTGTGCGTTGGCACGAGGTGTGGTAAGAAGGTGCTGCTGCACCCTGAGGGCAGGCTGGACAATTCGAGCCCAATAAGGAGGGGAATGCAGGTGGCATGTGCAAAGCCAGAAGTTTAACTAGAGGCACAGGGTGCTGCAGCTCACCCAGCCCCTGGCACATGAGCGCAGCGCCACGGGGGCCATGGAATAAGGGGACGGCTGGGCAACGTAGGACGGGGATGCAAGGTGCGAAGTGTTGAATTGGACGGCAGTGGAGTACGGACTTGATTGTTGCGACCACCATTCTTCGAGATGAGAGCTGCTCCTCGGGAGGGGCAGCGATCTGTTGTGTTGGTTGAGAGGCAGACGACGCACGCAGAAGGCCTGCAGGAAGGTGGTTTCTTATCGTGAGCCGTTGCCCGGATCACAGCAACTGATAAAGGTTTGGGGGGGAGGACGCCTCGACGGGGTTGTGCTGTGCTGCGCCGTGCGGTGCGGTACGGTGCGGTGCGGTGCGGTGCAGTGCGGTGCTGCTGAGTCGAGTGTATAGAAACAGGACTGAAGCGCGAGGAGGGGGACTTGGCTTCGGTTTGGCTTGATGGGTTGACTCTCGCTCGACTGCTAAGGTGATTTTCTGCGACGGCGGTGGGGGAGGAGCAGCGTCCTGTTATCCCAGGTGGTTTGGAGTAGGTGAGCGTAGGCGGTCAAGGAGAGGCCAGGCGAGGCGAGGCGAGACAAAGCAGGACGGGGCAGGGCAGGGCCGAGCAAGCAGGCAGGCCAGGGCAGGGCAAGTGAGGAGTGAGGGGAGGGAGACAGAGAGAGAGAGAGAGAGCGAGGCAGGAAGAAGTGAAGGGTTGGCAACGACGACGGGAATGAGGTCGCCGTGAAAGCGGGCTGGATTAGCTCAGAGAGAACGTGTGGCCAGGTAATAAAGTTCAATTGAATGGGTATGGATGCAATGCAATTCAGCCTCGTGCAACTTTTTGTCTGGTGCAGGCAGGAGGAAAGACAAAAGGCGCGGGCGGGAGTGCGAGTGGACGGCGGAGGACCTAGACCATGGGAAGTGCTCGCGAGCGATGGCGATCAGTGTGTGATGGGGATTTTGGTAGGGGGCCAAGGCTTGCAGTCCCAACCTTGGAAGGGAGGACGGGCAGCCTGAGCAGGCCAGGGGGGCGAGACGGGGACCCAGGCCTTTTTTACCCCCCCAATCGCCTCCAATCGAAGACCAGTCCAGCCTGCATAGGGCCCGTCAGGTTGGTGCTGCTAGTGCTGCTATCCCTTTTGGGGCACTAAAATTGGAGGCCATGCACCTGCAGCTAGCCTGAGAGCCAGTCCACCTCCCCATGGACGGGGGTTGGTTTTTTCCCCTTGTTGTTTTGTTTTGACAGAGGTGGTAGAGTGTACCAGTGAGCACACCCTGCGCCGCGAGGGACGGCATGTACCGCGACCAGCTGTGCCCACTGAGCAATCTAATCCAACAATCCGCCCTGGAAGCGTTGACTCTCCTACACGGCACCTGGGCAGTCAGTCGACCAGAGGGGACTTCTGCATTCTTGCTTGCATCTTTTGTAACCAGGGGATATCGACGGAACTTTTGTCCACCCGTCAGATTGTGACCTCGACCACACGACCTACCTCCAAGGTCAGTCGTGACTCTCTTCGCATCCATGGATGACCGTCTTGGACACCAGATAGACAGATAAACTACATAGTCTCGGAAATATGAGAAACACTGAGGCTGCTGGCTGCTGGCTGCTGACGGCTGACGGCTGAGTGTACTGTTACAGACCGTACAGTAGACAGACAACCGCACAATCAAGAGATAGCCGAGTCGAAGATCATGGAAGGATCTCCGTATGCAGAAAACAAGATGCGCCAATCCATCTCTTCGACTTCGACTTGCATATAGCCCCAATCTGTGACGGACGAAAGCCGGGGCCATCTGGCTGGGGTATCCTGATCCTGATGCTCATCCCCCGCCTGCTATCGAGCCTACGCAACGGACAAAGAGCAACAAACATGTCAACGCCACATACCCAACACTGGCTGCCGCCAAATCGCCTCGACTGGATTCGACTAGACTCGAGGCTCCCGGCCCTTAGTCCTCCAGGCTCTGTCGGGCCGGCCTGCAAGATTGCGTGCTGGGCGGTGTGAGATAACCCGTAGAGCAGGCGCAAGCGCAGGAGCACGAGCCGGCCACCAGGCCGTTGCGTTTGCGCCTAGGAAAGGCCGGAAGTGACGAGCCACATGGACTACTTAGATCCCAGATGCTTGATGTGTGCTCGCATGGATTGCTAACTGCATCAGGGTGCGCATGCTGGCCGCGGCACGTCAGCACGTCCAAAGAGGCAATCTGGAAGCCTTCCGGAAGCTCTGAGCACTCGGCTCAAGGGGCCATGTCTCGTTCTGGCATGCATGCAATTTGTAGACGCATCTACCAGCGACGCAGTTGGCAGGCTTGTCGCATGATTGTCAAATGGCCATTGGCTTTTCACCGACCAAGGGCTCGACTGTTGTCCCGCGTCGCGACGCCAGTGCCCATGTGGCCACACTGCCCCTCCGTTTTCCGTGCAAGAAGCTTACGTGCGCACAACAACAGCGACCTTGTACGACTGACACCACAAGCTCCAAATCACGGCTCATGGCCCATGGCACAAATAGATGTATCGTCTATGCCATCTCGGCTACTCAGCGGCACGTGGCTGAGGTGGGCGATCTGTACAGGGATGGGGTGCTCTGGCGGCTCTAGCACGCTCGAGGGTTGCACTCGGCTGGGTGACAAGTAGATACAGAATCCTCTAGGTTGTGGGCAAGGGCCGAGGAAAGATGGCATGTTGTGACCCGGGCTGCGGATCTACAGGAGAGGACTGGGCAGGACTGGACAGGACGGTTATGGCGTCGTCTGTGCCCCCTAGCCGTTCGAAACGGTCACTGAAACCAAGGCCTTGTGTACTAGGACCACGAATGGCAAGCCGGCAGATCCATCTCGTGCAATGCCTCAATGACCTCATGCCCACGGACGCGGGCATGACGGGCAGTCAGGTCGCCGATGCTGAGATCCGGGCTGAGTCGATGCCATGCCATAATCAATCGCATGGACTAGTGGGATGACTTGCAGCAGGAATTGGATTTGACGAGTAAGTTTTCCCCCCTCAGAGGCCCGATTGTTTCCTCGCGCCTGTCCATCCTTGCGACGATGTCCTTGGAGAACTTGTACACAGTCACACAGTATGGAGCTGCCCATGGGGTATCCACAGAGCACGCGATGCCCTTACTCGAGGAAGTAGTTCCGTCCATTCACCAGCCTCCTGCATAGTTGCATGTTTATAGTCTCTTGCACTCAGGGGCAGAGAATAAGCAACCTCATGCTACGATGTTCATGGTAGCATCACCAGGTCTGTGGGCACTGTGGTTCCCACCTGCGGCAAGATCCGAGGGGTGCCCGTGAAAATTTGGCCACAGCCGCAGCCCATCTTATTTGCACCCTTCCGAGGTTTGCGACCGTCTGCACCAACTCGCGTTAATCAGCCGCTCCGTCCTTTCACCGGTGGGGAAATTTGTTTCTTTTGGGAAAGTCGATACACGTCGACTCATACATGCGTCTGCACAACCAATTGACAATCTCGCCATGGACCCCAACACCATAGACGCTCTTCTTGAGCGATATCTCACTTTGCTGGACGAGTACACCACCCTGCGCGTGAAGCTGGGCCAGCTCCACACCAGCATGTTCCAGCACCTGGCCCGCGCCAACTTCTCAGCCGAGAGAGGCATGCGATACGGCCCAGACTTCTACGACGAGAGAATGCAAGCGCTGCGACAGGTCAGCATCAGCACGGAAGGGAGCCTGCCAGTCTTCAGCGTGTCGCACAGCGTCCGGGGCCGGGGCGACGATGCGCCCCATGATCCTCCGTCAGATCCTCCAGCTGAGGCGGCTGAGGCACCGGGCGAGGCCGCACCTGCCAGTGGCGACAAAGCTGAAGGGGAGGCGGACCCAAAGAAGCAAAACGCAAGGGACCCTCTCCGATGGTTCGGCGTGCTCACGCCACTGTCTCTGCGGCAGACCCAGGCCTGTGCCGTCGAAGCTGTCGAGCAGGTCATCCCGCGGCTGGTGTCTTTAAATGCCGAGATGCAGGATGTCGAGATTCAGGTCCGCAGGGCAAGGAAGAAGAGGGCCAAGGAAAGGGCTGCCGCAGCGAGGCAACAAGAGCAGCCGCAGCAGCAGCAGGCAGTCGCTGGAGACGAATTGGCCGCCAAGTGACAGGCCCTGGAGATCATTGCATATACGCAAGCTTGCAAGTTGAACTCTGTGTCGTTGCTGGTCACCTCAACCTTTTGGTGGAAATTAATGCGAGATGATCGGACTCAATAGTCCAGATAGGCTCAGAGATTGGTCACGACTCTTCGGTGGACTCGGGTGTGACCAAAGCGGCCGCACCAAAATCCTACCCTTTCATCCGCTTATTCTTGCAGTCTTAATACCCGCAATCTTCTCGACTGCCAGCGTCCAGAGTCGTATATTTCAGGGCTTCGCCGGCCTCCGTATCTGAGTTCGCTTTTCGTCAAGCTCTCGGGCCCTCCACCGAGAATGTTCAAGCGACTCAGCTCGTTAGCATCTTGGCTTTTCTGAAATATTTCTTGCCGTCCCGGTTGCCTTTTTCGTGCAGCGCATTGCGGCTGACAGTGGAGTCTGTGGGCGTCCCTGAGGGACCAGTGCATGAGACTTGGGAGGGTACCACGAATTCCGGGTCGATGTAACTCGTGTCTGCGTAGGAGTTGGCACGGATAGCACGATGATCATCGCGCGATACTGGTACCAGTGCTAACATACGCAACTCTTCTCGTGTTCAAAGAACAAATTGGGGCCATTCACTGGTACAATGACTGCATAGGGGGCACAATTGAACGCATACAGATTGCGACCTGCTGGGAGGAGGACACGGCGGCTGCCTTCCACGTTCCGGCCAGCCGAGATTTGAGGCAATCTCGAGGTAGAATCATAGGCTTCCGGCGGTGTGTTGCAACTCGACGGAAAGAGCAGCAGATGTTATGAGGCCATTGCTGCTAAAGTGTTTCCAAAAACGCTCACGACTACCTCATGACTTGCTTCTATGAACCAGTGAGTGCCGTGCAAGCTCATGCCTGATCTTACCGATGTTGCGATCGTCACAATCTTCGGAATTCTCTTCACTAGGGCAGATGCAGATGTCAATTCAAGAGAGATCATCCATCCAGAGGACATGTGCCCTGGGCGATCACAGGAAGTCCTTCCAGGATGCATTTGTGATGAGCATCGTAAAGGGGGCGACTGACTGACTGGCAGCCTATGATAGGGGCACATAGAGCACCAAGTGGAACAAGTGAATGATTCTGGAGACCTATATATACCCAATATTTAGTTCGTTGGCATAAAAGCCGTTCTGCTGATCTATGTTCTAAAAAACCCTTTCGTCCGTCTATCTATCAAACGTATTAATCCAGAGGGGTATCCTTCTATGGAGACATGTGACCACCCAAAAAATTAACACTCTTCTCAATCGATGCTCATCTCTAGTACCCGGCAGGCTCCGGCTTCGCGGGCAGGATGTTGTCTTTGTCTACCTTGCTGCACTCCGTCTTCCAGTTCTTGGGGGTAATCTTGTCGACGATACTCTTAAAGGCTGCCAGCGTGCAGAAGCTCTCGTCGCCTTCCAAGTGGTTACCCGCGGCCTTGCAGCCAGGGATAGTGACGGGCTCGTCATTATATCGGATGCGGACGTAATGGCCCTCGATCCGCTTCAGCTCGTCCTCGGTCATTTCCTGGAGGGTCTTGCGGCCGATGGTGGGCAGCGTCTTGCCAGTTGGCGAGATTGGCTTGTTCGCAGCGGCAGCGTTCATGGCGGATACGTCTTTCTCGCTATAAGCCCTCGCGGCAGAAGCGGCAGTGGACTTGCGGAAAACCTCGAGCGCGACGTGGCTCGTATATGGGGGCCAGCGCTGAGTCTCGTAGGCACCGAGGCTGGCAAGGGTACCGGCAAGGGTAGTGTCATGGCAGCCGGACATGCCAAACTTGACGACGGTGTTGTCCTGGCTACCCAAGTTAGAGGCCTCAACGTTGGCGACTATACGCTCAGTGATGTCGCCGAGCAGAGACCCCATGCCCAGCGTACGGTACTCGCGAGACTCCTTGAAGCCAGCGAACCTAAAGACCAAGTAAGTTAGCAGCGGCGATATTCACACGGGGCGTTGGACCACCTTACCACTCCTCAACGTTGATCTTTTCCATGGTCTCGACGGCCTTCGTATCGTAGAAGATGTCTGGAAGCTTGGTCTCGGGGCCGTGGGCCAGAGTGGAGTTGACAGTGTCCATGATGCCCGAGAGCCGGGGTTTTGCGTCCACGGCCACACGCGTTCCTTCAGGCATGTATTTACCATATATGCTGTTCAGATAGTCCATCTCCTCACTGGAGTTCCAGCGGTCTGCTGTGCGCTTGGCATACGCTTTCATTAGGGTCCTGAAGCGCGCGCAACCTCCCTCGTTGGGCAACAATTGCTCTTCGGATAGGTTTCGAAGCAGAATGGTAGGTGGTGGGAAGTCAGCAGTCCGCTTGTCCTCGGGATACAAGCCGACGAAGGTCTGCTGCAATGACTCCAGGGCACGTGGGACTGGTGTAGCACGCAGGTACATGAACTCAGACGAGTCGATGATCTCAGGGAGGAAGCCTAGCTGCTTGACGTACAGCTCACGCAGGCGCTTGCCAAGGCTATGAGTAGTCTCGCGCCCCTTATCAGTGAGCATACCTGTAGCATATTTAATATAGCATATACAGAAATGTTTGCGGAGGTTTCCTTACCCATCTCACAGATATCATCCACACCACCAGTGGCACCCGTAGCTAGTAGAGGCGAGTCAGTGCCGACGCCGAAGGACTCGAGGCGTTTCTTCCATTCAAGGGCCGAGAACACAACTCCGTCTTTATTCGCCTCAAGCACTACATTTCTCAGGTGGCTAGCAGACTTGCAATACGGCCAGTATGGGTGGAGGCCGACATTTTGAAAGCGAGCCGAGACCGGGGTACGCTCGCCGTGACGGAGGAGGACCTGGGCTTGGACGAGCTCCAGGCCAGAGGGGTAGAGGACTTTGAGCTCCTCTTCTGTGTACGGCTTGCGTGGCTGAAGGGTCGTCATGTTGATGGTGTTAGCAATGCCGGCTTCTGCATGTGCAACAAAGTGGTGGGAGGGTATTGTCTTGAATGAAGCGAAGTGAGGAGGTGAAGAGAGGTGAATCGTGGTGAGGCTAGGTCAAGATGAAAGCGAGTCAAGGAGTCAAGAAACAACAGAAGACACCTTTTGTCTAGGCAGAGGTTTTACGAAATGTAGTGCAACCCTGGAACGGAAAAGTCGACGAGGAATATGTACATGGGGGCTTACCAGGCCTGGACGACACAGTCGTGAATTAGCCCGGGATCGTCACCTCAGAAGCCGGGGGACCATCTCGGAAGTGAGACTTCGGGACGAGATGAAGACGGTCGCTGTGGCTAGGTAGGTAGGTATGATGAGTACACCGCAGTGACTCCCTGCAGTGCACCAAGCAACACACAGCACATGCGGCATTGACTGGCTCCTGGCTTGGTTAGGTGTGGGCCCAAGCTTCCCCCACAATTCTTTCCCAGCCTTGAACATCTGCACTGCACACGCACCTGAATACTAACTGAAGACCTCTTCATTTCTCACAGTTTTGCACCAAGTTGGACCGCCCAGACCAGCATGCAGAACAAGGCGACATAGACCTGGAGGGCTGAGCTCGATCATCTGAAGACACTGCGGTTCCAATTCCGTCACGGGGCGCGGTGAGGGAGAAAATCGCGTCCGATGCAGAGGTTCCAAATGATATGCTGCACCTGTCGCAGGCGCCTCCTGGCTGCAGCGCTGTATCGAGCTCAAGTTCCTCGCCTACCACAATGGCAGCTTCAGGCCAAGACACACATGAGCTCAATTTCAGCTGGAAGGCCATATCCAACTCCAGAGCACGCCAATGATGATTATGTCCCTTCGATTGATGCTACAGAACCCGAGGACCCGAGGGCATCGGGTCGAGAGGCACCGGGTCAGAACAAAGGTGCTACAAAACCGCGCTTCAAAGGTCTGGATCGGAGGAAGACCGTGAGAAAATTTCAAACCGGCCCCAAGGAGAACAGCTTGGAGATATTCGAGAAAGTGGTTCGGCAACAAGTAGGCCAGGAGGACTTGACATCGGAGTCGGCTTCAAAGTCACCTGCCGCCCTCGAGTACTACAACGACCTCGCACGGCTGAAGCCAATGATGAGGTCGCAGAGCATTGAGTCCTGTCTCGAGTTCTTCTTGGCCAAAGTGTGGCATAATGTGCCCTTCGAGGGCAGAAACCGGCTTTTGAAGCAAAGAGGAACCGCTCTTGTGACCAAAGTTGCAGAAGCGAAGATGAGCGACTGGGACAATGAGAAGTTGCCACCCCTGGCCCAGACAACCCAGCTTTTTCACGACCTTGGCTCCCTGAGCTGCAAGAAATGGGCCGATAGCGTCATGAGCCTCATCCACAATCTCGTGACCAGGAGCACTGCCAAAGCGGACTATTCAGACGCCGAGGCCTATCAGAGGTCCATGGCTAGGAAGGACCTGCTGTTGCAAGATCTCATCGATACTTGGATCGTCTTCCATCAACATCGTCTTTTCTCCAGCAGATGGGGTCCCCCCGGTGAACAGGAGTGGTCTTTCCGATTCCCAAAATTGGACGAGGGGCTCCTCCTTAAACATGCGCGGTCCGGCGAGGCAATAAAGGCGATCAATATGGTATTTCCACAGATCAGAGGCAACGACTTCCGGGACATTCCAATGGTGGCAATAGCGTCTTTTGTGATCCTAGCGGACCCTTCCCGCTCATCCCTCGAAGCACAGGAGAAAGCGAAACCCCTTCTCCAATCAATGGGAAAGGTACTGGCTGCGGTTCCGATTTGGAAAACCGGTTTGCAGAGCATATTCGCAGAACATCCACGTGTTTTAAGCTATGTTTTGGATCGGTGGGATTCGCTTATTTCTCAGCTTCGCCAAACCGACAGGCCTAAGCGAAGACCGGAGAGCATCGTCCGGAAACCAGAAGTCAAGCAGCCTGTAGGTCCAAGCAGCAAAGACATCCAGCAGCAGGTGACCACAGCCCTTGGGATGGGCGATGCTGATGCTGCTGAGACCGCATGGTCACGTCTTTGGGGTCCAAATGCTGTACCCAGTGAAGATCGAAAAGAGGAAATGCAGACGATGATCGAATTATTTCACTACTTTATCATGGCATTCACCGCTTTGCACCGGCCGAAGAGAGCCGTCGAGGTTTGGGACAGCATGACAAGCGTCGGACTCGAGCCGACGGTCAAGACCTGGACCTCCTTAATTGAAGGTTGCCGAAGATCCAAGAATGCCGCCGGTATCGAGAATGTTTGGAAAAAGTTGCTCGCTGCTGGTATCGAGGTGGACGAAGCTGCATGGTCGGCTCGGGTCGTGGGGCTGATAGATTGTGGCGAGCCTGAAGCAGGACTGCGGGCCCTGGATGAGATGCTGCATCAATCAAAGCTTTCCATCGCTCCGGTCAACGCGGCCGTTTCCGCACTGATCCGTCTGAACGCCATGTCTGCGGCCAAGAACGTCCTCGCCTGGGCGTCTCAAAACCACATCGAGCCAAATGTCATGACCTTCAACACACTGCTGCGGCCCATGGTCCAACAAGGGAACGCCGCACAGGTCGAGAGCCTGCTGAAGACGATGAAAGACCAGGGTGTCGAGCCGGATACGGCGACATTCACGGTGCTCCTCGAGGGCCTCATCGGCAACTCCAAGGACACGGATGCCGCCGAGGTGGTGAAGTCCGTCAACGAGCTCTTCGACAAGATGGAAGCCGCCGGCGTGGAAGCCAACATGCGGACTTTCGCGCGCATGATTCATTTGCTCCTCAGCGAGCCAGGTTCCAACAGCTACCATGCGGTAGAGGCCATCCGCACACACATCCAGGACAAGGGCCTCCGCATGTCGCCGTACATTCACACCATCCTTGTAGACCACTATTTCAGGCTCAACCCCCCGAACCTTGCTGCTGTGGAGGATCTCATGAACAAGGGCGGCCTAAAGTGGCGGATGCTTGTGAGGCGCGGCCTGGACAGGGTATTCTGGGAGAGGGTCATCAAGGGGTATGCCATTGCAGGAGAGCCGGACAAGGCCTTCGAGATATTCGAGCAGGTGAGCAACCTCGGGTCTGCACTGACGCTAGACACGCTCGCGACCCTCTTGCAGTCGTTAGTCAGTGCGGGCAAGACGGAAGAGGCGAGGAAGACGGTCGAGATCGTGAGGAAGCACCGGGAGAACGCGAAGGTGAGTTTGACCGGCGGCGAAGGTCAAAAGCACAAGGGCAGGTACTGGAGGCATCGGTTCTGGGCATATGCGGTAGAGTGTGGGCTGCTTTCACCGGCTGAGTGGAGGTCGCTTGAGTTTGGAGAAGATCCATTTCGTGCTACGGCCTGATAATCGTGCACGAAGAGATAGACAAACGTAGACGATGAAGGGCAGCCGATGCGGCCGCCTTATGTACTGTAGCATTTGAGGATAAAGAATACCACACGACCTGGTACTTCATAGAGCATCTGAGATAAACATCCTGATTCATTAAGCCGACCTTTTCCTTTCCGGAACCGACAGCTCCACAACGCCCAGCACCGTCCGCAAAAACAGCTCTCTCTCTGGTAGTCCCGCACCGATCTCCCAGCAGTTGGTGCGTCCCTGGTCTTGCTTCTCATGATGCTCAACCTTGCTTCTTGGTGTTTACAGCATCTTGAACAGCGTGAGCCGTAAAAGGCCATCTTCCACCGCCCCCTGGGCCAATGCAGTCTTGCAACCAGAAGTTGCGTCCCTCTACTCACCCATCTCGTCATCTCCACCTCCACCGCCCGAGCCTCCCAGGGCGTTCACAACGCCCTCAAGAGCTGCGACCTCACCGCCGGCAAACCTCCTCCCATCGGCCTGCCACTCCCCATCGCGCACCTCCCCGTCCCTCCCGAGCTCCAGCCCTCTGATGTTCTCGAGGTGTTTCCGCGCCGCGCCCTCGACATACTCGACACGCTCCTTCCGCCACGTCCGCCTCGCGGCGCCCTCGTCTCCCCCGCTGCCCTGAAGATTCGGTAATATGCTCGACAGCGACGTGGACAGGGCCCGCAGCGCCTGGAGCTGCGACAGGGAGAACGCAGTCGTGGTAGTTAGTGGTGTCTTGGCGTCGGCCAGTGTGAGATCGCCCTTGTTGTGCAGAAACGCAAACGGTGGTTTCGCGTCCCCGGCGGGCTCGTCCTTGGGTGTTGCGGCTTCGGCCGACGCAACGGACGCCTTAGGTCCCTTGACGCCGACCCTGCCGACCAGCGACCGCAGCTCGCCGAGGAGCGCGTCGTTGCGCGTCTTCTCGGCGTGCAGCATGGTGTTGAGCTTCTGCGACGCCTGCAGCCTCCTGCGCAGGCGGTTGACTGACTCCACCGTCGGCCTGTCCGGCGTGTCCACGTCCATGCTGTCGGCGCCGGCATCGTCACTCTTGCTTAGCGCCGTCGTGGGTAGGTTCTCAAAGTTCAGCCCCTCGTAGTGCCCCAGTCGCAGCCAGTCCCTATCGTCCGGCTTCACACAAAGGATGTTGCGCATCACGTATAGCTCGAACTTGTCGAAATTGCGGTCGATTGACGCGCATAGCAGCGTCTCAAGCTGGTGTGTGCCACTTGAGATTTCATCGTGCGCTCGTTGCTCGATCGCCTCGGGGGATAGGTCCAGCTGTGCATCTTCTGGCGGTGGCTGCTGCTTGCCTTTCCTCTTGGATTTTGAATTCGCGGCTGGATTTGGTGGCTTTCCAAAGCCAATATATTGTGGTGGTGCGTTGAGTAGTCCCTGCTCGACGCTGGCGAGGGCGCGCTCGGCGATAACGTTGATGCTGTTGATGATCTCGTCGAGGAGCGACTGCAGAATTGCTGGTGAGTTTTTCCTCTGCTTACAGTGAACAAGTGACTGCATCTCATGAATGACTTACAACTGGAGGGTATCCAAAATGCTCTGTCAGTAGCTCAGTGTCTGTGTTGGCGGCCGTCATGTTGAATCGTGACGCATGTGAAGGGAGACGCGAGTGGGCTTGAGCCTCTCTGCGGGACGCGTCGACCGCGTGGGGTGAAGGCTCAAGCGAGCAAGTGCTGTTTGGGTGGCTCTGACTCGGCAGCTCGCCTGGGCAACAGGGTATTTCCAGGGGTCCTGTCCCGCCATAAGTTACGTCAGGTTCCCGGTTTTGAGTGAACACTTGACAGCAAGTGGTTCCCGATCGCGCAACTTTTCTCAGCACAGAACCTTTCCAACTTTGTTTTTGCCCAAACAAAGTGCGCAACCTTACTGATCTTTAGGTGCTCATCATGTCTCGATTTAAGGAAATCGCAAAGAACGGCTGGCACCCGGACAAGGTACGCCTATCTCTTGTGCCAGTCACCTGTTACCTCTTACCTCTCTACAGAAGCGGTTACTGACAACCCGCGGCAGGACGAGACCACATTCAGGGGTCAAGTTGTGGGTGACACAGCAGCCGATTGATAGACAGCCAGCGTCGAGCCCTGTGCTGATTTAAGATGCAGGGAGCCGTCTTCGGCCGCAAATCGAATACTCAGAGCAATGCAGATCGAGACGTCACGCCTATTTCACACCTTAGGGATCCGGCCTCCTTCGCCCCACCCCCGAAGCGAACAGGTGCCGGCGTGCTTCCGCCCCCAGGAATTTCCTCGACAACCGCTAGGCCAGGCTCTTCGTACGCAGGTCAGGAACAGGAAGTAGAGGAGCCGCCCGCACCACCAAGGCCCTACCGGGTCGACACAAGCGGCCTGTCTACGGCTCATCTTCCTCCGCCGCCCGGCCGGAGAGACGGAGCCGATGGGAGGGACCCAGCCGTCAGTCCTCCGCCGCCGCCGTACTCAGCGTCCGCAAAGCCACCGCCGCCGAGCCTGCCTCCTCGGCTACCTCCTCGAAATAACAGTGCATCCCCAGGACACTCTTCCGGCGCGTCACCTGGGCTTCCAGCCCCTGCGGCCCCGAGCCGCCAGACTGGCTTTCTGAACCAAGGTGCCGTCGATCGGCTGGGCACGGCCGGAATTTCTGTACCAGGGCTCGGGATCGGCGGCGGAAACAAGCAGGTCCTGCCTCCACCACCGCCCTCACGGTCCGGCGCAAATAGCCCGGCCCCACCACCGGCATCAGGATCGGGGACGGTGAACGAGCTACAGTCACGCTTCTCCAAGTTTGGAGGCTTTGGTGGCGGCTCATCGCCGTCCCCACCACCGGCCCAGGGAGCACCGGCCCAGGGCACAACATGGGCACAGAAACAAGCTGCTCTCAAAACCATGACAGATTTTAAGAAGAACCCGAGCTCCGTGTCATTATCCGATGCAAAGTCGGCAGCCTCCACCGCAAACAACTTCCGACAGCGGCACGGCGAACAAGTTGCGTCCGGGGTCAAGACGGCGAATAGCCTCGATCAGAAGTATGGTGTATCTGGCAAGGTAGGCGGGTACTTGGGGAATGCGGGTGGTAGCAGCGGGACAGAGCCCGGCAGGACGCCCTCGCCCGCACAGTCGCATCTCAGCACTATAAGCAACGCCGCTGGGCTGTTGGGCAAGAAGAAGCCGCCGCCGCCTCCGCCCCCTAAGAAGAAGCCGGAGCTGGGTGGCAACCCTGTCGACGCGGCGGACGAAGATGCGCCCCCTCCGGTGCCCATGTCGACACGACCGTTCTAGAAGAGTGAGTCTTAGCATTGGACTCCGTCGTATTTCTAGCCTCTTGACGTGGAATATCCCATTTTCAAGTCTCTTACTCTGGTTGGGCCTCAAATCATGCATGGCACTGGCGTTCTGGTTAAGGTAGAATTCACACAATTCACAACAGATTTCAGACTTCCACGTATAGAGATTGACTCGTGCACCCTTCCAAAGAGATGTATTGTTATGGAACGACCCGCTAGAGGGTAAGTCTCGCATGGGATAAACCTGTACAAAGTAGCCTTTTGGGGGGGTTTCAAATAGTACAGGGTTCAATAGATAATACTACCGGGCAACTGGTCTTGGGATCACATGTGTACTGTAGGTTGAGCTTAGGCCGTGTGGGTCGGTTCTAATCCGCTAAAAGTGTTCATGTCACCAGAGATATTCACGTCGCTTTGGAGCCTCATTTTATTCTGAAGATTGCGGTGACAACTTCGCGTCGTTCATGGTATCATTTTTGTTTGTGTATGCCAAGATCCGATCCGGGCAGCGCTAAATCGTCTATGCCTCGGAGTACAAGGTAGACTGGTGGACCAACTATCGAGGGAAGGAGAGATGACGGAAAGGTACGTATTTAAACCTTCATCTCCTTCATGCCGTGCTTCCAGAAGATGAAGTACGGGGTGACACCGTCCTCACTAGAAACATTTCATTAGTATAATGGACGGACTAGGCAGACTTTTGAGTGCGAACTTACCGGTAGTTGAGGAGGGCGACCATGCCATCGGGGTTCATGGACTCGCCGGTGTAGAACTCGTAGTCCTTGAAGTTCGGCAGGAGCTTCTCCTTGACGTACTTCTGGGCGCCAGTCTGGAAGGCCTTGACCTCGTCCTCGCCCTTGCCGGCCTCCTGGAGAGCCGCAACGACAGCCTTCATGTAGCCTATCAAACCCGTTTGTCAGAATCCTGCCCATTCTCGACAACGAGAATCGAAATGGAGAATATTGTGGTTATTATTTCGTACCCTTGAGATAAGCCAGGAAGCCCTTCTTGTCGAACGAGGTGGACTGGAGACGGAAAGAAGTAATGATGTTGTTGACCTTGACGACCTGGTCGTCGACGCCCTCGTCAGCCTCCTCGGCGGAGGCGTTGGCACCAGTGTCTGCAGGGACAGACATGATCAGTCAAATGCTCCTTCCCTCCATAGGCAAGACATTGTGTGAAGCTTACCAACGGTGACACCGCCCTCCTCGATCATGGCGCAGTCAGCCTCGTAGACGATCCCGTCGACCTCCTTGAGGTCGTACGAGTCCGAGATCATCTCGTCGTCGGTGATAACATCCTTGAAGATAAGCATCTTGACGGTATTTGCTGGGAGACACCGGTAGAGAGGAGAGGTCGCAGGTAGTTGTCGTGAAGGGGAGGGAAAGAAAATTTGGACAATTAATCGAAGGGTTCTAGACTGGCGTTTTCTGAAGCTGGGCGCGGGGAAAATGTCCATGGAAAATCGAAGTGTGGGGCTTGAGGGGTGGACTGGGCCATTGCAGATTTGGACTAGCGGAATGTGGCCTTTCAGGGTTCGGGTATGATCTGGGCAACAAGGCAATGGGGGGGGGTGGTAGGAAAGGTGGGCTCTAGAGCAGCGAGCCCCTTTCTACCTACCGCCTGACCAACTGCAGAGTCAAGTCTGACTGCACGTCGAGAATAGTCCCAGCGCATTGGGTCTGTCTGCATTGTGAGCCTATGATGGGACTCGAAGCACTGACTAGCCGCTCGAAAATAAGGCGAGCGTATTGTGATCTCGGTCGAGGTTCATGGGCAACCTTGAAAGCCGGTACGGGGCCTTACAAGGCCCGGGTTAGGTCTCTACAGTAGTCCAGGCGCACTAACAGAGACGCGACGTCAAGGAGCTGCTCTGTGTTAATGCATCGAGACGGCATGTCCGCGGCTGTCACAAGCTTGGGAATTAGGCACAAAGTTCGCGCCTCGCATTTGGCATTCCCAGCCCGTTGCAGGCGCGTCGCATTGGCTGAGCTGGATGCATTGGGCTTGGCCCGTCATGAGGTAGATCGCCACCCAGGAACTCCCATGCATCTCATGCAAACTGTCCGCCGTGGCAGACAACGCATCAGAAATGGGCATCGTCATTGTCTGGATGCAAACATACTTAAGCAAGTGACAGGAGAGCAAGCCTACCGGTCCAATTCGTCTGCCAACACTCTCGATATTGTGGCTTCATCAACATTGCTCGTACGTGCCGTCGGATTGACGGCCTCCAAAAAGTGGTTCGACCAGTGGTGGCAAACAACAGGAGACCCGGAAGAAACGGACGGATTTGACTAGCAAGCGAAATTGGTGAAAAGGGCCCACGCCGCCGGGTTCCAATTGCTGGCGACCGGCCGATCCCATCAAACGTCTGACAAACCTCTGTCGAGAAAAGGAGCCCAAGGGCTTATCCAGCTTTCAGCAGAAGTTATAGACCCAGCAGTCAGCCGTCTTCTCCCTTGGTCTTCACGGCATCCTCTGTCTTGCCGTCTCATCTCAACTCAACAAGCCTCCAGGCTCTCGTCCTGCGCACAGCACAGCACAGCACGGCACTGCACGCTTAGCTAGGTAGCTCTCTCACTCTGCCCAACGCCACCGCAACGCGCGACCGACTTATCGATAAAAAGACGGACCACCCACGCACGCACCTGCACGTCCTGAATCATTCACAACCCGGCGTTCCGCTCTCGTGATGGTCGCCACTCCGACCACCGTCACAATGTCGACCGCCGGTCTCAGCAACGGCACCATGGTGTCGGACCTGCCTCCCTTGCCGGCCTACACGACCGCTCCGATACCTGACCTGCTGCCCTGGATTTCTGACTTCTGGCTGTCCGTCATCGGCCCACACATCGCCTACTGGGTCGTGTCTGGCATCTTCCACATCATCGACGTCTACGACCTGTTTCCCCAGTACCGACTGCACACTCCCGAGGAGATCGCCCAACGGAACCTCGCCTCCAGGTGGCAGGTCGCACGGGATGTCATCATCGAGCAGATCATCCAGATGGCGACTGCCGCAGTCCTGTCGCTCACCGAGCCTGAGCAGGTGACGGGCATGGAGAACTACGACGTCGCCGTCTGGGCCACCAGGATTCGACTTGCGCAGAGGGCGCTGCCGTCCGTGCTGGGCTTGATTGGCCTCAATGCTGCTGCCATCTCCAAGAACATGTCGGCTTCGCACCCGTTGCTTGCCGGTGCCCTGGCCGGTGGCAAGTACCCGTTCCTGACGAGCTTCGATGCGACTTCGGATGTGTCGGTCCCGGCTTTTGCGACCTGGGAGCTGGTGCTGGCCAAGGCGATATACTGGCTGATCATCCCTGGTTTCCAATTCTGGGTTGCTGTCGCCTTCCTGGACTCGTGGCAGTACTTCTGGCATCGCGCAATGCATGTCAACAAGTGGATGTACAGTATGTTTACCCCTTCAGCCCCGTCAAACTCTGACTACATGCCTTGTTTGCGTCCGCTGTAGTGCTAATGCTTCTGTTCACAGCCCACTGGCACGCCCGCCATCACCGTCTCTACGTTCCGTACGCTTATGGCGCATTATACAACCACCCTGTCGAGGGCTTCGTGCTCGACACCGCAGGCGCCGGTCTCGCTTATAAAGTCTCGTTGATGTCTCCCCGAATGTCCATCTTCTTCTACATCAGCAGCACCATAAAGACAGTCGACGACCACTGCGGATACGCCTTGCCCTGGGACCCTCTGCAGAACATCACGAGCAACAACGCTACCTACCACGATATCCACCACCAGAGCTGGGGCATCAAGACGAACTTCAGTCAGCCCTTCTTCACCATCTGGGACCGGTGGCTTGGCACCATGTGGGAAGGCGATACAACCCTGAAGTACGAGAGGACGAGGGAAAACGCCAAGTTGAAAAGCGAAAAGAAGTCGCTTGTTGCGGCTAAGCAGTAAGCCATCCGGCTCCTCTTGGACCAACTTCAGAACACTTTGGCGTTTCAATCTTTTTTGGAGTTTCTCTTCTCCGCCGTTCGTTGGACTGTGTCACTTTCAGAAAATTTCTTTTTTATTTTATCCTTCGGTGCTTGGATTGATCAGACGAGGCGCACGTTAACTTGAGAAATGAATACCGGGCATTGGCAGGCGGCGTTCTGATCTTGTTTTTTTTCATCACCTCGTTTTACTTCGAGACGCTCCAGACGCTGAACAGGACTGCGCGCCGGGTGAGCTATACGATTATGTTCAAAAGTGTACAAAATTGTTTCCCTCAGGCGCTTTCATTTCCCCCTTTTTACGGCGAGCATTGGCTCGGTTGGACACGGGCGAAAATCGGGCAGATAGACATTGTGCTACTGAGTAATCATAATATAGAGAGACGAGAGAGCCAGAGCTCCGCATTTCTAATCGGTACACTGTGGCAACACTCATCCTGTGCCTGCGAGTGAAGTGATGACCGGACTTCTGTGCCTTGCAGTGGTGTTGGCACTGACGCTGCGCAGGACTATCTCGTTTGTCCGGAGATACAGGCACAAGTCTTGGGGACGCAGCTGCTGGACACGACAGGACGCATGCGGGTCGTCGTCCTGATCGACCCACCTGCGATCCATGGGGCGTGGGCTGAGTAAGGGCGAATTGTTCTCGGTGGGAGATGCTGAGCTGCTCTGTCCGGAGCTGAGGCAGCTGCGTATGCTGTTCGCTCGGTCTTCGGCCTCGTTCGAACCTCGGACTCAAGAGTCCGAAGACCGCGACAACGTCCAGGCCCGTGGCACAACTTCAATGCCCCCTAGTCTTCTGTCAGCTCGGTCAAGCAATGCGCAAGCCAGAACGCCATCGCAATTCTTTCCCCATTCCTCTCGACGGCGGGATGGAGAATCCTCGCTATTCTATGGCTTGCGCTGGGGGGAGCAGAGCGCGCGCGGGGGCAATTGAGTTGATGAGCTTGTACAGAGTTGAGTGCCTCAATTAAAAGTCCCCAACAATATTGATCTCAAACCACCAAAAACACAGGGATGAACGGTACAGTACAAACGCACTCGGGCCGACATCCAATTTCACACCATTGCGGCACATGTGAGGGTGTAGAGGTAGCTTTCCCCGTAGTTCAACCTTGTCTCTTGACCGAACGGGGGACAGTCCGGATCCGAGCCTCGCAATTCCAGCCTCGAGCGAGAGCCGGGCTCGAAGATCTGCTTTGCTCCTGGTTACTTACTTCCGGCGATCTTGTGCCGTCGCCTCAGCATGCCTAGCGGTAGGAGCCGCGCGAATTGAGTTCAGGTTGGTGCCTGGTTGAGCACTGGTACCGTCGGGCTTGCACCAGAAACACTTCGGTAACAAGTAACGGGCAGAGATGTTTCACGAGCCCTTCTGAGCGTGAAAGACTTTTTCCGTCGTACTCGCTGTTCACCCCAAGTGAGAGCGAGGCTTTCGGCTCCCAACCATGCAGCGGGCAAGGGGAGCTTGTCCATCTCTGCGTGGTGGTCTAGGCCTCAACCCGTATTGTGTCCCATACATGGGAGGATGTTGGGATTGAAAGTATTGCCGCGAGAAGGGGGATGGGTACCAGGAGGCACGGGAGCCGATTAAGCTCGCATGCCAGACACGAAGCGAAGGTAACGCGAAAATGCCGTATGCAAAGAGCATCCCATCTAGTCAGCAATCCGCAGGACATCAAACAGCCTGTCCACCGGGTGGGGCCGCTCAACTCCGGGCCGGAGGACGGAGGACGGACGGTGAGCAGTGACAGTCCTTCCTTCGGTTCTTTGATGACGAACCGACCTTTGACTCCAGACTGCGTCGGACAAAGTGTTTGAGACATCCTAGTGCCTGACTGTCATGACAACGAGGTAACACAAGTAATTGGTGTCTGATGTCGCGTAAGGCTTGCCGAGTTGGAAATTACCCGAAGGACCACGGCCATCGCGTGAGATTTTGACCGACCAGCCCGACATGCGTACCTTAATATTCATGAAACATGCAAAAGTACGCACGCGAGGTAATCAGAAGCTGCTCGTAGTTCTGGAAACAAGGTGACATGTCCCGCGGCGCCATGCCGGCATTGTCGGCTAGCCTGTAGATAATGCGGTGCGACCGGGAGTTTTATTACGTTACGGACGCACAAAGTTGTCTTCGGTGCGTCTTTGCAGCAAGCCACACATGTCGATAGATTACTGTCTCCGATCCGAGTTATTTCCTGCATATACCGAGACGAGACACTTTTGTCGTCTGTCTCGGAAGACGCCCTGGCTGGCTCGGTGAGTGACCGACGTCAATCCCATGGGGAAAATCCGCATTAATTTGGCGCCGCTTGCGGGTGACAGATATGGAGGATACTTTGCCCCCCTCACGTTCGTGCACACCCTCCTCAAGAGCATAGTTTGAGTCAGCCGGGGGTGGTTGTGCGTGTTTGATCCGTGAGCGAGCAAATAAGTCTATTTGACTTTCGTTGGGCTGCGTCTGCGTGGCGCGCGCCCGCAATGGTGAAGCAGAGAAAACCTTATTGGGTGTGATGGCTGACAGCAGTGGTTGGCTGCACGCAGCTCGGCACGCACTCAATCACACCTCGCGCACATCAGCTCAACCTCTGTGCCCCGATCCTCTGGAAATGCAGGGCGTCAGGCCTTCAACCGTCATCTTCGCCGTCTTTTGTTAAGACGATCGCCGAGGTGTCTCTTGGGACTGGCCAGCCATGTCAGCTGCATGATATGCTCGCCTCGATTTGATGTGGGATCAGATGGAAGAGGGGGGCCGATTCATGCTTGAGCTGTTCCGCAGGGAGAGACAGGCGGAGACTGCCTCCATGATAATAGGATCTTCATGCTGTGTTTCGTTTCGAGGCAGCTCCTGTCCAACAGAATGGTGGGGATCCCGAGCGGCTGGTGCTTCCTGACAGCGGCAGTTTGATGGGCGCGTTTGACCGGGGAAATGCATGAGCGCGACGAGGCTGAATTGTTGGTGACTCGACTCGACGACTGGCCTATGGTCCACCGGGGGTACTTTGTTGTTGACTGACGGACTGATTGACTGACTGATTTGACTGACTCCTCAGCTTTTGCGCAGTATGGATCGCCCCGTCAGATGGTGTTTGATGTGAGGTGGTGGTCAGAGTGGTCCAAGGCTGCATGGGGGCTTCATTAGCCCTACTGTTAGACTGCTAGCTGACGAACTGGCTGGCCTGTCAGCTCGAACGAGGAGCACCCAGGCAGCCGGGAAAAGGAGCTGGGTCGGGAAGAAGCTTGGTTGGCAGAGACTGGTTCGTCTCGGGATCCACCCGCCCTAAGATGGCGAGCCTGATACAAATAGATCCCTGCGCGATCTGCAGCTCAAATTGAGGAGCACCCACTGTCGGAGCAAAAGCATCTCTTGTCTTGCAGGCAGCGCTAACCTCGCCTTGCTTAGACACATGAGACCTAGCAAGCATGGCTGGCTAGGTCCTAGGTCCTGTTCCTGTCTGACTGTGCTGCACATGTAGCAATGCTACAACCTTCAATGCGGTTCGCCCGCCATCTCATTTCAGCTGGCTTTCTGTTCCTGTTCCTGGTGCACCGCAGGCACAGCCGTGGGCTGCCATCACCGCCACTGCCAGCAAATGAGGGGCTCCAGTGCGGTCACGATGTTGCCAATGCTCTCTGCTGTGTTACTGCTACCTCGCAGGTGGGTGCTTGGCTGCCAGCGAAGTGTGCACTGTCCCCATAGATAATAGAGGTGACGGCGCAATGACGATTTTTCCCGTTTCCTGTCCATGTTCTTTCATGCTCTGATTCTCATATCATGTCCTTGCTCCCCACCAGCCTTCAAAGTGTAGGCTACAGATGCCCCATCTCTATTGTATCTTGTGGGTGCTGCTCGTCTAAGAAGTGTACCGTGCTCTCTTCGCAATATCAGCAAACCTTGTCTCTCGTTTGACAAGATCTCCCAGGGCCGTGCCCACAACACAACACGGAGGTCTCAGCGCGAACACTTGCCTTTTCCCCGAGAACCCAACTTCGAGAAGGATCAGACAGCAGGTGTCTCTGTGAAGCACAGCCGAAAGTCAAGTCACTGCCGGCTGGGATCAAGCCTCAGCCGGGTCTTTTATCTTATGCTCTCGCCCGTCAGCGCCACCAGCATCATCACCACCAGCAGCACCACAAGACCATCAAACCATTTGCTGTGTATTCAGTTGGCGCTCAATTCTGCCGGCGCCTCCTGCTTTGGAACTTGGAACAACCGTATCCTGGTTTTGGATCTGGCTCCACCTCATCCCCTTCCGAGCAGCCGAATCGCGTCACTAAAAATTGAGACGGCTTCTAAAGGATTAGAAAAAGACGATCCAATCCCAGCCAGCCCGCCATACTGGGTACTCCATAGAAGCCCCCCGCGCGTCCCTGCGCCAGACCCAGCTCGATCATTTCAGCTTGACATCGACAAGGCGCTCCTTGGTACAGGCGGTCCGAGCCATTCGATAGTTCCCCATTCTTCAGTTGGATCACAACTACTCAACACAGGCAGCTATCCTTGTCCGTCATTTATCTCAGCCCTTCTAGCTAAGGAAGGCTGGCAACCAGTGGAAAGCACCCTCCACCTGGGCGTGCCCTCAATTTGATCTTAAAGACCAGGGAGCTGCGCCTCCTGGTCATCATTGTGGGTTCCCGACTCCGTACCTGAATCCTTCTTCTGGATACATAGCCTGGACGCTCTGGCTGCTCTGGCTACAGCATTCTGCTTATTCTGGTCCCTGGATCCGCATTCGCATCTGCATCCCGATCTGTCTGCCACGAGGCTCCAAGGTGTCATCCAATCCAACCTAAAACTGCCTCTGGCCAGGCACACACACTCACACTCACACACACACACACACACGCATACACACAATACTACCGTACCTCATTGCCGGATCCTTTGACAACTACCTTGTCTGTTTCAGATATTTCACTCTGCTTGTTGGCTTCGCGCGGCCACATCCCGCGGCCACGAAACATTTAATCTACGCTTGTTTCTCTAAGCGCCGCACTCCCATTGCCTAGGCTCCCCCCCTCCGCTTCCGGCAAACAGGCGCTTGCATACAGCGCCGCCTTTACACGCCATTGGCCAATTCACCTCGCTGCCATCGACAGATTGACCACCAACGCATCAAGATACCCTCCTTTACACCTCATCACGTCTATTTTGGACCAAAGTCCAGGGCAGGGCAATCACCACTTGCAGCAACTGTTGCCGCCGAGCGCTTGTCTCATCGTCTCGGCCTCAGGGGCATCAAGCTCTCCCAGTAGCGCATTAAAGGAGACTGCAGCCATTTCTCTCGACCGACGCACTTCCTTTTATTTCTAACCCGGCAAAACGAGGAGTTGATCTCCGGCTCGCATCATCATCATGGACACAACATTGTTCACGTTCATGCTGTGAGTATTTCTAATCTTCTTTTTGGCTCCCGACGAGCCGGTGATTTTCATATGCTTTTTTCTTGTCTTGCTGCAATTTCCTAAAGTTCTGCTTTTGCCTTCTCCACCCGGCAGTCCGCGCCTCACCCCCTTCGACTCGCTCTGCTCTGCTCTGCATCCAAATTTCCCGCTACCACGGCAGTGGCATTACCTTGCTTTTGGCCGACATGTTTCGGTTTCGACGGCGAGGAGAGTCGTGAGTATTTGACATCTCAATCATTTTTGTCATCCGAAGCATCGCTGCTCGTACTCGTAACCATTGCTTTTGCTTTTTGCAAGGAATGACTGAGGATTTGATCCCTGTCAACATTATGGTCAGGTATCAGCATAGCCGTGCGGGTACCTGAAAGTTCAGTCGTGTCGGTCAGCCTTAGTACCTTTCGGGCAAATATGCTTTCTGAGATCTCGTTAAGTTTTCCTTGCGAGCCACATGGCATGCCTGCTTCCCACTCTTCCCACGCAGGGCCGCCTTGTCGGGCGTCACCAGACGCCGGGAAATTGGCACCTGAACCGGCCAAGCCGGAGAGGCTGAAGCCTATTGTCCAGCTCGAGTCTCGGCTCCACGCTGTCAGCAAAAAGAAACCTGGGGAATCATCAGACTCGCTTATAAATAAAACAATGCCGCTCCCCCGGATGTTTGCTGACTGTCAATTCACACCAACAGTGAAACGCATCCCTCAGTACAATCAGTCTCGCTGTTTGGTTCCTGGGACAACTTCGAACGACCATACACAATGGAACGCGACAGCCGACGCGACCGCAGGCAATGGCGTGGGTGCCATGTTTTCAAGGACGTCATTTATGACGGCGACCGGCCAGGATCGTCACGAAGGAACGGTGGCCTGAAGATGGGCCAGCCGTACTATTATTACGTGAGTTGGTGGCTGGGTGTTGGTTAATAACCCTTGGAGAGGCGTGTTGTCCGCTAACACTAATTAGTACGAATTGGATTGCTCCGTCGAGACTCACGATCCTTCGCTTCCCTCCACATCGACGTGCCCATATTTACCTGGCCAGACTGTAAATATGATGTGGGTGCCAGCCGAAAAGTCAGACAGAAAACGAAGTGCATCTCTCAGCTCAGTGCGACGCGAAGACTTCAAGACCATGTCTCCGCAAGACAAGTACAGCACACCTCGGCCAGCCCCTGCCGCGCCGGAGTTGCTGAACCCAGCCTACCGGCCCACCACCTCGCAGGTGCCTATCCGGACACTGAAGCACAAGCGATCTGACCGCTCCATCTCACCGACTCCGAGCTGGTGGTCACCACGGAAACTCTTCACCCGCAAGAACAGCGTGTCATCCCAGGCCAGCAGTGACCGACATTCTGATGATGCATCGGTCACTGGCTCTTCCTGTGGCGATGAGCAGCGACGGAGTGTTGGCTCTTCAGCATCTGAGGGAAGCCGGACCCGAGCCATGTCACCGGACTCATTACGGAGGTTCCTCTCCGACGACACAGCAGTGGTGACACCACCGGCCGACGATGCAGAGCGCCTGTTCCTGTCCATCCCGGACGATATCGCTGAGGAGGATGACGACAACTTCGCAACATCTGCCGCCTCGGAGACCGGCCCAAAGACGATCTTGTCGCCGCCCCCACCTGTCACTCGCAACTATTCCGCAGATACTCTGCGTCGACTGCCCGAGAACGCGTCGGTTGTCACCTTGACCGCAACAAAGCCCCCAACAGCGGTCTCACGGCCACTACAAGTCCAGTTCGATGATGAACAGGATACCCCTACGTCACGCTTCTCCTTCTCGTCCGACGAAGGATCTATATACGATGATGGTGATACTGATGCCTCATCGCCCGAAACTGAGAACGATACCGAAATCCCATCCTTCTACCATTCTGAGGCCGAGGATGATGAAACGGACTCGGATATCCTCTCGCCGCCCTCCACTCTCCAACCATCAAAGTCTGGCCTCAAAATGGGCCGCGAGTCGCTAGAGCAATCCCTTGCGAATGCGTTCCAGGGATACCATCTGCCGCGAACCTCAATGGACGGCACCAGCAAGGCCCCCGTCTCGGTCGTTGCCAGCCCCCCATTGCTGGCGGCACCAGTTAGCTCGGTCGTGGACGACTTCATGAGCGAGATGAACAACTTCCAGAGCAAGTGGATCTAAACATATATGCTCATAACTTACATACTACCGCACTTCTACTGTACCATCATTCCTCATTTCCTTGGTCGCCACCTTTCATTTGTCACAACAAGCATGGCATGGAGTTCAAAAAAGCGAGCGAGCGAGCAATTGTGGGACAGCTAGAGCGTCTCTTTTCCCAGGTGTTAAAAAAAACACCCCACAAATTTGGAAATCCTTTTACTGTCTTACAATTTTTTTTTCTTCACTGACCGAATCAAATACCCTGGGCTTAATTCTGCTTTGGATACGGTTAGGGGAAGTGTACATGGACGTTGGCTGGGATGTTTGACGATGAGACGGCGGGACTCAAGGAGTAGACTGGCTGGATGATAGGCCCTTCAACGGAGGAGGTGGTAGATAGAAGATCTGAACAATCCAAGACATTGACAGAGCCACACTTGCCCTTACTGCATTTACAATCGTGAGAACCCATTACGTTATTCGTTGTAATGTACATGCCCGGCCAGGTCAAAGAGCATGTTGCGACTGCTAAGGAGCGGCTGCACACCGCTGGCGGATGACATCGGCAATGGCTTTGTGATGCACGCAGCGCTGACTGAGCTGTCACTTCTTTGGCCTCAGCCCTACGCACACCGACGGAGCACACGCTACTTGCTCACCACACCAGCCGATCGGGGTTCACCAAGCCACGTGGTTTCTCGTGGCCGATCTTCACCTTGCTTATCGTGCCTCGCCCCACACACAGAGATCTCTGAGACAGCGAGAGCGTAACCTCGGGGGCCGTAAGCTCCGCGTGTCCCCGTGGTTTCAGGGACCGGACTCAGCGCTCCGTCGATATCTCCGTGATGACCAAGCCGCGCTGGGCCACCGGTGCCGCGAAAAAGCCCGAAAGTGCTATCTAGAGTTTGAGTTTCTGGGGCTCGTCGATCGCCCACTCTTTGGCCCCCTTCCCCACTGCCGCTCTGCGTCTGTGTGTATGCCCAAAGCTGTCAGCCAGCGAGTCATTGTTGGGTTCGATTTAAGCTCTCGCGTGCCAAACCACGTGGCTGGGTGGTCTGGTATATGGTTCAGTGGTAATCTCACAAAATTTATCCCGCGAGAAGCGATGACTTCTCGGCACCTCCAAGCTGTGCTAGGTATGTCTGTTTCAGCGGAGAGGAGCAGCGGACTGCCAAGATCTGAAGCATTTCCCGGGGACCAGGAAAGGATGAAATGTCCGTCTTAGAATTCCCTCCATATGGGTCAACAATGGTGGCCCCGGGCTGTCCGACGTCCCGGCAACCAGCCCCAATGAATACCCTTTGCCCGCCCTCTCAAGCAACTATGGCTTTTTATCTAGGGCAATTGCCCTCAGCGCACATCAGCTCTCTTTGCGAAGAATCCATTTGATATTGAAAGTCAAAAAGCAGACACTTGCTGGGTATGTCTTAGCCGAATGCTCCAACAATGCGCCGCGCACCGCACACATAAACACCATGGGCTGGTAATTTGGTAGAGGCAGTTGCATTTGCAGAGATCAATGCAAATAGCGCCAACAATAAAGTTGAGCTGTCTGAAAATTTTCAGTCCAACCTCATCGCCGTCACTCCCTTCAATTGCCCTAGAGGTTCAATGAAGAGCTGCCCAACGTGAGCGACAAGTCTGTACAAAAGTTCTAGAGCATAAGCTAGGCATCTGAGAACAATGGCGCATACACAGCTACAGTGCATGCTTTACCCAGACTTTTATACTCATGGAAAATATTCTCAGATGACAGCGAAACCGAGAGATCTCTGTATTCTCGTTTCAGTATCATGTCGACATCAGCCAAAGAAAGGAAAAGTCCTCAATCGCTATATATCCACGACCAGCCCGCCTACAAGGTTAGAAACAATTACGAATATGTCAAGATCAATCGCTCGATTGTCCTGGGCGTGATGGTTGGAGGCTGGTGGTTTCGAGGGACTTGGTTCAACACATCCCCGTAAGCAAGATCGATGGCTTCATATGTAAAGTCGATCCCTAAGGGAGAGTTACTGACGAGTCTATGAGGATAAAACATGATGAGTCCTTACAGTCTTGAATGGTGCATTCAGCCTTCTTTTCAAAGATCACATTGTCGAAAGCATGCTTTCCAGATTTCGTGTTAGAATGACTGGTGCCATCCCAAGCGTCTACAATATCAGGATTTTTCCGAGATAGAATGCTACGACACCTAGATTCTCCAGGAGTTGAAGAAGCGTCGCGAGAGGGAGACGGAGACATTGTGTGATTTATATTTCGATGTGTGATCTTGAACGAAGATAAGGTTGCAGTGAGTTCTAGGGAAAACGTTGATATAATTCTAGACAGTGTGGTGCTGTCCGGCCGCTGGGCCACGTACCTACTTAAAGCGGGCCGTTCTCGCCCCCAACACTAGGCAACATCTTTGGGGCTTGTTCATCGTTCTTCTCTAAGGTCCACCATACACCCCTCCCTTTCAGTCGCTCGAGACAAGTCGACCTTTTCTCCCCGGTTGGATCTCATCACGAAGTCGTCTGCTAGCACCGCGCCTCCTCATTACATCTGTCGCAGAACTGACTTCGGTGCCGGACGCCTTTCCGTCCATCAATGGCTCGCACAACAGCATTTCGGCCCCGAACAAAATGTCAGCTCCAGACAAGACGTCAACCCTAGACAACATGTCATCGACGAAGAGACTACCTCTTCCTAGACTTCGTGGCCCAAAGCTTCAGCCGTTCCGAGGAACAGCCAGCGCTGACATCGAGTTTATTGAATTCATTGGCAACGATGAGGATATGGACTCCAAAGTCTGGAAAGTCCATATCGATGGCAGTGTATATGCTCTCAAGATTGTAAGTTTAGTTTTCATCGCCCCATCTTAACAACCAGGACAGCACTTGGGTACCTAGATGCATAATTGTTTCCCTCCTGTTTCGCTCCGTTGCCCCTCTTGGCCAAGGGTCTATTTCTAATGTTAATTATCGGCTTCTAGTTTTCCTTCCAAAACTGGGAGTACTTGAAAGAGACTGAAGGAAGTGTCGTCTTGCCACCACATTTAGATCCCTTACAACGACCAGAACCTACGCCACAGGACTATATAGACTATTTGGACCCTTTTAACTGCGAATGCCGCGTCTATGGACGCCTCAAGGAGGAGAACCGTGAGGAGCTGGCTATCCGCGCTCACGGCTATGTCCTACTGTCGAAGGATCAAGAACGACGTGTTACTGAAGGCTTAGGCGAAGACTTTATAGACTGGGAAAAGCATCCTGAACCTCTAAGCTGCGATGGGCTTTTCTGGCGTTGGGAGGTCCACCGTCACGAACCCCTGAGAGCTATAGTCAAAGATTACGTTGAGGCTTCGACACCGTGGATCGCATCACAAATTCCGCAAATGTATGCTGATCTTGAAGAACTGCATAAGCTAGGTATACTAGTCAGGGATATTCATCAAGGAAATTACCTTGAGGGTAAACTTGTCGATTTCAGTATGGCCTGGACTATGTACCACATCTGTATAGACCGGGCGAACGTCCATGGTGTCAGGAAGCATAGGATGGTCGAGCCTTACAAGTTCGAGCGGATGGTGGATGACTGGGCTCATTGGAATGAGGTGGTGATCGAAAAGTCAGAAGCATTGGTAAGGTGGCACAGCAAGAAAGAGGAGGATTTTGGGTTCGACCCCCGACTATACGATTGGCAGAAATGGGAGGAGGCAGAGAAGTAGTACTTAGTGGTTGGAGGCGAAAACCTTATACAGGCCATCCTATTGATCATTCTTAAGCACAATCACTGCATTCGTTGCAGTTTCTGATGCTCCTCACACGATTGCATGACACTGAGCAGACACATGTCATGGAGCCATACTTCATTACCCAGACGTCAAGAAACAAGTTGATACACATGAACATGTGAGACGCCAATGGAAAGAGCTAAGTGGCTAAAGCATGCCTATGCCGCCCTTTCGCGGCGAAATATTGTTTGGTACCGTGTTTGCCAACTAAAGAGATCTGATCCAAGCCGTATGCCCCCCCCCACCACCACTGTGAACGTTAGGAGACATACTTTCACAGCTTATCAGAACTTCGAACTCAAGACTGCTTATGTTGAATAGCCAATGTTATAATGCAAAATCGACTCGACTCCTCTTGCGAGCCGACTGGCGCAATTCTTTCAAGCGCTCAATCAGCCAGCATTTAATGCGGATGGTACCAGCTTGGCTGATCAAGCCTGTCCTTCTTTCGAATTAGTTGCGATTACCCACCAGGTCGGTTTATGTTCGCCTCCCTCGCTTTCCGAGTACTCTCATTCTTGCCTAGCCGCTGAAGAAAGCGGCCAAAAACAGAAGGTGAAAGAGAAAGCCTGCAAGGACATGCAGCCAAGACAGAAAGAAGGACCGATCAGTCAGTTTTAAGGAAAGCCGACTGACTGTGTGTAACAATACCCCTGGTTTGCTCATCCATGTAGGTTACCAGTCGCACTGCTAAGACCATATTGGTAGGAACGTTGGCTGCTCCGAGTGCTATAGGTATAGAATCTGGCCGCAACTAACAACGGCCTCAACAATTGTAAACGATGCCGCTTGTAGGATCTAACGAGTATCGCGAATCCAAGTACTGCGGTAGCAACAAAAATGCTCGTGAATGAACACAGGCAACGGTTAGGTAGTCACCGTCCTGGTGCATCATACGATCCCTTCAATCCTGCAGCGAGGATCCACCGACTCACAGCCCCTAGCTCATAGATGCAGTCAGACTCTATCTTGGAGTCCGAAGCACACCTCGCTCTTGAGTAACCATCGTGATTGATGACGCACCGCTGAATAGCACAGTAGAATGGGCATGCGTTGGGTATAAAAGGTGGTAGCAAGGTAGTGACCGTCTCGACGTAAGATATGCTTCCTGTCTTCGGCTTTCACATCTTTGCGATCTCTATCTATACCTGATCACCTTCATTTCACATCCGCGAGGAAGTTTCTCAGCGTACGGCATTTTTGTTCCTCCGAAACAATGAAGCTGCCTGTGATGATTCGTACCGCGGTTCTGGCGCTGTCCTCGTTCCGCGTGGCTGGCCAAGCTTTCTGTGGTGCTCGAGAACAGTCTAGTCCTAACTCGCCATCAATCACGAGTGTCTCGGGCACAATCACCATACCATCCAACCTTTCCGCATATGATGGCTCCGCATTCCGGGGGTATATTGGTATCACAGGCCAATCATGCACTAAGGACTTTGTCCAACTCGGCTTGGACATCAACGTGCGTCAAAATCATCTCCTTCGTCCAAAGTCGAGCAGATCCTCGACCTAGTTTTCAAAACAGTTGTGGGGCACCTGGTTGTGCTAAGAAGAAGAACAACAGGTCACCAACAGTGCTGCCGAATACACGCTAGTTTTTCAGAAGTGGGACAGCGATTTCAGCAAGCAATACGTGAATCTAGTCAAAGATATGTCCTGTGAGTTTGAGAACCGATTAGCGATGTTTGGTGCCGTCAGCACAAGTGCTAACAGGAGGCAGTTCGTCCAGGCGATCGGGTCCAGCTGAGCTTGGGGATTGATCTTGGCGGAACTGAGGGTACCATGTTCGTAAACTCGCAAACCTCATGAAAAATGCGCTCTATTCGTGTCGCTGCTGGAACTACGCCAAGTGCCAAATATCTGCTGACGGCTGACTTGATGACTGCGCACAAAGGACCGCACGAAACTTGAACACCGGCCAATCTAGGAGCTTTACCCTGTCGAACAATAGCTTCACATGTCGATCGATTGTTGAGTGGATGTCCGAGGAGTTTTTCTTTTCCAACGCGGACCTGTCTGGAATGGAGCTGCAGTTCGACGACTGCTTGTATTCGCGCAACGGAGGCACTGCGATTGAAGGCCTCAGCAGCTCCACTTTGTACAACCAGGGCTGTACGGCTGAGAAGGAGGATGATGGTAGTCTCTTAATCATCTATTGATGGTGAGGCTCAACGGACATTGTGGTGATATCGAGGGAAAGAAGCGGCGGTACATTATTACATCGATGACCACTGAAAGAGTTATAACGTGTTTCAAATACACACATTAAGTATCGTCATCTCAGATAAATACCATATCATGCAAGATGTAAACGCTACGCAATTCTTGTATTTCAGAAAAATTCAAGTACAAAAGAAAATTGCAAGCCCAGCTCTTAATGCTGAGGCAATTTTATCATGTGGCCTTAGAGGGTGTTGAACTTATCCATAGTAACAGTAAGCAGTTTACATTCATCTGACATAATTTCTCTTCGCACCTGATATATGTCCAGGTGGACCTCGTCGCATCTGATTATAACTTCGTATATGAGGAACTTTGCCGGAATCATAATCTAAAGTATCGTGAGGTATATCAGGTTCAGAACTACTTCTAGGCAACCAAAGATGCAATTTAGTATTCATGTCCCTAGCTTCGCGTTTCCTTTGAGTAATATATGGTTTACTATCTTCACTATTTACAATGACCAAATTTCTCCACCTTCTTAATGCCCCTGCAAAGGCTTATATAACATACAAATTAAAAGTATTAATAAATAAGATATCCAGGATGGCTGACAGGGAGGAAGACAGGTAGAGAGCAGAGAAAGATAACAGCAATTGCGGGGACCCGTGATCAAAACAGCAAAAAGCTCCGACGCCGGCATGATTCGAACATGCGCCTCCGAAGAGAATAGATCACCAGAATCCTTATGAGGAGAAATTCTAGTCTATCGCATTAGACCACTCTGCCACGGCGCCCAGTGGATAAAGATCGACCACTAAATCTATATTATATCCGTAGAATCAAATGCAGAGGGCAACGGACAAGGTCATACGGACTTTAATGTAAATTGAAAGGTCACCAATTAGCAATTTCTTCCGTGACTCTGCTTGAGTATTAAAAGCTTTAGGCCATGGATATATCAATAATGCCCTTTATAGATCTTTAGTATCAATCTCTCGCGCGGCTACCAAGGAAGAACTGAACTTTCCCACTGTATAATTACCTATTAACATAGGAAAAGTCCTCAAATTTGTAATAACAGAAAGTTCTCTACTATGTAAGAATAAATGAAACGCTTAGAATTCCACAAGGAAAATGGGTATTAAAGTATTAAAACGCAATTAATAATGTAGTTTAATATAAAAAAAGAAACCTAGATAAAGTAGTCAATATTATTTTGAATATCTCCCACCTAGCAACTCAGTATATAATACTTTTATTTTATTATAAGTTTATTAATCTTTGAAATAGTATTTAAAATATATAAATTTGAATAGTAGTTATGTGTATGTGAGGGCGTGGGGCTGGACATAGGGACCGTCTCAGAATAGCTGTTGTTCTGTGTGCATGTTCGTGTCCATGTAAAACCAAAGGCAGGTTGCATAGCATCGACTGAGGTTTCGGTTTCCTGATTTTCGTACTTGACATGCCATTGCCCGGGAGAATTTCGTACTTGGATGATTTTCTGTTACAGGATCACTGGGTTTCTACTGGGAAATCCGAGGCCTTGCTGAGTTTTTCGTACTTGGTGAGTGACACAGGTGTCAGATTTCGTACTTGGGTAAAGCTCCAAAAGACACTGTCCTAGGATAGACCTAACAAGCGTCAGGCCTAGCGATGCGAACACTGCCATGGAGAGGTCATAATTTTCGATGGATGGCAAATGTATGCCAGCAATATGGGCCATGACAATCTCAAATCGATTTCGCACTTGGACTTTTAACATGTTGTCTGGCATGGAATCCCAGCCATAAGTGCAAAATGCAGTCAACATCGTCGACTACCTAAGCTGGATGAATGCTTGGGTGCGCAGTACATGTGGCTGGCAGTTGGCTGGCAGGCATCAGCTTACGCCAGCGCCCACATCCGCCAGAGAGTGGTTCCATCGCCAAGAAGACGCCAGTCCGCTGACCACTTTCGCCAGGGCTCAAAACTACCTGTATGTGGTTCAAGGCTCTTCGCTCGTGGAAACAATCAGCGAACATAAAACGCAAAACTGGATGGATACCGAAGCTGAGTCCTCCCCGTGAGAGTTGATGGCAGTCATGCCCATCTACCACCCCCCGAGCCTGTAGCCTCTGTACAAACCTGCAGCCAGCTCGAAGCCCTAGATAAAGTGAAGAACAAATACTTGTTTCCAGCCAGGACACCGAACACAATACAAATGGCGCGTTCTATACTTATGATAGCCTTGACAACTAACGATTCCGCCAGTGTCAAGACTGTCTCACACAGACACTTTATGATATTCTCTTTTGGAGTGGTCGCAGGCTGACGAGCCAGCTCAGACACCCGTGAAGCCTCCATGATAGAGTTGTCGACTGACAGAAGAGATCATGGCCCGATGGTATCACGAAGTCTGAGCTACGAAGACCGGCGGATAAACCTGGCGATGGACGTTGTAAATCGGGACTGTCAGATATACCATTGACTTGGTTGTCAAAAATTTCTTAGCATAGCATTCTACAAGAGTCAGCTGGACTTCGAATGCTTAAGTGCCGCATGCGTTGCGTGGTCTCTCACAGGAGAGGGCTAAATGTTAATGACCATCTGAACCTTCTCCACAATGAAGAATAATACTTATTTCATAAAATATGAGAGTACACAAGAGTACTTATTCTATGAAATATTGATAACACTTTGATTATTATTTCATAAAATATTAAAGTACATCAGGGTATTTATTTTATAAACTATTCACATACAGTTTAATAATATTTTATAAAATATAAAGGTATACAAGGGTACTTATTCTATAAAAATATTAATAATACTTTAATTATTATTTTATAAAATATTAAAGTATATTAAAATACTTATTTTATAAACTATTTACATATAGTTTAATAATATTTTATAAAATATAAAGGTATATAAAGATATATATTTTATGAAATATTGATATACTTTTTAATCATTATTTAATAAAATATGAAAATATTTATAAATTATTTTTTGGACGAGAGAAGCTACGGAAATCTCTAGAGGCCTCTAGAGTTTGACAAATTTGGGCCAAAGTCTACATGTGTCCATTACGGGCGTCCAGCCTCCATCTTTTGCTTTGTCGACCGCCAGGAGACCTTTGCGACTGAGTAATTCACGATAGCACGTCATGCATCTTCAAGCTGAGCATGCAATACAATTGATGATTTCTTTAAAAAACTATTGTACTCTTTGAATCAAACATGTGATTTGGCGCCTGAGTTTCCAATTTCAGGTGTAAGTTGCTCTCCGGGAAGACATAACCGCGCTGATTGCTCACTACCTGTATGCCCTTCACCTTGAGTTGCGTGGTCCAGTGCGTATGCCCAAATATCCAATACTTGACTGAACTCCAAGCCCCCCCTCTCATATTAGACAACACGTCTGTAGCAAATGCCGACTTGACCAGGCTGTCCTTGTGTTGCGGACTGGCCGTCTTGTCGATGAGTGGAGCATGATGCGTCACTATGAGGACCTTCGTGTGTGGCTGGTGAAGCTGTACCTCCTTCCGCAGCCATGCAAGATCCTCGGCGTGGGCGCTATTGTGTTTTTCTATACTCCAATTCTCAATCTTCTTGAAGTCGTTCACAACAGCCTGCACCGCACGAGCCGAGTCCCGGGGAACGAATGACCAAAGAGAGCAGCCAATAACGGCAACTCTCTCAATATCGAACACGAAGGATTTCTGCTGAAGTAGGATCATCCTGCCCTCCAAAACTGACTCATTTTCGAGCTCCCTTGCTCTCGCGAGCCCAGCCTCGAGAGACAGACCGTAGAACTCATGGTTTCCAAGAATTAGGAATACGCGCTCGTAGCGGACGGTTTGTTTTTGCAGGAACGAGATGTAGCCCTCGTAGTCGATGAGTCGGCCAATGTCTCCAGCGAGAATGAGATTAGGAGCGGTGACGTCAAAGTCGAAGGTGAGATACTGCTGACCGACTTCAAGATGGAGGTCGGACATGTATTGAAAGCAAGGGCTGCATTGTGTTGATCGTGAGGGGGCCCAAATTCTTGATCCAAATCCCCGAAGATACTTTCTCATTCCATCCATCTCTTAGAATATTATTGCTGAAAGGCTCGAGGCCGAGAGTGATTGGTGACGTGTAGCTTGGGATTGTGTCTTTGTCCGCCGCTCCGATACAAGGTTGTCGGTCGTCGGGGGCGATCGGGCTCTGGTGGAGAAAAGTGGCACGGTCAAAAATCTGACGAGCACACTTCCACGGCCTCGAATGGAACAATCCTTTTAAAAGGTTCTCACTAACTTGACAACCTTAGCCGACGAGTTGTTGGAAGATGTACGTGGCGTTGTCGATGAGTGCCTGTTGGCCCTATAAATCTTGCGGTGCTTCCGATTCGTTGGGTTGTTAGACCGAAGGCTAATACGGTGACTCGGGGTCAATCTGCCAACCTGAAGACGGCCATGTCTGGTTTTCCACTGTTGCAACACCCACCCAATGCTCAGCATGAGAACATGCCCTACTCTTCGGGGCTGCGATTTTGGATACCATCTCAACATCGCCCCAAGCCAAAAGACAATGGTTATGGCCTCACAGTCACAACCACTCAGCAGCATCAGGATGCCAGGTCAGCGGAAGCGGCGCGCTGCGCAGCAGCTTTTCCAACTGTACTCAGCTTATGTCCGCCCTACACCGCAACCATCGGGTGAAGATACAATCAGAGTTGTGTGCATTTCTGACACACACAACACCCGGCCTGAGCTTCCTTACGGTGATGTTCTCATCCATGCCGGAGACTTGACTGAGAATGGTTCGTTCGACGAGGTACAGTCGGAGCTAAGATGGCTATCTTCGCAACCACATCGTTACAAGGTATTCGTCGCAGGGAACCATGATGTGCTGCTGGACGAGGTCTTTCTCGAGAAATATCCACAAAGACGATACGGATCATCACAGACAAAAGAGGATCTCGACTGGGGAAGCGTGATTTACCTCCAAAATTCTTCGATCACGCTCGAATTTCCTCGTTGTCATAATGCAGTCGAAACGGAGGCCGCGCAACCAAACGAACATATGCAATTTCGTGCCCGGAGGCTCATGATATTTGGCAGTCCCTTCACGCCTCAATACGGCACGTCGGCTTTTCAGTACCAATCAGATCCCGAATATTGGACCGAAACGTTTGCTCCTTTGCGCACCATTCCGGACATCCTCGTCACCCATGGGCCACCGAAGTTCCATCTCGACGCCCGTGGTGCCCAGCGGGCAGGCTGTCCATACCTGTCATGGGAGGTTGCAAGGATGAGACCAAGGCTTCACGTCTTTGGTCATATCCACGCATCCTATGGCTGCGAGGATGCCGTCCTCGATGGAATGCAAAGAGCGTATGAAGAAGTCATGACTGGTTGGGGAGGCTGGGAGACGGTGGGTTGGATGACGGTTCGCACGATCTGGGAACAGCTTGCGTGGCTGTTTCGAGGTTTCCGGGTGCGGCAAGAATGTTTGACCACAACATTCATAAATGCGGCAGTAGTTGGCGGACCTGACAACAGCCTGGTTAACCAAGCTGTGGTTTTCCATTTTTGACAGCATGTTCTCAGATTGAGATACATGTAATCAAGTAAAATAGATGAGTCACGGCAAAAAAGCAAAACAAACAAAAATAAGAAAGAAAAAGAAATGAAACCTCACATGAAAAGGTCCAAATCAGCTGATTTGTCTTCTGTGTCGTCCGGGACTACTCGAATCTGCGTACAATCAATAGAATATCTTTCACCTAACAACAGATACAGCTCTCCTGTAAAGATTCTATTAATTTATTAATATTCTACAAAATATTTATAGTCGGATGTATTCATATTTTATGAAATGAGTATTGTTGTGTATATTAAGAATTTATGAAACAATTGTTGTTCTAATCAACAATATTTTATGAAATATGACTATGATCAGGGTTTGATATTTCATAAAATATAGTTATCATAATACATTAATATTTCATAGTAGGCAGTAACTCATTGTAATGGTTATTGGGAATTCCAACAACCAAATTCAAGGGCCCTTCTGATAGTGTTAGAATTCATGATAATGATGATGTTTATGTAAATGGGTTGGGCAAATTGTAGCCCTGGTAACAATTACGCTCAACGCTGCTGTGCTGATTCACGTCAGTCGTTATCTGGGAGTAGGTAGCGTCCCTCATCGATTCCATGCCCTGATTTTCGGTGCTCCTGTTGTTCGTATAACTTGATACATATGGTCTTGCATCGGTCACAGTGGACGGGTGGCTTTCGCAGAAAGTAGCAGGTCAGCAAGTCCCTGGCCTAGGAATGAATGTTCAAGTGCTTATGGTAAATAGTTGCTTGAACAACAGGGGAAAGTATCTCCGCTTGTTTGTTACCATTACAAAAGAATTCATCTTTCTATTCCCCGTCGCCTTTCAAATAAAATCATTATCATGGCTAAAGGACAAGATATCGTCTTTTACGGCTTTCTATCCCGTAGATAGATTCGCAGTGAGCTGCTCATTTATAAAATATCTTTCTGGGCGAGTACTATTTCCCAGGCGTAGGCCTTGTACGTAAATTTTATTTTATTGTGTACCAGCTTTGAAGGGACGAAAATGTGTGTGCGTGTATCCCCGCCTCCAACCTCGGGGCGCAGGAGCTGCGACTGCATGGCAGGGTCGACATTCTAGAAGGGTGCAATGCCGAGCGTCTCGTCGAACCGCATTCTTGTCCAGAAAACGGTTCAATACGGAGACCCGGGCCTTGAGGCCCCGTATTATGGCGATGTCAGGACCTTCGCCGCCTACGTTGGTGCGGCACGGTCAGATGGCTGAAGGGTGAGGCAGTGGTGTGGTTCATGTATGAGAGGGAGTATATTCACAGTACAGTAGAGAAAGACGCTGGATGATAAGAGGAGAAGGTAAATTTTTCCAAAGGAGGCAAACAGAGAGGCAGCAGATATTGTCCTAAATGAAATGCAGCCAAACTGGACCTTTCGACCTATCAAGAAGTGGCCCGCCAAGACATGGTTGCCTGGCTCGTTGGGCGACATCACGGAAACAGAGAACTTGAGCTGAGGGTTTGGGTCGGAAGCCCTAGCCCTAAATGACAGTAAGCCAACAGGTTGACATTGAAAGACCCTGCTGCTGTTCCTCACCATTTCATGTTCTTACTTAGACGACTCGATCACTAACTATAATATATCCTTGGGCTTGTTGCTTGGTGACTATTTCAAGTCTACGGAAGCTCTTGCCAACCAGGTAGGCTTGGTTGTGTTGTGTGGTTCGAAGGCCGGGCTGAGTATGTGCAGTCGATGAGAAGTGAGGTCAATCGAAATACATCACAGATGAGACAGCGCACATGATCGCATAACGAGCGGTCTTCGTCAGCTCTAAAGTTACACCATCCCTTTTCCGCACCAGCCATCGAGTTCGCCATGAGTACCACATCGACGCACCAGCGGACCCCTTCTCCTGCTCATCCCGTGCGCACCATCACGGGTGAGGACGCCTCTGAGGATGTCACTGTCTCGATGAGATACCATGGCAGGCTGTTTATCATTGACCTGTCGCTTTCCAACTTTAGTAACTCACCAAACGCTACCAAACAGTACTTGAAGAACATCGAACCAATCTTGCCAGACAACGACGGGGAGTTTGACGGCATCACCGACACAGAGGCGTTCGAATGGCTAGCAAACATTTTCGAGCCCATTTTCTCGCGGCTTGCGCCAGACTTTACACCTTCTTTTGACCCGGTCAAGATTTCTAACGGTTTATCCAAACCGCTTCTCTCCGAGTGCTTATTCCCCGAGACCTTCGGTTGCAGACTGGACGCCGAAGACGAGAAGTTCATCCCAGTTCATGTCGATAACGAAGGCAGTCTCGTTAAGCCGCTCTCGTTTCTCGACGGCGATCTTCTGGACGATCTTGAGGCGTGGACGCGCTTCTTTGAACCCTCAGAGCTCGAGGTCGTTTTCCAGCGGCCCGAACAGGCGCTCTATCGGATGCCAGAGCTTGTGCTCGCAGACCTAGACAAGTCCGGCCACAAGACGTTGTGTTTCTTCAAGCACTTTGGGCTCGCATCGGAAAATCCGATGACGCATGAGCTCTCGGTGCATAAGAAAGTGCACGATGCAAAGCTGGGGCCAGACGTGCGGGTGAGCCGGCTGCAGGGAATCGTACACATTCAGGACGAGGATGCCACGCTGGGCCTGCTCCTTTCGTTGGTGGATCATGAAGAGGGCATGACGCTGCAATCTGCCCTCTACGATGATCCTTCTCAAAATTTGAGAGAACGTTGGGCGAAGCAGGTCAAACACACGGTCGAGGAGCTACACAGGGCAGGAGCCGTCTGGGGAGATGCCAAAGCTGACAATGTTCTCATTGACAAGGATGGCAATGCCTGGGTTATTGATTTCGAAGGTGGATATACTGGAGGCTGGGTTGAGAAGGATGAGGCCGGCACAAAAGAAGGGGATTTGCAGGGACTGAGAAAGATCCTGGATTTGATATCGAGCAAGCCTACTGATTAATGTGTTATCTATGCTATGATAAGAGTCAATTATACTTCAATGATGGAGCTGTGACGGAGAGACACTTCGTTGACAAGTCTAGTTGGTGACAAGCTCCGTTGGTTTAAAATTCCTTGACGAGGCTATTACCTCAGGAATGGAAAATATGGTCGAGCGACGACAACCGTTACACAGGGGTGCGGCCCCGCAGTGGGCCGGAGTGAACTTTCAGGGCAGGTATTGTATGAACTTGTATGTCTCGTGGGCTGGGGCTGTCCGTTTCCTGGCTTGTTGTGCTTCGGCGGCGTTGACTGATCCTACATCCTCATTTGCTGCATATGTATCTGGGTGTGCTGCATCTGCATCTGCATCTGGGCCTGCTCCTGAGCCATCCTCTGTTGGGTCTGAAGTGCGGCTTGAGCTGATGGAGAAACGCCGCCATGGCGGTTCCTCTTGCTTTCCTTCACAGAAAATCCTTGGAGTTCTGACGATTGAGTCCACCCCGAGGAGCCCTGTAAACAATTAGATAGGCCTGTGAAGTGGTCAAAGATGTCGCACAATGAGGACTCCTACCTTGTACATGATCCGGTGCGGAAAGTAGACACGGCCTCCGCTCTGGCTTCCATGGACGTCCGCTTGTGAGAACAGATTGTCATTATCTGACTCGAACAGGCTATTGCACTCGATGCGCCGCCAAGTCTTGTCCTTGTCCTGGACCACCTTGATGCGCACATTCCGCAGTTTCTGGCCGGGCCCCTGAACCCAGCAGTTCAAGTTCACCAGGTGATCTGACTTTCTTTTACGAATTGCCCTGTGTATCAAAACTCCTCCTACTGAGCCGATGCCGAAAGTAAGTAAATGGACGGCGCAGACAGCGGCTCCATACCAGCGATGCTTTCGCTCAGCCCACGGTATGTGAAAATCGATGCCCATGGTTGGTTCTATCACCATGCCGTCCTCGATCTGAGTTGTTATATTTCGAGACTTGGCGAGGCGCGGTACGAACAGAACGTGACCCGAATTGCGGAAGCAGCTGGGCGCCGGGGCAAGGAGGCCGCTGGTCTCGATCAGATCCGTCTGCCAGGCGAACATTGACTCGTCGAAGATGGCGCCTGCCGGCGTCGAGACAAATATCTCCCGCTGCAGGCGGAGAAATTCATTCCCACCTTGGCCATATCGTGGATCGAGGAAGACACCGAAGAGACCGAGCATGCAGTAGGCGCGATCCTCGATGATGGATGTGGTTCGGCGCGACAGCCAGCTCATCTTCTGCGCGATGCTGGCGGTGCGGAAACCCCTCAGCAGATGCTCCCTCGCAATGCCCGTCGCCTCTGCAATCTGGTCCAACAAACTCTGTTTCGAGCCGATATATCGCCAGTCCCGGTCGTAGAACTCAATGTTCTTCGGCGCAAGGAGCTCCTGCAGCGTCCAACCCCGCGTGAACCACTTGCTCTGGAGGAATTGCTGGCGACTTCCATACAGGTCGTCTGCCTCGTTCCATGTCACGTCGTACATGTAGACGTAGCAGACAGCGGCATTGTGATACCAGTTGAACATAGAGTTGAGAGCCGACGAAAATTCCCTGCTGTCACCTTTGTTGATGCAAACGCTGTCGATCCATAAATGGCGAATCTCAGCGGTACCCTGCCGCACCTGTGCGCACGCTCCGGCAGTCTTGTAGATCGATGCCTCATTGCCGTCACCGACATTCTCGACAGCTCCAGTGGTCTTTGGCACTATGTATTGTCAAAAGAAGTAACTACTTGGTAGCACCTGGGCAGGTGGGCACCAATCATTCGGCATGGTCCTACTTAGCACCCGGAACAGAACAAGGCACATCAACATTCCGAACATCAGCCACCTTCAGTGTTACGTTGTGCTACTCGCAGACTCTTGACCGGACCATGCAGTGTAACCGTGAGTTAAATGAACTCATCAAGCCCTCCGGATTATGAGGCAAGGGATAGCAAATGAAATAAGGTGGCTCGCTGATGTTTTGATTTGTCTCGGTTGTCTGATCGTACATATTGGGGGCGGGCGAGTCCGCTTCATGCGGCTCAGTTCGAGGGAAGGCTGCCCTGTCAGCCTGTCACCAGGCGCTGCGACACTTCTGCAGCGCTGCTTGAGCGCTGCGCCCATCCAAATTGTGTAGAAATATACAGAACACTCTTGTATCAGGCTAAGCAGTGGCTGTCGCTATCTCGTAATAGGCCTTACCTAAAATAGATCTTTATATCTACCAGCACCTACCCGCTGAACCTAACGTGTACCTTAGCTGAGCTGTTGTGTCTCATAATCTCAATAATTATTTACAATCTGATCTCGCCTTATACCTCTGTCCTATCTTTCTCCATTTCATGGAACAGCGCAGCATTCTATTGTCTCAGTGAAGTGATTTCAACAGATCTAGGGTAAAGGCTCCCAATAGATAAGAACTTCTTCTCGCCGAACCTTGGGATCTGACATGATAGAGATATTTAGGAGTCTTAAGGCCCTTTGGCAACGATATCAATAAGCCGGTCATCAACCAGCAAGCAACAATGCTAGGAATCAATCCAAAATATGCATCATTGGCAGTAAAATCCTCCGAGCACTCAGTGAGCTGGCACAGAGATGCTATAAAGTTTCACACATTGTCAGCAAGCATCCTAGTAGCTTTACTAGTTTGTGTCAGTCTCTCTTCTGCCAATGGAGGTGTGTTCGGGGTCACCAAGCTCTATGCCGGACAATGCAGCCGGGCCGAGGCCATGAACCAGTGCATGCAACTTCTTTGTGCCATTACAGCAATCGGGATGAGTGTGTCATTCGACTTCTTCATAAGGCTGGTGTCCTCACCCACAATTGATGATCTCCGCAACGCTCATTCACGAGGCCGTTCCTTGGATATTGGGGTTCATTCCTTCCGCAACCTAAAACAGCTTTCACAATGGCGGAGGCTCTGGTGGGTTTCACTTGTCGCCATTGGCATCCCTATCCAATTATTCTTCCATTCGTCTACATTCATTGTATACACATCAACTACATATTCTGTCCTCTTTGCTAGCGAAGCTTTCACGACAGGCGCAGACTTTGTGTATCCCGGTGTGGCCTTCCTGGGTCTGACGGCATACAATTCAACAACCGAAGTTCAATCCCACTTTTACGACATTCTGCCGGGGTTCCGGGCGGCATCGATGAATTGGACCAGGCTGGAGGGCCAAGACTGCCTGCGCACGTATTTCCAAGACCCGAAGGGCCTGCAAAGTCATCGCAACCTTTTGCTTGTCGTTCAGACAGGGCCCAATGCCGATGCGAAAGGCTGGCAGGGGGCTCAAGTCTGGAACAGCACTCCGGCCGCCTATACTAACGACACTATCCATGAATATCAACCCGAGGCTGTCAATGCGTTGTGGTCATTCTCCCCCATGTGCACAACTGAGCGATCTGGCTCAGGCGACAACACCATTTGGACCTACTGTGAAGGAGGTTACACGACAAGCGGGTTTGGTAGTGCTGGATCCTATCCGCCTCAGGTCGACATTGGTTCCGAGGCTCCTAAGGTGTGGAATATATCATGGTATCCGGAGGGGAATGATTACCCGTCAGATGTATTTGGGAGTGGTGATATTTATCCCGAATACCAGACCCTGGCTGTCAAATACTGCCTATCGGAACCCTATTCAGCACCTTGTAAAGTTTTCGTCTCGGGTCCTTTCCTCCTCATTAGCCTGATCTGCGTTACCTTGGGATCCATCCTGAGTGTTCTGGTGTCTTCGTTCCACTGGAGGAAGGAGTCATGCCAATGTCTCGGAGATGCTTTGAAAGTCTTTATGATGCATGGCCCGGACATTACCAGAATGTCTGGTACAGGGCCCATGGTGTGGAAAGATGCCAAGAAGCGGTGGGGACAGGTCGTCAGCAGGCGCATGTGGCTCTGGACCTATATACCCATCGGGGTATTTCTCCTGGGTGGGACTATTCTCCTTGGCGTGTTTGGCTTCCCATCTCTACAGTAGGTACCTATGTCTGCCAAATTCATTTGCAGGGGTGATACTGATGTCTTCGAAGATTTGATGACGCTTTTGGGGACAGCATAGGCAACCGAATTACCCCCATGTTTAACTCCGAGGATGAATTCGATTCCTCCGACACAAGTATAGCGAAATTCCTCACTTATTGTCTCACAACGAACTTGCCTCAACTCGCTGTTTCGATCTATTACTTCACCTTCAGTTCTCTATACTCGACTATTTTCCAAGGCAGATACTGGGCGGACTTCGCTGTGAAAGCTCAGCAGCTCCGGGTGAGCTCCAAGCATGGCGCGCACCAAGTGTCCACCCATGCCTTCCAGTTTCCTCTTCTCTGGGGAATCAGCTTCATATCCCTCAAAGCCTTACTGGGTTGGATCCTCAGTCAGACAATATACGTAATGCCAATTGGAAGTAAGTGTCTTTCTACGGGGTGTAGGCGGTACCAGTCGTCGTCCGTATCCTTTTAAAACATCCTTGTGTGGCTTGGAAACATTAACCTTGGCTTGGATTCAGGCGTCTCTTTCTGGCAGCCCGAATTCGAATTCAACGACGTCGACGTGAACATGGGGTATTCCATACGAGCCATGATCCCCGGTCTTGTTATTGCCGCAGTCGCTGCTGCGATCCCTGTCATCCTCAGCTTTCGCCCCCTGCCTTTGAAGTCCGTCATCGTGGGCACCGACTCGGCGGTCATTGCGAGTTACTGTCCGCCTAACACGCCATCGGACAGGCAGGACGAAGACTTTGAGTGTCAACAGAATCCAGGCATCCAATTTGATAATCTCATGAGGTCGCGCAGGGACATCGGAATGCTGAGATGGGGCGTTCTGGATCTCGGGAGCAAACGAAATCAGCGGCCAGGTGTCCTTGGTCTGGGTACCGAGGAGGAAGTCATCAAAGTCTCCCCCATTGCTGGCCACACGTACGTCTCAGTTGCTTTAGCCTCCGATGGTGTCAACCACTCCTGCCAAAGCCAAGCTGCCGGACGGCAAGGATAAAAGTGCACTTGATGTCATTCTCTTCCTGGTTATGACGCCGTGGAATTCTTTTCGCCGTCTTCTTGGAAGTAGAGGATGGCATTCAAAGCCTCCGAGTGATCCACGACAAGCAGGAAGCTGTGGGAACATTTGGTGATCTATGCGTGCAAGACGACACAGTAGAGGGAACATGGACGGGAAACGAAGCAGAATAGCCAAGAATATTAGGTTGGAGGGAATGAGGGGGGGGGGGGGGCGGGCAACATCTTCGAAAGTGGCCCACGGCGGCTTCACAGTTTGGCTTAGGTTCAATTTCGAGACCAAGAAGTAGCCTTTGAGGAAGGATGTGCGATCGAGTTCAGGAATCGTGGATATGCAAGCGAAGTGCGTCGTGAGATACTTGCACAGCAGCGTCGTGACTAATGGTATGGTCGAGGCTCCAGAAAAGGGTCGAATCCCGGGCCTCAACAACGAAAGTGGCTCAACGAAATTGTCGTAGTAGAAGAGATAAACGATCCGTTTTCGAACGATAGGACTGCTCGAAATGACAGCGGAGTCCCAGTCCATGCTTCGCTTTGAACTCTGAGAAATTAGTAGCAGCATATACCGGTCCATGCTCGCAAATGAAATCCACAATATTCAGTGTCAAGTCCGGTCCCTCGACCAGAGCTTTCTTGATTCCGTCATCTGGGAAAAGGGCACGCCAACGAGTCAAGATTAAAAGTCTCTTGGGGCAGGCAAGTCCTTCAGCTTCGAAACGAGAGAAAATGATGTGGTAGGGCAAGACCCAGGGCACATTGCCGAAATGTTCCACGATCTGGTCGCCCGCTTGCTTAACGACTCGCTGATGTTTTGCAGTCCAAAGTACGCTAGAGCATTGACTCCACAGCAGAGCGCGATTTGTGGGTGTAACATAACTTTTTGAAAAGTGCCCCTGGATAGCAAAGCATTCTGGACTCTGGTAAACATTGTCTACCACTTCCAAGGACCTGGTGAATAGAATGTCGGGGGATTCCAAGACTGATAGAAGCATCGTGCAGTCAAAGCTTTGTCCAGCGCCAACAGTAACGTCAAGTGCGTAAGTAAGTACACGAAATCCAAGAGCGTCTCGTCCAGGTTGCTGCCCAGGTTGCTGCCCAGGTTGCTGCCTAGGTTCTGTTTCCATGTGTTGTGCCTTGAATTTGTCTGTGTCCCGGCTCAACACCACGTGGCAGTACAGGGTGTTATTGGCTGCACCTAGTCCTAAGAGAATGGGTGTGGGGAGCACATGTCTGGCAGAGTAGCTTCCTAGGATAGTCTCTGAGCCCTGGCTGAGAATTCGCTTGTGTGCTTTTATCCGCCGCTGGAGTCCACCTTCACCAGTGTTGTCGGGGCATTCTGGGACTTGTGACCTGGCAGGGCCAGCATAAGACGTCTGAAAGGGCGACATGATCCAGTATGTTCCAGCAACAGCTGGTATAGCATCTTCCAGCGTGAGAAACTCATCGTAGTCCCAAGCGCTTCGCCCCATAAATTCCTTGACCTGAGGCGAGTAGCAGGCAAGGATGCGACATTTGAAAGAGACGAGGGTCTGTGGTTCAGTGCGGCGAACAATGAAACGTCTTGCAGGATAGCAAAGTGATTACCTCCATGGCTTACTCCTTGCCGCTTGTGCCAGCAAGTCAATCTGCTCGTACTTTTGGTGTACAAATTGAAGGATGTTGCCTATCTGGGTTGCGGTAAAGCCAGAGAAATCAGGGTGCGTTCCACTGTTGAATGCAATAAGGTCGCGTTGCCAATCGCGAGTCGGTACAGTACTAGTTGCTGGAAATGGGGGCAGATGGAAATCTTGGAAGCCAGAATGATCATCCCCATTTTGGTTTAAGGAGTTGCTAGTTGACAAATTGTGACGTCGGGTCGAGGCTTGTTTAAGAAGGTAGACTATTAGGTATGCTTGTAGTGCGGAGGAAAAAAGGTGTACTTTGAATCGTAGCCCGCTCTAAGCCATAATTTTTAGTTGTTGCAAGATGAGCTTGTAAGAGTGCACAAAGAGATGGAATGCCAACCCACCCCGCTTTTTTTACAGCAGCAGCCTCGCCTCATCCATGAAACACTTGTGGCAGCGCCACAAAGAACGGTCACGCAACGGATACGTAACTGTGGCGCAGCAGTGGAGCCCGGGAGCACCATTCACCCGCGGTCCAACCACATGCTAGTGGGGCAATCAGACTATGTACGTCTACTAACTTTTTGTTTGCCGCTGCCGCCAAGTATCCAACCTCACCTCCATTCGCCGCTCGCAAACAGCTGCCGCCATGCCTCAAAACGAGTACATGCAAAGATGGCAACGCCTTTATGGCCAACGGTAAATAAGTCCACCACCTTCCCTCTATCATGCGTTGCCTGGCAGCTGACCAGCGCTCTTGATGGTTGCAGCCTCGACCACCACGAGCGTGCCCGCAAGCGTGCCGCCCGTGAAGGCCACGATGCCTCCGAGAAGGCCCAGAACCTGCGCGGCCTCCGCGCCAAGATGTACGCCGAAAAGCGCCACAAGGAGAAGATCCAGTTGCGCAAGCAGATCAAAGCCCACGAGGAACGTAACATCAAGGCTGCCGCCCCAGATGCTGACCCAGCCAACCCCGTCCCCGCCTACCTGCTCGACCGCAACAACCCTACCTCCGCAAAGGCTCTTAGTTCAGCTATCAAGAACAAACGCGCTGAGAAGGCTGCACGGTTTGCAGTGCCCCTGCCGAAAGTCCGCGGGATTTCTGAGGAGGAAATGTTCAAGGTGATAAACACGGGAAAGAAGACACACAAGAAAGGCTGGAAACGCATGGTTACAAAGCCCACCTTTGTCGGCCAGGACTTCACAAGCAAGTTCTCACCCTCACCTCCTTTCGTGGCCCCTCTCTTGCCGCAGCAGTATTGTTGTTGTAGCATCGGCTAACTGGTTGGTATAAAGGGAGACCGGTCAAATACGAGCGGTTCATACGTCCTATGGGACTACGCCACAAGATGGTCCACCTCTCGCACCCAACACTCGGAGTCACAATTCGAGCACCCATTCTCAGTGTCAAGAAGAACCCGCAGAATCCCTTGTACACTCAACTGGGCGTACTGACAAAAGGCACCGTCGTGGAGGTGAATGTGAGCGAGTTGGGTATGACAAGCACCTCTGGCAAGGTGGTTTGGGGCCGCTGGGCGCAGATCACGAACAATCCCGAGAACGATGGCTGTGTAAACGCTCTTCTGCTTATTTAACTTGGTAGGAGGACTCGATTGGGAGTTTGGCGGGGCGGGGCGGCGGACACAACAACGGGCAGGTCTGGGCCCTGCATCTGCAAGACAGATTGAAATTCTAGCCTGAGCATCAATTTACTTGCTTAATTGGCCCAAAATTTCACTGAGCAGACCGGGCCGATGCTAATGCAAGCACTCCACCTGTCTATACTAATGACATTATCCATGAATCCAACCCGAGGCTATTAATGCATTGTGGTTATTCACCCCCATGTGCATTACTATGCAACCTGGCTTAGGCGAGAATATCATTAATGTGACGGTACGGGCTTATAGACTGCTAGGTATTTCCAAAAAGCTGGGTTGGTGAGCATGTTCAGCTGCACGTTCTTAGCGAGGCCGAGGGCAAGCCCAGGAGAGATGCAAGCACTTGTTGCGTCTCGGTACCGAGTATGGAAACGAGCTAGGGAAGCCGCCAGAATTAAAACGCTTGACCGGGTTCCATGGATGAAGCAGTATCTTCGAAAGTGGGTCACGGCGGCTTCACAGTTTGCGAGGAGTAGAAAGGATGCGCGATCGGGGCAGGAATCAAAGATGTACAGACGAAGTACCTTGTGACCCAGGTATATGTTGTGCGTCGGCCGGCTGGTGGTGTGGTCGAAATCGTGGAAACGGTTGGGCAAATACCGTTCCGCGTTTTCCTGTCTCCTGTGCCTAGATCCCACTTTCCAATCTCTAGCATTCACATTCCCAGCTAAGTCCCGCCCCCCTCTCAATCCTCGCGCTTCCTGCGGTATTGACAGATCTCTCGAGAGTGCCAACCCATCCATGCCATCGCAATCATTGCTGTTATTCGAGCAAAGACCGTGGGAGGAAGGAGAAAATAGTGCCGATGACCGAAAGGGTAATAGATATAGCAAGCATAGCGTATATATAAGACCTTTCAAGCCCCGCAATTTCTCTGCTAAAGAGCTTTAAATAAAAGCACAAGGGCAACCTAAAGGGAACCCGTTAGTCAACTAATGCAGGAGACCTGGTAAGAGATGGTTGGAAGAAACTTGGGAAAGGATAAGTGAGAACTAAATAGGAGAAGACGAGAAATAGGGAAATGCTAATAGGGATGTCCAACTCACGTGACGCAGATGGTGAAGCACAGTGCAGAGCCCATGAAGGCCATAATACTATCGAACGCTGGGAAAGCGATTGAGATGGCCAAGAATATAAAAATTGTCACAATGCGAATGAAGATCTTCACCAAGCCCCTGAAATAACTCGACATGCCGACTATGGCAGACGACTCTGCGAGGGCCTGTTGATGTACTCCGAGCAGCACCTCCAGAGTTGCAACAATTGGCCTCGCGTTGAGCGGGATCTTAGTCAAGGGGATGATGGCAATGGCGCCACACAGAATGTATGTTATCGCTTGGGGGTATCCGGATGTCGTCAATATGTTGGAAGTGACTAGTGTTTCGTCAGTAATTATTTCGCTTTTAGACACAAATTACGGCTTCTTCAATAATACAATGGAGGGAAATCTTCAATCCGACTCCATGTTATAGAGAACATGGCCATCGAGTGTCCAGCAAAGAAAAAGTCGCTGTCAGATTCACTTACTAGCGTCCATGACATCGTCACCAAACATGAGCAAGCCGACGACTGCAGCCGTGGCGTCAAGTAGGAACGTGAAAGAGAACGTGATTTTCAGTGCACGAGCATACTTATGCGGATGTCTCATGTCCCGGTCTGTCTCGTGTTGTTAGCTGCTGACTGGAGAGCATAACGAAGGATTACACATACAAATATTTGGGAACACTCCATGGCCTCCCCACGGGGACATCAAGAGCCCGAATGAGAGCGGAAGAGTCAACCAGTTGGCAGGGACGAGATAGGTGGCTGCTGGCTCAAGCAGTGAACCAGGCGCGTTTGGCTTGACGAGGCCGTCTATAATGACGAGGGCAACAACTGTGGAAGTGCTAGGTTAGCAAAGGATACAAAGGGAGCGCATAACAGTGTCAAGACTTACTTGTAAAACAACACACTATGCCGATGATGCTGGTAAAACTGAGAAAGCGTAATGGGAGGAAATTTAGGGGTATCAAAATAAGAGCACACACGAACTTCCACTCCGTCCCAGACAAGACACCTTGGAAAAGCAGCTCCATAGAGTCCGCAAACAACACCAGAAGAGCAACGCAGGCTGCGAGTAGTTCTAGGGTGAACAGTATACTCGTGGCGATCCGCGCGTTTCTGCCAAAGGAGATGTAGGCCAGATCCGAGAAGGTAATCAGGCTCGGGTCCAAGTCCATACATCTCGCGAGCAGCTTCGCCGTGTAAGAAGTCACCGCAGCCGCTCCGAGAAGTATAATCATGCCGCACAGCCAGCCTGCATACTTGATACCCATTGGCAAACTCAGAAGACCGACTCCGATCAGAACGCTGGAACAAATAAGTCAGCGATGATACCAGGCGCGATGAGGTGTGGGGAAAATGCTACTTTGTAGAGTTGAAAATGGTCTGAGGGAGCGTGCTCTGTCCCTCGACCGTCAACACGATCTTCCCGTCCCGATCTTCGACCTCCTTCACAAGAATCGGCCGACTTTCCCCGTCTGGCACATTGCCGGCTGCCTGCTGCTGCCGCCACATCTCGGCGGCCTGGGCCATGGATGCCCTGCTGAATGTGTCGTCGCTGGCAATGGTCCCGTAAGTGCGATGCGACCCATAGCTTCCCGCAAAATCAGCATAGCTGCCCACGATGTCCGGGGTGGCCAACGACGGGGGCACGGCGAAGATGGACTGGGAGGTCGGGGTGCCACTGCTGAAGGAGATTGTGCGCCGCAGCTCGTTGTCCAAAGCCTTGCGCTCGCGGTCCCGGAAGGAGCCCGTGCTGTAGTGCCTGTTGGGTTCGAGAAGAGATTGCGCCTCGCTTGCCCCTGGCTCTGGGCTGTCGTCGCGCACCGCTGATTCTGGAGCCGCCTCGAGGTGCTGGCGCAGCAGCGACACGCGCGGGGCGGTGCCCTGGGGGAAACCAGCCCTGCCGGCCTCTTCATCCGATCTGCCATATTGTAGACCATCATGGGCGCCGATTGAGTCCTGTTCGGGTGCCAGCATGAACGAGGGCCGCTGGGGGATGACCTCAGTGAACTCTGCCGCTCGCTGCCAGGATCGTGCGAAGGACCGGATGCTGTTCACTCCTCCAACATCCCCGAGTGCTGAGAGTCGGTTCGTGACGGAAGATCTGTGGGGGAAGCACTTTTCAGTACGATGTGCTCAAGTATTACAGGTTCTGGGGGGCATATTTTTGCCGTACCTCCTTCGTCGCATATTTGCTAGGTTCCCGTCATCAACGCTTGCGCGCGGGCTGTGGTCTAGGTATTCGTCGTCGAAGGCAACGCTTCTCCCGCCATTGGAAGAAACGCTGCCGCGGCCGGGCGAGCCCCCTCGTTCATATTGATCCCATGTCGTAGGGTTGCGATTGCGAGAGCTTCCTGACATGGGGGAAGACGATGGAAGCAGTACGGGCTTGGTAACCTGAGGGCAGCTCGAAGGATGGAGCCGGGTACTCGGTACAGCTAGCTTGGTTGTGGTGTCGGGAAAAGAAAAGAGTTTTAGGCCAGAATCTAGTCAGTAGAAGTAAACGAAAGAGAAAAAGCAACAATAACCAGCTAGGGTTCTAAAATATTCACCCGGCTGGCGTTGCAGCGGGAGGAGAGAGCCCTGCGCAGGATTTGACGATGGCCAGACTCTCTATCGCCCGAGTATATCTTGCAGCAGGGCGGACGGAAACTCCAGAACAGGGCAATACGTAATGATGCAGGTGTCTCGCAGCACGGCAAGCAAGCAAACAAGGCGCGTGATGCCGCGGCCCAGCCAGCCTAGACAGCCCAGCGAGTGCTGTTATCGAGTACCCACAATACAGCCCTCGCGTCGCTGCAACCTGCAGCAGGTATTGATAGTGAATTCGGCGCTGCGACGAGCCCAAGACCGGGATGCCTTGAAGTCATGCTGTAACACGGGATCGTGCGCCGCACTTGCAGGCGCGGTCGGCCCACCCAGGCTGCAGCCAGGTTATCATCGGGTGGGGAAGAGCTTTTCCCTGGTCGCCAAGCTAATTTTCTACCTGCAGTAGGCTGAGAGCTTGCTTATCGCGATAGACGAGGACCGCCCAATGTCTGCCCACTCATTGGACAATGGCAGCTTGACAAACGCCCCAGAGTCAGCCAGTCACGAGAATGAGCCTCATGACATCCAGACTGACTCTTGATCCACCCTCCAGCGCTTGCCTCCTAATTTCCACCACACATCAAAACAAGTGCCGACTCTCATTCGACTGAGCCAGACGTCACAATTCAGCCCCAACGTTGAACCGCAACTGGCCTTGCCTTACCTGAGTCTGTCATCTACCAGTAGACATTTGCCACGGCCACATAGATAGAGCTTGCTGATACAAATCACTCTTTTCATCCAGCTCTATCTGTTTGTTTGTGTTAGAAAAGATTTGCCTCGAGTCTCATGAGGTTACCCTGTACGGGGATACTATCACAGTAACTCTGGAATAATTAAAAGGAAACAAGGGAAACATGGGATAACCTCCTGTGGGATAACCTTTTATGAAATAACCTTCTAGAGGATAATCTCCTTTGCAATGATCTACTGTAGGACATTTTTCCGTAGATTAGATTTGTATTGGAACGTAGGCCATAGGAGCTCAGCAATGATGTGTTGGTATTCTTGAGTCTAGGTTTGGCGGTGTTGTTTCAATAGTGTATATGATGACTTAAAGATCACTCGGGAATCCAAACTAGCTGGCTCTTGCCCTTGAGCTTTTGCGAGCTAAACAGGGCAACAATTAGGACCTGCAGTCTTCAACATGTGCATTGGTTTATATATGGCCTTGAATTATGCTTTGAATAAGTTTCAGTCGGAGTGGTCTTGCACTTGTCTAGATCTCGCTGCCTTTCGGAAACTCCGACTTATCTGTTAACTCATTACGGTTCTTTTTCATACAAACGGAGAGGTAACACTCTCAAACTCGACTGGCTCTGTAATTTAGGCACATTGGCACTCTGTTATCATGATAACTCGCACTCGCATGATGTTCATATATCACTGTTCTAGCCCTTGCTCTTCTGAGCTACGGGGTGGACACAGAGACAGAGATAGAGACAGAGACTTATTCTGAATGGTTCAGATGACAGAGACAGGGCAAAAGCAGCAGGCATATTACTGCTGTTTCCGCTATTTGCCAGAGATCTTTTGTAGCGAAAATTGAACCTTGAGCTTAATCAAATCGCTGGTCCTCTGCTTGAGCTTTGTGAAGATTACCTGAGTCCTGCTTCAAGCAACATAAGAGTAGCGACTAGACCAGAATTTAGTCTGTTGTTACTGGCCATAAAGTTCGAGTTGGAGCGGGCAAGCCATTGTATGGTCACCAGCAGTCCCAATGGAAAGATTGAATGGTTAGGCCAGTGGTGAAGATG